>NW_027273869.1:11410000-11915000 GCF_046630095.1 Trachinotus anak | reverse complement strand
AGTGCTTTAAATTCCATAACCCTATAATAAGTTATTTATTATTATCATTATTGACACTGAAGTAGGTCTACTTAACTGAACTGATCCTGAAATTTCATTCAAAACTGCACCTCTCACTACATAAGATGCTTTCCTCAAATATTCACAATCTTTTTTAAATGTTCACCATTTTGTTTTAGTTGTTTGTGCATATTCTACTTAAATAAACACTATTCCTTCTTTCTCAGGCTTGTATTTCACATTTTTGACATTTATTTAAGCAGACAGATCAGTAAGGAGAAAATTTTGATTTGCTATGACTGTATTGCCTGCACAGCTGCTCAAACTGATCCCAGGAGGAAGCTGTATGACTGGGGGAAAGCTGCGCATCTGTGTGTGTGTGTGTGTGCACAGGGATTAAGAAGTGGACAGTAAGTGGTGGGACCAGTTTTCACCAGATGTCAGCATGTCTGTTTAGTTCCGCTACAACAAAACCAAATCAAAGTCCAACACGCAAGTCAAAAGAGGCTGAGCTGATTCTTCATTTGAGAAATTCAAACTTATCATGTCACTAGGCTCTGTGTATAACTGATATTCAAGATGTGCCTCATGTACACACACACACACACACACACACACATATATACACATAGGACACAACAGCAACAACATCTGGCTAACTGAAGCTTCACTCTGAGGTCGCGTGGTGATCAGTGGTAGGAACACGACATTCATTGCACACAGTTTCCCGTCACTGGTGTTGCATGATGAAGCTCAGAAATTGTTGTCAGATGTTACAAGATGAAATGATTTGATTTGAGTTACACATGATGAAATATCTGCTATTTGTCATTGTGCAGTAAACATTGAAATAAAAAAAACTAGGCTGCTTTGGCCTCAGACATGCCCAGATGTGGACACATGTAGACACAGTTTATACAAACTGTGCAATAAAAAATACATGACAAAGCTCTCAGAAGCCCTAGAAATGTGTGGCATGTGAACCTTCCCGCTGTAAACTTCAGTACAAGAGAAGGAAATAGAGAACATGACAGTAAAAAGGATGAAGCTCTCAATGGGAGAGATGAAAGGAGGGTGTCATAAAGAAACAGACAGAGCCAGAAAGAGGGACAGACACATACAGTGTGTACCAGGTGTCCTGACCTTGTCCGTTTGACAGTAAACAGTTTAGATGGCAGACAGCTGTCTTCACTGAGGCTGACAGCTCCTCCACTGCATGGAGGTGCAGCGGCACGGCTTGGCCTTTCTCACAGCGTGGACAAAGTTATATTACACTTTCACAAATCAGTAATGGAAAGTTTCACTCCGGCTGTGCACAAAATGGGCACAAACAGGATTCAACATGAAGGAAACATGGGACAGAGGACTTTTTTCCCCAAATGGGAAAAGACTGATTACATGCAACAATAGCTCGGACATTTTTTGACCTTTCACGTCCACCATCGGCATCACTGTGGTGCTGGAGAGCACTGCATCTTATCTTTCCTCGTAATGACTGCTATGGTGTAGCTTGGCTCGGAAACTACAGAAGGCAGCAGAGTGTCAGTGGAAAAGAACAGAGCGGAGCTGCCTGTTTCCCTCTCTCTCTCTCTCTCTCCCTCTCTTTGTCTGTCTTACTTTCATAAGTGGATTTATCATTTCCAGGCCCTGACCTGTCCTCCCCGACAGGACGGCCCTGCCTCGACTCAGCCCTGCAAATTACTGCTCACCCTGACCATGAAAGTCTTTGTCCAAATCACAGCTCCTGTGATATTATAGTATAGCTGCTGGAGCTAACTTTGAATCTGACCTCTGCTTGCAGATATTTTCATCCTTGGTTTTGAACTCCCAACATGATCAGAATGTGGGCAATTACATGGCATATAAGGTCAAACATTTTCACTGAATCAAACACTAATTCATCTAAGGAAGAGGAATGTCCACTCGGTTGTGGGCAGTCTGAAGTGTTTGTTTTCATGTGTTTGTCCTCTGACTCATTCACCTGCCTCCAGCGCACTAAATGAACACTGCTTTAGCTGTCAGGGCGTTTCACACCTCCCATTCACATCTATTTAAGCAGTACAGCGGTGTAATTTTCAAGTTCTTCTATTCTTGAAATGCCCAAATGTGTGATAATCCGTTTCACACATCCTGCCACCTTCCTACCCTCCTTTCCACCTTCATTTTCTCCCTCCTCTCATCCTCCATTCTTTGCTTTTTTTTTCCCGTGGCCTCCCGCTGCCCTCCATTTCTTCATCTTGCCACATTGGACATCGCTGTGTTGTCAGTACTTCTTTCCAACACTGTCTAATGCACTGTCATGTTCCAATAAATGCTTTGTGTGTGTGTGTGTGTGTGTGTGTGTGTGTGTGTGTGTGTGTGTGTGTGTGTGTGTGTCGCTGCGTGTGTTTGCGTGAGCTTGTGTGTCACGGGCAGTTATAGGAAGCTTGGGTGATTAACTCTGATAGCCACCAGATGCCTGACTTAGAACTCCAGTCACACACACTTTGCATATAGTGTACACACAAACTTTAACATCAGGAGACGGACAGACGCACACAGCACAGAGACAGAATGAGAGACAGCGGCTGAACCAAAGCTAAAGACAGTGACACATAAAGAAGACGCACAGTGAGTGTTGAAGGAAAGAGGTCCAACATACTGTAGGTTTGTGTTTTATTTGTATCTGTGTGTGCGGCGGGTGCCACACAGCGCTGACTTTGTTCTTTAAAAAAAAAAAAAAAAAAAAGAGACGTGTTGTCTTTTCCTCCTGCGCTTGATTTTTGGAGAACAAACAACACATGAGTGAGGGCAGATGACCATCACATTTCTCCAGAATGGCTGTGATGTGACCTCAGATCAAAGCTTTGATTGGCCAGATGCCGCAGATGTTGTTTCCTCTCTGGTATTTGTGGATGTGTATGTGTGTGTGTGTGTGTGTGTGTGTGTGTGTGTGTGTGTGTGTGAGAGAGAGAGCGAGAGAGAGAGGGAGATAGAGGGGAAAAGAGAGATAATAATGTTGACATTCATCTAGTGGACTGATTGTATGACCATATTTTAAGTATATGCATATGTGAGTGCTTGCGTGGGTGTGTGTGTGTGTGTGTGTGTGTGTGGATGTGTGTGTTCATTGGAAGCCCTCTATCAGTCAGGCCTATCAGATTGGGCAGTCAACAAGCAGCTGGCTCAGATTGTGAGGCTGGCCCATGTTGCACGTCTGAACTGCCAAACACCAAAACCCTGTGTTCTTTTGTCACAACATCTAGAAAAATCACATAAAAAATGTCTATATATTTCTCTTTTACAGTTATATCGGTGGGTTATACTTAGCTGGGAAAGAATATAATGACAGATATAATGTATTCTGGAAAAAGTAGACTATACTTAAGCGAGAGTGCAATATTTTCAGCTTAAGAAATAGGTTAATATTCACAGTAATGGCTAATAGTTGGAAATCTGTTTCACGGGCTGAATGCTGGAATGCACATCCGTCAGATTTAGCAAACTATAATCTAAATGTGGAGCCATTTAAATAATTTAAGGAAGTGTTTGAAACATGGGTCAGGGCTTCAAGTGCTTATATCTGGCAGCTCCTCTGTATGTCAAAAAACGCTAGTAAATTAGCTCTGACCGGCAGCTTGGGTAAGTCACTCTCTTCAAGCGTTGGCTCTAAAAAATTTAACAAAACTTTCCTGCCTGACGCCATCAGCTGCTGCATCTCTCCGAATTTAGCTGATAGAGGAAAGGCGTTTTCTCATGCAGGTCTTTTAAACGGTTACAGATTTAGAGCTGGTTATCAAGAAAATCAATATTTGTCCTAACTGAATTCTCCTCTGTATGACTGTGTGGGTGAGCAGCCTGCTGTTGGCAAATATTGCTGTAAGTGGGTTACGTGCTTGCTGACCAGCAGTGAGCAGGACTTCCTTTCATGGCCCGGTCTTCTTCAAAGCACAACATTAGATGTAGTTTATCATAAATGATGTGATTGTTTTAATGAGGCTGACTCCTACAGTGAAAGTCAGCCATATTTAGGCATACTCAATTTCAAAACTCATGGTGAGGATGCTTCAAAGACCATTACCCCAATGAACATTTCAGAACTGTATAATTGATTTTTTTTTTTGTTTTTTTTTTTTTGTTTCAGGTCCCAACCCACCTCAGCAAAACACCTTTCTATCAATTTCTTCAACATCTGTTCTCTAATCAACCCCACTGCGCTGTGACATAACTTCCTGCATCATTAACGCTCGGCAACCTGCTGTCACGTCGCGCTGTTAGCACTGGCAATAATTAGCATTAACATAACTTAAATGTGGTCAAATTTGCATTTATTACACTGCTGAGACCATGGGCTTTTCTTGGCACGAGGAAAAAGTCGATTATGAAGAAATGCATACACTGTTACTGTGGGTTAATTTGACAACTTTCCCACCAACGCCAATGAAAGACTCAAGAGTGCAAGACAAGAGCCACGTGATTGACAGAAGGAGCCAGTGGCATCAGTGCACCTCTCTTCTGTTGCTTTGCTAGTGAGCTACATGTACTGTTCTGTAATCAGTGGAGATGTACTCAACTGTCTTAGAAAGTCAATCACAGTGAAAGGAACGATTGGGTAGAGCTTGTCAGACACCCCGCTGTGTGCTCTGCTCTGTTCTTATTAACTATACCTTTGTTCTGTGCTATGAACGCTATGAATTTAGTCACTCAAAAAAAAAAAAATTTAAAAAACTGGAAAAGCAATGATTACAATAGAGACAAACTGTTACTTAATTTCTATATTTTGCCTTTCTAAACCCTCAGAGGCTAGAAAAAGACTTCCATCAGCTCTGTTTGTTTTACTACTTCTTACTCAGTGCTATCATAGCAGTTAGTAAAAGATCAAACGTCATGTTCAGCGTTTCATATACCTTCACAAACCCATACAAATGAAACCTTACAGCTTGTGTATCACGGGCTGAATGCTAGAATGCACATCCGTCAGATTTAGCACAAACCTACAGCTTGTGTTAAGCTCTAACATAAGAACAGTGTGTAGCAGCGCTGCACAGACTGAACAGTGGTGGTCAGCAGAATAGCTCCCTAGTGGTCACATAACCCTCGTCTTCAACAATGCACCAATCTCTTAAAGTCTCCCAGTCGAAGAGATTAAGCAGCTTTCCACATGTATTTCTGCAGATGCATCGTCTAATCACAGAGCTAAATCATACCAAGGAGATTTTACGTGAATTGTGTGTGTGTGTGTGTGCTTGTGTGTGTGTGTGCAAGGTAACAAGAGGGCTGAGGAGTGTGACATGGTTCCCAGTGTCAGTGTTAATATCCCGACCCTGGTAATTGGCATAGAATATTGATAGAGAGGAAAATGGCCCCAAGCAGATCTCTGCTTCATTAGCGAAAGCCAGGGAGACGGAAACAAGAGAGTTGGTAGCTGCTGGAGGACAAGAGAGGGGGAACGGCAAAGGGGTGGAAGAGTGGAACGGGATGAAGAAAGAAAGGTTAAGAAAAGGTTATCAGGAGGATAAGGAATGGATAGAGCTTGGAGGAAATTGTTGTGTGGGTTTGTTACAGCTTTCAGAAACCAAACGATATTATATCCCTCAGTGCATTAGTGGCCATGAAGCAGTTCCAGTAACAAATAGAAAAGCGGTTATGTCATTCTTTCCTGACATGGTAGCAATTCATTATGTCTGACTGAAGTGACCCTTTAAAGGTCCGTGCTGTATTCTGACCCACACTGTCGTTAGAGAACCAGCTATCAGGACATTACAGCCATCACAGTGAATCCCCCTCTTCTGTCCTCTCTATCTTTTTCATCTCTCCACCTCATCTATCGCTCTCCTGCTTCCCCCTTCCTTCCCTCTTTCCCTCTCTCTTTCTCTCTCTCTCTCTCCCCCTCTCTCTCCCTGTCCCTGTTGGAACACAGTGTTTGTTTAATGTGGTATCGCCATGGTAACCCTTCTGCCACATTGAGGTAATGTCGTTAATCATCAACTTTATCGCGCTGCAACCCAGACGCAAGACCAACTATGACATTTTACATCGTCCACTGCTGAGAACAGTGAAGGAGACGGTGCTTCACACAGCAGTAAACAGGCTGAGGTGTGTGTTTAACATGGCAACATGAAGGTAAGTCTGTGTTTTCACATACACAAATATTGAAAGTCCAACAACTTACACATGCTGTCCTTATTCACCCCCCCCCCCCAACCCCTCTTTTTATTTGTCTATCTCTTGGCCTATATGGGCATGTTGAATCGCTTTCGGTTGACATGACAACAGACGGGCGATG
The DNA here is from genome assembly GCF_046630095.1 of Trachinotus anak. Taxonomy (NCBI): domain Eukaryota; kingdom Metazoa; phylum Chordata; class Actinopteri; order Carangiformes; family Carangidae; genus Trachinotus; species Trachinotus anak. Next base: position 11,908,735 of record NW_027273869.1, on the reverse strand, counting down.
GCGTGTCTCTTGTTCTGACGACATCACAACAGGCGCCAAGCCAACCCCCCCCCAAAAAAAATAATCTCCTCTCTCTCTCTCTCTCTCTCTCTCTCTCTCTCTCTCTCTCTCTCTCTCTCTCTCTCTCTCTCAGACATATTGATCTGGAATACAAATCACAGATGTGGAGAGGAGATGAGGCTGGGTAAACTGTGGAGAGCAGGAGATAAAAAAGAGGAGAAGAGGAGGAGAGAAGTGCAGAGGAAGAGAGAGAGAGAGAGAGAGAGAGAGAGAGAGAGGAATAGCCTACTGCCACGCCCACTATCTTTAAATGGATTGAGTGTTCACTCTCATTTCCATACTGGGTGACTTTGGTATAAACCACAGACACACACATGCAGAATCAATTTTGCGCAAGGAGGGAGGCTGACATGAAGACGTTTTGCATTCTCTGTGTGTGCGCATGTGGTTGAGAAGCGAAGAGACTTTCTTTAGTGTATGTGGCATGAAATACATGTACACAAAGAGGGGAACAACTTCATACATACATACAAGATGAAAAGATTTGTCTTATACTTAAGGACAAACGCAGACGCGCACAAAATACTAAGAGTCCACAGTCATGCCGGTAGCTTGTGAGGCTGCACTTAGGCATAGCTGTGCGTTGAGCTAAATGCTACAATTAGCATGCTAACATGCTCACAATGACAATGCTATCTTGCTAATGTTTACCGTGTAATATTTGCCAGGCTCTCACTTGGTTTACTGTGTAAGCATGCTAACATTTGCGAATTGATACTCAACACAAACAGCTAAGGGCGATGACAATGCGTCAGTCAAACTAATATCCACTCCAGGGACCTTGAATATCAGTGTTATATAATACACCTCACGGTGGCATGAGAGGAGAATTCAGAGGAACACCAAAGTTATTGGGATACATCATCTGGGAACCATGAATTTCTGTACCAGATTTCTTGGCAATCCACCCAACAGCTGGGGAGATATTTCCGTCTGGATCAACTGTCCATAGAGCCATAAACACACACATACTGAAGATACCCTACATAGTTAAAGCAGCCATTCAAAACCTTCTCCTCTTTCTGGAGCTGGTTATAGACGCAGCTCTGGAGATGGAAACACACACACACACACACACACACACACACAGTATAAGGAGTCCTGTAACAAGCCTGTTTTAGCCATTATGACTCCAGAGTGTGAAAGTGAGTCTGGTCTTTTGGGAAGTGGACTGCTCTATACAGACATACACACTAACTCTTTCTCTCCCTCTGACACACACACACAGACACACACACACACACACACACACACACACACACACACACACATAAAGTGTAGTCTGTGGGGAAGTGGTCCGTGGAGCACACACATCAAGACTGGCCTAGATAGATGGGATGGCAAGACACACACACACACACACACACACACACACACACACAGACAGTCAAGGACACTCTCATGGCCTATATAGTTGGGTCATTTCATTTTGGAACACCTTAACCTTGAAGAGAGATTGGGAGAAATAGAAGAAAGGGAAACAGGAAACAAACGTAATCAGAAAGCAGAAGAACAGAGAGATGAGGGATGAAGCCACAAAATAAAAATGGAAAACAGGGGCACAGGAAGGAGGGAGGGAGGGCACAGGATTTTTTGAGGACTTGCCTTCTAACCTTAGTTTCATCCTCTCGAGTCCAGTCCCAGTCACTATGGTAACCACAGATGAAAAGAACAGAATGAAATGCAACAGAAAAGCAGAATGACCGGACAGAACAACAGACATAAAGAAAAGGAACAGGACTCCACTGAAGGTCTGAGGTCAGTGACATAAATGTAAATTCCATTATAGGTACTAAACTCACTGTTTTTGTTTTCAAAGCTTCATACTTGGCTGGCGCTTGTTGCCATGGATACAGGTCAAAGCAGTAACCAATGCATTTTAATCAAGTTAATGACAGGTCACATCCCCCTGTGACATTTCTCTGTGTTGTCTGCATCGGAAAACCATAAGCCGGCAGCAGCAGAGGCTTTAAAGGCCCACGCTGTTGATTTACTTGATCAGAAGATCAGTTTACTTGTCACGGGGACAAATAGTCTGCCTGTGAAAACCATTGTGGAGCTTTCTAAAAGTCTGAGAAAATAACCTTGATGACGTCCTCACAGTTATCAAGCTTGAGACTTTAAGTTATTAACAAAGAGACAGTGTTACAAGCTGGAGTCTGAAGGACATGGGTTTTTAACAAGCAACTATTGAGCTGCAATATGGGAACAGTAGGGTAGGAGTTTAACTCATACTAATGAATATAAGTCAGGATATTACAGCCTTGGAACATTCTGTTCTTACTTGAATATATTGTGTTGCCTACATAACCACTGTTGTGTACATTTAGTGGCTTGTCATACAGTGACCAGCAAGATGAATGAAATGATCCAACAGCGAACAACCAAGCACATCATGGAGGCTTCCAGGGTATGATTATCTCCTCCTCCATGTTTTACATGGAAGCAAAGCTTTGCTATAAATGGAAACATCTATTTCTGATCAGAACATAACATACCTGCAGCATTTCTAAAGCAGTACAGTATCGCCTAAAATTAAGTCCATATTGGATAAATCTGGAGCCCGCAATTTATATCTAATGCCAGCGTTCAGTGCTACAGCAGGCTGTAGCGTTCCCTAGTTGTAGTGTGGCTGATAATAAGGGTGTGGTTTTTGTCCCATCATAGATCTGCATTTAACATTGTGTTTTTATTAACAGTAATTAGGATCACTCACCAACCTTTACCAAGTGCTTTTGTGTCCTAGTTTTTTCTGCCATAACCACAAACGTTCCCTGCTCCTTTCCTATTCTTTAAGTTCCACGTCAAGATATTGCAGAAAGGCGGAACCATTGAAAAAAAACCATTGTCACAAAATATAATGTTGATAGAAGTTCTTGTTTGTTAAAAGGGTTGCTCAAAAAAATGTCAACTGACCTTCCTTCTCTGACGCTGAAGTGTTACTTAACCTTGTCCTTTCTGGGTGCATAATAAGAAAAGCAACAGAAAGTGCTAGCTTCCTCAGGCTACACAACAGGCTTTCGTTACCTGTGATTCTTAGAAGCAAGAAGTGATCTGACAGCTACTGGCTCCAGACACACACACACACACACACACACACACACACTCACACACTCACACACACAGATGACAGTGTCCCCATCTCCAAAAAAAAATGCACATCCACACACACCTTGGGGCAGAAAAACACACACAAACTAACACACAGAGCTGAATCACTCCACTCTTAGTTTAATCTATCTTCCCTGGGTGCTGTCACCCAGCAGGGTGATGCTCACAGCAGAGTGTGTGTGTGTTTATAGGCCTATAGCAACAGACCGCCTTCTCCATAGTCCAGCTATCCATCCATGACAAACCCACCAGAGTCCTGACTAACAAGACTACTTACTAATAAGCAAGGAAACATTTATGGCATGGTTTCTTCGGTGAGCGAGGTGTGACATTCTCACCCACAGAAAAAGCTAAACATTTTTATATCTACAAATACAAGCTGCTAAAGAGACATGCTAATGTTATGTACAATCAGTAGAAGCTTGTTGGGAATAAAACTTCATTTTCATTTTCATTTCAGTTTTACTAAATCTCTCACTCTCTGCAAGAGCACCCAAGCTAAAAATACATCCACTGGTGGTACTGTACAATACCCTGCTGTTCATAAAGTAGAACCATTTATGGTGCCTCAATTAGAAAGAAAAAACACTTGGAGCGACAGGATACTAACTCTAATCTTTCACTTTCAATTAGCTTGCTGACAGGTAAGTATGTTTAGTTGTTGGGACTCAGACAGACACATGCACACCCTTGTCATGAAGAAGTTGACAGTGTTCCTGCAGAGCGACTGCAGGGTGACTAACGTTCCTCCCCCTCTGTACCTTTGTTCCATCCCTTTCTTTTTCCTCCCCTGAATCCATTTCCCTCTTCCCTCTGCCTCCCTCTTTCTCTCCTCCTCCTCACACTCTGAAATTAGCCTCATGAAAAATAAATTGTGACGAGAGGGTACATCTCGTGTCTGCACAAGGGCGAGTCTGTGCTGTACGGACCGCTGCTGGTGCACATGCACTGTATGTGATCAGGGTGTATGTGAGTGAGCGGGATTAGAGCCGGTAATGAGGACGGTGGTTTCATCATTCTTGCAGCTCACACAGTTCAGCCGCAAAAGCCTGAACTGGAACAGCTGGAACAAAGGACAAAGCTGCTCTTTAGGGTAAGACTTCCTGTCAAGAGTGTGTGTGTGTGTCTGAACTATTGACACCGACTGCCTGTGTGGCCAAGTGTAATGTACGTCCGAGTTGGGAATGATCTGGCAAACAGTGGTTAAACTTCTCACTGGGTGCAAGAATGGGAGAAATATAGTATGTGAAAGAAAATATGGCCAAGCCATCATGTTAAATTCAAAGTTTATTTCTGATTTTAGCCCATTTAGTAACAATCATTTACACGTTACAGCATAATAAAAGCCCTAAAAACCTATCCTCTTACTATGAGCATAAGGGTCGCACACAATTTCGTGCTTTTTATGTTATTTCACAAGAAAGATTTTGCCAAACTTCTAAATCATGGTCTTTAATACAGCATGCACTTCATTTTTAGACTATTACATTGAACTAGTGTTATACATATAAAGTACATAACTGCACATTCATAACTGACTTGAGTTAATTATCAAAAACCTCCAAAAGTAACATTGCACATCTTTGTTGGTGTTTCAAATGTTTTTTTTTTTTTTTCTGTTCTTATATTTTGTCTTTATTAAAAAGGCCAAAAAGTCCCCACTAAAGAAGATGTGAAGATCAGATTTAAAGATCAGCTTTTCTACAGGAAGCACTGGTGCTGAATACAGGAAAATGTAACATGTCATCAAGTTGTACCTCAGCCTCATGACCTCAAAACAGAACTATCATTACTTACAACCAATCTGAATGTAGTCAAAATGTGACCCTAACCTAGTTTGGTTGCAAAGACTCGAACAAAATCTGAACAAAGGACAAGGAGAAACACCATGGTTACCATTTCACAGTATCAGGCTCACATGGTTTAGCATTTCACATGAAGAAAAAAGATAAAGTGGATTTATATAAGACTATGAAATCTGCATTTGCCTATAATAACACATATCCCTATATTGCCTTGTGAATTGTAGGATTGAACTCAATGTAGACCAGCAGTTTATAATGGAGTTTACTATATAGGCTCTTATTGCATATAGAACGTGAGACATGTTGTTCTTGTAGGTGTATGGAGTTGTGGGTTGTCCAGTTTGTGTTGTGCTTCCAGTCTGAATTCTCAGCTGGGACAATAAATGGTATGTTGTATCATGCTTTTCTGTGGTTAGACCTAATGCAAATGCTACAGATTGTTACAGTAAATGCACACAGATGGACTGATTCATTCACAGAGGAAAGGAATTGCGGTCTCACTGAATGATAAACCTTCAAATGAACTAATGCTGAATGGCTAGCTGAGAGGTTGTTGTCTATCTTTTGTCAAAAAGATAGACAACAAAGCAAATTGTCTACAGAGGAAGATGGGAGAAGACACTTAGTGAGACAGAGAGAGAACGGAGGAAAGAGAGGGCAGACAAGATAGAGGGGAAATGCATGGCTGGGCATGAATAATATAGACTGCCTTCTACTCTCGTCTCTCTTCATCCGTCAGCTTCTCCTGTAACTTGGGAAACATGCACAGACACACAAAGACACAAAGACACACACACACACAGATGTAAATGCGCCCGCGCACACAGATGTTCATTTGTTTTCTTCAGTGCAGGGAAACAGCAGTGTCATTTTCATAAAGCCCAATCAGGGAGTATAAACTGAGTCACATGTAGCATGTAAATGACATGTAAGACTGAAATATTTCACGAGTTTCTATACATATAAAAGAATATAATGAATTTACGCTATATATTATACATTAAAATTTGTAAAAATGCCTAGTGCTGCATTTATGTACATGTATTTTATCCAGCAAATAAGACAGTATGACATTTTCATGACACTGGTTATCATGTTTTCCACAATAATGGTAATCTTACAAAAGCATGAGCAAGCCTATATAAGCTGCTGCATTATACATAGATGCATTAAGCTGCATAAAGCCTGTGAGATGAAGAAAAAAAGATGTTTATCACAAAAAACCTTTGGCTTGTTTCGTTTTTCTTCTATTTGCTGTACACGTTTTTCACATATGTTATTGTAAAGTATATGTATAATGTTAGAACTGATTTTTGTTTTGTTTTGTTTTGTTTTTTTGGTCTTCTTCTATTTTTAATCTTTGAATCATAAGTTTGTCTTGTAATACTTATGGGATGGGTCAAATGTCTGGCAGGACTTGGAAATAAAAAATAACTAACTGATTACTTTTACTTATTATAATTCTTAAAGATAGGCAGTGTTGTATTTACAGCTTTACTGAAAGACCACTTTCTTTTACTGCATTATCTCTGATTGGTGTTCAGTTTTCACATCTTTTTAGGGGTTTATTATATAACTACAAGTAAAAAATAGATTAAATTCCTGTTTCATTTCCTGAAAAACATGTAAGGCTGTAGAATATTTGAACAGCCCTGAGTAGAGTCTGCAGGTTTGATGCTCACTTTACATACTGCAAAAACATGCTCCACCAATTGCATGGTTAGAACAGCCTGATGGTAGCCTGAGAGGCAAAAGTCTGGGCAAAAAAGTCAATACAGTCCACTAACTGACCACCAACTCTTAAAGATTGCTTGTGTGAGCTTATGATTATAATTTAAGATGGACAAAAATGATCAACTCTTATCTGACGTATGGTGGCTGGACAGTAAGACAACAACTGAGAGAGATTTTAGTCAACATGAAACTGAAACTGTAAAATAGGGAAGAAATGATGTTGTGGCAAAGTGGAAAAATCCTGCAAACTTTTGAGCCTCAACTCTGTTTTTAAGCAATGAGGAATTTATGCTTAAATATGAATGTGATACTCAAACAGCGACCTATAGTTGAGGGGTTACTTATGGTGAAGGATCAGAGGTGGAGGATATGCAGTCAAACAGAAGGAGAGAGAGACTGAGATTGGGCAGAGGATGCTACAGGTCTGGAGTCATTATTTCCACTGGTGGCTTCAGCCAGATCAATAGAATAGAAGGTGTGTATGTGTGTGTGTGTGTGTGTGTGTGTGTGTGTGTGTGTGTCAGAGAGGTAGGACACTTAAGTACATGTCCAAACTGAGCAGAGATGGGACACACACGGACAGAGGCAGCCAAGCAGGCACAATGGATATGGGCAGGCAACGAGTTACAACTGCATTCTCTCCTATCTCTCTCTGTCTCACACACACACACACACACACACACACAAGGTGGTGGCATATTGTCCCACCAGAAATGAAGACCGGGGCCCGATAGCTCTAAGAGCAGAGGACAGCCTCTGGATAGATTTCCAATACGCAACCAGAGGCTTAAGCAAGACAGAGTCACGGATAATCCTCCCTCCTTCTCCTCCTCCTCCTCCTCCTCCTGTGCTCCATCGCTTCTCTCTCTATCCCTCTGGCCCTCCCTCTGCCTCTGTCGCTCACTCTGTTTCTCACTCATTTCATCCCTTTATTCCTCTCTATTACAGCTCCCTCTTTTCTCTCTGTTGGCTGCCTCCATTTGCTCCTTTCTATCCCTCTGTCCCTTTTTGCTCCGTCCCTCCTTTTCGTCGCTGCTCTATACGCTTCTCTTTTATCTCCTTTAATGCAATCTGTCATTTTCCCCTCTTATTTCTCCTTCGACCCACCCCTCCTCCTTTCCCTTCCCTCCATGTGTCTTTTTTGTCTCTCAGATGGTGTTTTACATTAAGAGCAGCTGTTGTTGAGTCACATCCTTAAGTTAAAGCCATGACACACTCTGTGGCGCTGATATAAACTTCTTTAATGCTGATTGGCCTTTAATCGCTCATTACATCCTCTGTTGCGGCTGCTACAACCTTGCTGTGAATAATACATCTTTAAACACATACTATGTACTGCAGCTATTTGATAGTCATGTAAAACCTGATGTAAGACAGTGGTTCCCAGCATTTTTGCTTGTCACCCCTAAATACAAAGGAATGTGTATTTGCAACCTCTCTTCTCAGCAGGTGTAACTTGTGATCTGTCCAAGCAAGTAATTTGAATTCCCCCAAGTGGACTTAGGATCATTTTATAGGATTGAAGAGGGAAAACTATGCTTACATGTTGTCTTTTTTCTTACTTCCTGTCCTGATAATGTCTCACAATCACCTAGGTTCATTTCGTTACTTGGACACAATGAATTTGTACCACAAAGGCTGTGTTATAAACCAGTTGCACAGAGTTTGTGAAATGTGGGTATTAACCAGGCAGGGGGAGTCTGACCAAAGACGCTAAAGTACTGAGTTGCATTGCAGGATCCAGCATTTTTGGAGTTTGGCCCAAACTAAAGACTAAAAGTCCTTTGGTAAATATTCTATTATATTTTAGTTCTATCCTCAGATCTAAGACAAGATTACTTTTGACCTTTAACCCAGCCAAACTAGACATTAAAGTGATTACTGCAAAAAAAACCCCACCAAGGATAATGAAATAAATCAAGGTAAAAAGAAGATTTTTAAAAATGTGGATTTCACACGTGGCAAATACAAATGTATGTCCCACATTGTCTCCGTGACAGGAAGTAATACAGACTGCATTGAACGTCTCACCAGCAAAGTAGGGTTTTGATTTATCCAGAGAAAGTTTGCTTTGCATGCATTCTTTTTTAGCAAGTGGCATTTAAGTAAAAATTCCACAACCACATCACTCTCACCTTCTGAACGAACAACGACTAAACCCCAATTCCTCTGGTAAAGCAGCTCAGTGGCCAGCAGCAGAGGACTTGGGTTGAATGAGTTTTAGAGATAGCAAAGTTGAGAATTTTTGCCTCATTTAAGCTTCTCTGCCTCTGTGATGAATTATTGCACTCTCTGCAAGCCATGGCAAGTATCGGCCACTGAAGACAGACACTCAGCAGAGACACAAACAAGCTAACAGAAAGGGACCGACATGCACTTCCACACACACTTTCACCCTTAGTTGGAAAACAAATTCAAGTTCATTTTGCAGGCTTTTAATTGGCGAATGAGGGTGAGGTTACGGGGGGGATAATGTCTGATCAAAATGGGTCATGTTTGACTGCAACACACGACTAACAGGGTGGGTTCTTTGTTGTTGGATATAAAAAAGTCGGTCAGTGTTTGTGTCCATCCTAAAAACATATGTGACTCTAGAAGTGTGCCTCTTCAACTGACAATCACTGAAGGTAATAACATTTGATTACAAAAGGCTTTGGACTCACATTAGGTGATTTTACCTTGTGGTTATTATTTCTGAGCAAGCACTGGTTGCAAGCAGGTACTTCTAAAAAACAGATCATATATATACCACACCAAACTAACACTACAGGATCAGGCAGAGAATCAGTTACAGAATAAGAAGAAGCTGAGTGTAAAATGCCCACACTGACGCTAGATGATTAGATAAAACGTTTGCTTTTTGAATTATTTTTAAAGAAAACTTTTGGGGTTGCAGACAAATACCACTGCAACCAGTTTCTATCCATTGCACTTTTCCTCAAACTCACTCCAAACTGATATTGAGCAACAAGTGGATTGAGTAACGGTAGATTGGTGCTTAATTGCCCACATTTCCATCTACGTCAGGCGTACTGATAGATGGCTTTGCTCACTTCGCTGTTACTCTGCCCCTGTGGAGTCTAATTAAAGCACATTTGAAAGAAATACTTGATTAGTTGTTGCCTTTATTTGATGAGGGCAACAATTTTGACACCTCCTGTTGATTTGTTACCAAAAGAATATATCGAATCCAACGGATTCTACCTTGAGGTCCAGCTAATGAATGGAATTACCTGTTTGCTCTATGTGGAAAGCTGCATATAAAGTAAACACATCAGTTCATGTTGGTTGTTGCAACATGTCTTTTGAGGTGACTTCAATAGAATCATTGAGCGTATCAAGTAAAGTCATTAGAGGGAGGTGATTTGGCAGGTGGCCAGCACCCCAGGGTAACCATCGGAAACCAATTAATATCCCTAACAGAGGTATCATGCCTCTGGCACAATGCCCACAGGGAGAATCAACTCGCTGATTACACTGCTGAAAACTGCTGCTGAAATGAGTGTGTGTGTGTGTGTGTGTGTGTGTGTGTGTGTGTGTGTGTGTGTGTGTGTGTTTCAAAACACTTCCCTGCTCTACATGCAATGACATGAGATGCCACAGGTGTGTGTGTGTTTCAAAACACTTCCCTGCTCTACATGCAATGACATGAGATGCCACAGGTGTGTGTTTGTTTCAAAGCCACATCAGTTGCTCATGAACCGTATATGGTGACGAGTCTACATGTGCCCGTGTGTCAGGTTGTGTTTCCGCTCGTGTGTGTGCATTTGAAAGACTGTTCACTTGTCAGAAAAAAAAAAAAATCAAATTATGTAGATGCAGTATAATTGGTTATTTAGTGAACATGAGCTTTCGGTGCAATCATGTGGAACATCAACTCTGAATTACAGAGCAGATATAAAGATGGAAACTAATTGACAACAAAGAGAAAATCAAATACCAATTACAGAGCTGGTGTAAGGTATCAAGAACTGTAACCTAGAGCCTCAAAATATACGTTCTGTTCCGTTCTCGGTGTAGGACTTTGTCCCACTGAATCCCTCAAGGAGAAATTGGTCTTTACTTTTGGCTCCTTTGACAGCGAGAGGAGAGGTTGGGGTCAGGTACGGAGCAGTAACAGACTGGTAGGGGTTCATTGTCGTTGTCAAGTCTAAGTTATTGTGTGTTAGACTGAACTGTTGAAACTTTTAGTCTCTATAATATCTATGCTACAGCAGAGTGCTGTCATCTTTCATCTGTGGGAAACTTATTAAGTGGCTTCTACAATACAACCACCTCCCTAATAGCCACTTTACCACTGCCCTTAACAAATGAAAAAAAGTATATTATAAGTCCATTTAACATATATAATATGGTATGACTTCTGTGCCCTTATATACCACGCAGATGGATGCTTTTAAAGTTGGTGATCTTGTATGAATTGCTGCTTTTAACACCTGAAATGTAACATAAAAATAATGATTTGACAAAAGCAGGATACAAACAGTGACACCTCAGTGCTAATGTATGTCTTAGTAACTCTTCAACAGCTGTCAAGTAGCTGTCAATAGACCAATGAAAAATGAACTGTCCGTGGTGCTGAAACCACCACCCAAGTAGACTCCAGTCTGAGATAAATTTGCTAGAAATCCCACAGTAATCTCTCTTGGACTATACTTAAATTACAATGGTGAAACAGAAGTTTCAAAAGCTTATTCAGTCATCAGCTTGAAAACATTTATCAAATAAGGTTATTTCATTCAGTCCTGCTGATCTGGAGCTGCCCGGTGTATTGTGTTACTCTGACTGGAACAGTCAAGTCACTGTAGTCAAGTTTGTATTCAAGTATACAAGAGAGACAAACCCTGAGCAGCTGCAGGCCAAATCGGATACATTGCTGTTTTGCACTGTAGTCCTTTGCTGTAAACTCACGCCTGGGCTGAAATACTTTCTGCACTAACATTTGAACTCATTTCTTAGACTTTAAGATAGCATTAAGTGCCAATCACCTACAAGAGGCCAGTAATAGGAGTTGAGAGTGCCACTGATCATCTCACGCTAAGCTATAGAACCACCTCATCTTGAAAAGAATGTGATATTGATGCTCTCAAAAGGTGTATTATGACACTACTGGAGTTTTCTTGGGTTGTTGAGCACTTTTCCTGAGAGCCACTGGTGCAGACACACAGGTTACACACAATATGATTATGACAATTGTTATGATGATGATATCTCTTGCTTCTTTGGGTATCTTGGACAAAAAAAGATGGTCCTTTCTGATGGTAATAATAGACTGAGATGACATCATGGTAACTGTGGTTTATCTTACAGACTGTACACAGGCATACACAGACAGACACACACACACACACACACACACACCTGCCCGCCATGATGATTTTTAAGCTGCCAGTAAACTATGTCAGCTGGATGATCATGATAGCAGCTTCTGCAGGTAACAACCTATGATTAGTTACAAACTGTTGGTGAATGTGCCTGGCTGCGACACACACACACACACACACACACACACACACACACACAGAGACATACATCCACCGCCACCCCTCTCCTCATCCCCTGTTGCTATGGAACCTGTCGCCAAGGCAGAGGTATGTGGTTGTGATGGAAGTGGTGGACGAAGACAACGACGACGACGACAGTGAAGATGATCATGGTTATGAGCATGATGATAGTGATCGGATAAACAGCCCCTTGCTGAATTACAAGGTCCGCCTGGCCGGAGACGAATGCATCGCTGGGCTTTGCTCTCTGCAACGTGGGTGGAAGGAGCGACGCGTAATACTGCGCAATGCAAACAGACCCTTTCCTCGCCGTAAAACAGACCGCAGCCCTGGATTTCCAGTCACTCTTTTTTTTTTTTTTTTTTTTTGCGCTTGTTGCTTTATAACACTTTTTTTTTTTTAAGTCCGTCGCGTTGAACTTCGGTCGAGTCTTGTGCGAAACAACCTACTGTGCTGCGCTGCCCCCCCCCCCCCCCCCCAAAAAATAGCATATCATCAACCCAATTCTCAGCAGACAAATAAGTCCTGCAGGCCCTCCTACTGCCACCTGTCATCTCTGTGCCATTTCTCACCCGGGCTGCTGTTGAGGAGCCCTGCGGACGTGGAGCAACTTGTTTTCAAACGTGACAAATTCGACTATTGATGACAGAAGGAGTGAGGATCGATGGTGGTCGAGTGCAAGCGTCGGTGTTTAATTCCACTGTTTCTTAGCTTCCACTGTGTGTCCGAGCAGCCAGCAACATATAAGTGCAGTTTAGTTCATTCCCCTTGGAGAGATCTGCCAAATAACGCACACACACGTTTTTTTTTTTTTTTTTCATTTGGTGCTTGAACAATATTGTCCCCCCCACCTACAACTGCCTGTTGGCTAAATATGACCACTGCCCACCCATTATGCCACAGCTCTCCGACGGACCGGCCTGTCAAACCCACAAGTGTGGACTTAAACCAAGCAAGAAAAAGGCCTCATCCGGACCTGCTCCTGGTGGCTCCCCGTAGCCGTGTTGTTGCGTGATCGTGGCACAAGTTCACTTGCTGCACAAACTGTGCATAAGAGGAGGAAACCATCAAATGAGCACACTGCACACCGAGGGAAAGTGGACAAGAGAGAAGGGGGTGGGGGGGCGAGGACGAGGGCTGCATCTGTCCATCTGTTGAAAACGAGAGGAGAGCTAACACCCCTTTCTCTTTCCCTCACCCCCCCCCCCCCCCTTCCCTCCACCACCACCACCACCACCACCTCCTCCTCCTCTTTCCCCATCCCATCCCCATTTCGAGATCATCATACCTCTCTCACTCCCTCCCTCCCTCCCCTCCCCTCCCTCTCTCTCTCATGCACAGTTACAAGATGTTTGCCAGTTATACATCAAAAAAGACACCACATACCTTGATGGTTCTCAAGGGTGTCCTCCGGGATGTACATGTTTTTGCTTTCATTTACCATAAATGTAGTCCGGCGTTATCCCTATAGGTGAATGGAAGCGAGAGAGAGGAAAAAAAAAAAAAATAACAAGAGGAAAAAAGCCCCCCCAAAAATAAAGAAATTAAAAAAGGGGGGGAAAGAAGAAAGAACTGTCTGGCACGGACAGTTTTTTGGGTATTCCGTTTTTTTTGTTTGTTTTTTTTTTAATTTATGGGGAGGGTTTCTTCGGATGGAGTGAATATTACCTAATCCCCATGATGGAGGTGAAGGCGAGAAAAAAGAGGGAGCTTTCGGCGGAACCGGTTGGGAAAACGCACCGGTGCATCCCTCGGTACATCCGGGCCCTAGGCGAGAAACATGAGACCAGCACCGCGTTCAATTCAATTCACACCTCGCCCGTCCTCTCCCTCTCTCTCTCTCTCTCTCTCTCTCACTCCCCTCACCCTCGTTGTGTTAAAAAGAAAAACAGAAAAAAGCTTTCAGGAGGTTAGAAAGCACGGGCGCTGTCAGTGACGGTCGCAATGGAAGTGCGCAAAAGACGCATTCGTGCGCATCTTCAGCAGCGTGTCAAAATGTGAGGGGATGAAGAAGAGGAGGTGGAGGTGGTGGTGGTGGAGGAAGAGAAGGAGGAGGAAGAGAAGAGGAGAAAATTTAGAAAATGAGAAGAGTGTAAATATTCCATCACGGGTAGCACGGGGTTAAATCTCCCAATAGGCTGTTGGTTATTCCACGTAGGCTATCTATGGCAGAGTCCCCCCAAAAAACAGAAGCCAGGCCGTCCTGTCTCATCCGGAGACGGGTTTCTCTGTCCTGATCCAGTCCATGATGGTCCGGCGGTGTGTCTGTCAGTCAGTCTGTGTGCCTGCCTGCCTGTCTGTCTGTCTGTCTGCCTTGCCTGCCTGTCTGTCTGTCTGCCTGTGTCTCACTGATCGGGAGTTAGAGCTCTCTCTTCTCTCTGCCTCTGCTGCCCCTGCAGCTCAGCTCTGCAGTGATACCGAGAGAGAGAGAGAGAGAGAGAGAGAGAGAGAGAGAGAGGTAGCCCCCCTCCCAGTTCATGTAGACGCTTTGACTGTTTCCAGATGTGTGTGTGTGTGTGTGTGTGTGTGTGTGTGTTTGTGTGTGTGTGAGTTTGCCACAGAGAAAGGAGGAGGGAGGGAGATTGTATAGGCAACAGTCGAAAACTGGCGGCTGGTATCCAGATGATGATGATGGTGGTGATGATGAAGACAAAGATGATGATGATGTTAATGAAGTGTATATGTGTGTGTGTGTGTGTGTTTAAGATCACAGGATCTTAAAAGGAACAGAAGAGACATAAACAAGAAAAGGAAGGTGGCCAAAGCCAAGTGCATATGATACAGACAAGAAGATAGAAGACAAGAGGACATAAGAAAAGACAACGTGCCTGTTTGTGTGAGTGTGTATGAGTGAGTGTGCGAGGTAGAGGGAGAGAAAGAGCGGTAGAAGAGGGATAATGATCCATAGCAGGCTAAAGCCTTGCATAGGCTCTGATTTTTGCAGGAAAAAAACAGTTGTACCTACATCTGATTTGCCCATAGTTCCTAGACATCTGGACTGCTTCAACCTCATTCTTTTCCTTGGCCAAAGCTGTGTTTACACACACACTAAATATCTGGTTTTTCAACTCCTTTATGACTCAAGCTCTGATCTTTTTCATGGCTCTCTTAAACAGGGAGAAACCACAAGGAAGCTGTTTTTTTTTTTTTTGGGATCTTGGATGCAGTGCATACACAGACTCAAATATCATGAAATGGACTGACTCAGGAAGGTCATTGCTCAAAGACTGAATCATGAACCTTTTTATCTAGAGGACAATAACAATGATATTCAGAATTCAATTATGTTTTTTTTTTCCTTTTACCCTCAGGACAGTGAAGTATGTTTCCACAGTGTTCTCCATGGCCAGAAACAAATTTGTTCTGGCCCCAAAAGCACACAAAGTAATTTTCTGGAGACATAGGCCTATTATCTTAGGTAACACAACAATGAAACGGAGCTCATTTAGGAGTAAAATGTCAAACAAAGTCAGCAACATCAGCTCTTAACTAAATAGCTCTGGACCAGGCTTTGATGACATTGAGTCAGCTTGGCTCTCCAGCTCCTACTGAGGCTTTTTGGATAGACCTGCTTACACAAATAACATGTTGGTTCTTAAATTGAGCTGTTTTCTTAAAAGCTCTGCGCAGGCAGCTTGATGTAAAAGATAAAAAAGAAAGAAATGTATTTTTCCCATTAGCTTATCTACTCAGTCTTCATAAGGCACTTGACCTTATTTTGAAAAGCAGTTCCTGTCTTTTTATGGATATACCTACAAAACAATGAATTTGGCCCCCAACATTTTATATTAAAGAAAGATTTCAAGATGTCAAATGCCTTAAACAAAAGATATGCTTCACATAACAGAATAATTGGGCTCAATAATACATCAGGATGTATTGAAGGTACAGAGCAGCATTTACAGATTCTAATTATGGAACTGGCCATCCCATATAATTGTCTTTGACACTGAATACGAACTTCACAATGTGCAGGCCTCATGTCAATCCCACTGCAGGCTATAATCAGGAGGTGAATCTGATGACTCAACCCGGCCTGTATTCATTTGTTCAGTGCCATAGCGCAAAATCACCACCCACCATCCTGTAATAGAATAAAGCTTTTTGTCTACATGTGTCACTGTAGACATAGTAAAGACAGGAGACAGCTGATAAATGATTCTATTGATGAAATTTGACAGATGCATTGTCTTCCTCTGAACAATATATAGTGTTTTGTGATGCATATTTCATATGAATATAGTGCATATTTGGAGGGAAATTAAGGATCATTGAATGCCTGCGCTGATGAATGAATGGAAACATTACGTGGTGACTGTCAGGAAACGCAGCCTTTCAGCAGTGAGTAAGTACTTCTGCAGAAAAACAGCTCTTTTGACTGCGATATTATCATTTAATGCATTATTACAGTATTACTACTGATGCATTTTACTGGAAAGTGGAGCTAACTTAACTATCGTGTATATTGTACTTTAATCCAATGCATCCCAATCTACAGGTCGGGCCCCTTCCAGTGTGTCACAAGATAAATCTGGGGGGCCGGAGGATGATAAATGGGGATAAAATGAAGAAAAACCAAGGGTCTGCTGGGGTCTGCATTTCTCTAATATTAGCTTTTTTGTGAATTGTTGGACAGTTTGACCACATTGGGCCTAAAAAAGCTATTTATATGAAACCATGTGGGGAAGTCCCTCCTTGGTGGAACTACTAATAACTCATCAGAAACATGACAAGGGGACCCAGCTAGACACTGCTCCTTTGGAAGGGCCCACAAGCCAGAAAAGGTTGGGAACCTCTGGTTTAATCTCCCATAATGTATTATATTTTACAAGCTTATCAAATGTGTTTTTCTGTGAAATCTAAATCTGAGAAGTAACTAGTAAAGAGTAGAAGTGCAGTAAATGGAAATACAAATGCCTCAAAACTGTATTTAAGTACAGTACTTAGCTGTCTCTCCTTCACTTAGTCAGCCCTGCGTTGGCATTGAGACAGATGGTCAGTGAATGGCATAATGGTGGTCTGAATGTCCTCTTGCCAAATCAGCCTCTGTTTAATTACACTGGCCAGTGAATGGGAAAGATAGACGGAAGGAAGGATTGAGGGAAGGAAGAACGGATGGAGGGCAGGTCGTGGGAACAGACACTTGTGCCCAGGGGACACACAAACACACAGACACACAATACACAAATGTCCTCTGTAATCCAGCCTGCACATGGAATATCAATTCTATTTATGACTGTTCTATATTTGTAGTTCCCGACCCTTTTGTATGTGTGTGAGTGTGTGCGACTCTAAAGCACAGTTGGTCTCTGGGAATCTCTCAACAGACAAACACTCAACATGTGGGAAACCAACAATCTGCTGGTAAGTCAAAGGGGAATCTCCTCATATCAGAGGGAGTGACTAAATACAGCTGAACAATGGGATATTTGGATTTTAGACCTTCATTCATTTCCAACTGAAATTAAGATCGGATAGATTCACACTTTTAATATGAATATGAAACTTTTTTTTACAAAATTGATTCTGGTAATTGCAAGCATTGGCATTTATGTAGTACTTTGTCTGCATTTCCTTTAAGCAATAAAAATAAAGATTACAGGCATTAAAATGAAATGAAGATGAAAATTAAATACATTTTAAAAGTGGTAGAACACTAACAAAGTAAGTGCATCTTTATATATGGTTTATGGCATTTGGTTATGCAAAATATCTTTAATTGTACTGTTCCATAACTGTTTTTTTTTACCTTGAAACATTCAAAGGGAAATGAGAACTAAATCTGAGAATCACTGTCAAAGTTTCACATATTCTAAGAAATTGATATAAGACAGTTATATATAAAGATATATAAAACTGTGTTTAGTCATCTCAACACCGCTTTGAATGCTGTTTGGTATGTAGCGTGCTTTTGGCTTTTTGCATCATGCAGATGAACCTCTGATATATTTATTGTCTGCAGACTCAGCAGAAGGAACCAAAGGTCTTATGATCAGGCCTATAAAGTGATGATGGAATTAATGAAACCTCAGATGTTACTTGCTGACCACTACAAGCTGTTGAAGAGAGTTAATCATGTTCTCCAAGCTGTAAAATCCCCCATACTAGAAATACTGAATAGAATTTGTTTAAATCTTAAACCTCCCAACATGATCAGTGGCAGCTTTGGCTTTTAGAAAGTCGAGTCTGATGTGTTCCAGTCTGCAAAGAACTGACAAGAATTAGATGGTTGCCAGTAGGGCTGCTCATTGACCGTCAGCTAAACATTGTAGCCAGGCCTCCCTGGTGTGAATATTTCTTCAAGTGAAAGTATAGAATATTGTAGAAAGGTGTTGCAGGTAAACATTCCTTAAATGATAAAGGCTATATATTATCTCCACCACCTGGAGCCAAGGCTAATGATGGACCCTGATTGAATCCTCCAGGCTCGCCATCCATCTATCACCCAGTCACTATTTCTCTTTCCCTTCAGGGGCAATGGCCATCCCTATCAATAGACAACTGAAATGCAATCTACTGTATCACCTATGTAAATTATAGATTTTCTTTTGTTACTTTCAGCAAGTGTCTGCTTGTGTGCATATTTTGTATTTGTAAGTGCATATTTCAAATGCATATGCATATGTATATATAATTGTTTTGTATTGTCTTATTGTTTTTTATTGCTACAGAATAATAATCTTCCTCAAAGACATCTACTTAAAAGACGGTAATCTAACTTCTTCTTCGTCATCATTTTTTAAATCGTTCTACTTATTTTTCAACGTACAATATGTTAATTCTAAAATAGTTTGGACATTTTTTTTTACCGTGGAAATGCAAATTACATCCCTGAGAAAAATGCCTACAATCCCCTTGATAAGTTTAAATAAGC
Organism: Trachinotus anak; assembly: GCF_046630095.1. Lineage (NCBI taxonomy): Eukaryota > Metazoa > Chordata > Actinopteri > Carangiformes > Carangidae > Trachinotus > Trachinotus anak. The sequence goes on along the minus strand of NW_027273869.1, from coordinate 11,889,647 downwards.
TCCCCAGTGGCTACATCCCACTGTCCTTCCTGCCTGTGAGCCAGTCACCAGCATCTCCTTGCCTGTACCCACCAATCAAACCCAAGCGTTCAATCTTGACTGAATGATTATTGACAATATTGACCTGTTGATGGATAACCCATTAGTCCCATCATTGACAAACACGAATCCCCTGACAAACAGTTAGATACCACCCTGACAAAAAGACACATGCACATTTAAACACACAGATAGCAGACACCACCACACTGACAAACTAATAGACATACTTGCAAAGAGACAAATGGGCTCATTCTGAATCACAAAGCAGCTATTTTCATGTTAATGTGGAGCCAACGTGTCATAGCCTGACCTGGAAGGGCTTCATTCATATTTAAGAGGAGAGGTTGTGGACAGCAGTGGCATAGTGGCACTTCCACTCCCCAGCATTTAAAGCAGATGTTTTCCTCCAATGCTGCTTAAACTGAGTAAGCAGTTGGATGTTCATTGTTTCTCTCAAGGGCAGTCTGTCATGGTTGTTGATGGATGCAGATCAGCTGTTATACATCTTCAACTTGTGCCAGTATAAATCTAATTACTGAAACAACCATTACATCACACTGCAGAGGAGAGGAGGATTGCAAAATGTATATACAAGAAGAAAACTTCTGTCACATGGTTACAGAATGAAGGGGCTTATTTATGTCCACATGAAGAGGTGGCTATGTCGCCACTACAACAGAACAGGATATGTTGAACTAAATATGGAGATTCCTGTGAGGTGATCCAGCTGATATTGTGTAATATGGATATGGCTGATATGGATTTCAACAACTTTAAGTCCTGAAAGCCCTGTCCCTGTATCAGTTACTGTTCCACCCTTGAGTATTAATTTCCTAACAGGAAGGATATGTCTCCTGGATTATATACAATATCCATAAAAAATACTGCATATGAATGAACATAGGTACAAGAGGGAGAGGTTTCAGCATACAGTATAAACACACAGGGACAGCAGCATTACTGAAGGGTTAGGGTTTAGATTACCAACCAGATAACTGCAAGTTTAACCCAGTGTACATGCAGGAAATGTGGCCTTAATAACAGCACAACTAGAAACTTTGGACTATGCTCAAAATCATCTCAGCTTGGCCAACGAACAAGATACTAAATGTGTCCTAAAATAAATGCTGCCTTTGCTTGTGTACCTGCTTCTTTATTGCCCATTTACAAATAGCTGGAAAACAACCTGCAGTCAGTACAAATAAAAACATGCTTTTGGGAATGTGTGTTAGATGGTGCAAACAAACCCTTTCCTAGGCTTTCTCTTCCCATTAGGGCAGGACTTTTGGGGGAACCTAACAAACACACACTCAAGCATTCCTGCTTGGCTTTCAGGTCAACTCCAGCTCCCGCAGTGGAAGGGTAGAGGAGGGACAGTTGTGTTGTATCTATTATCCATCCCTTTGGTGCCCCCTAGTGCATTTGAAGGGAAATGTAGAAATGTAACTGAATTTGAAGACGTTAGTCACAATCAGTCATTATGTTGCCAAGCAGTCAGATATAGACAAAGATGAAAGGCAAAAGAGAAACATCAGCTGCTTACTTGTATAGAGAGAAGTGACAGGGAAAAATCACAATACTAAAGAACCCCTCTATGCACAGAAAAAATATACTGTTACACACACACACACACACACACACACACACACACACACACACACACACACACACACACACACACACACACATTCAACGGTGTAAATACCAGCATAAAACAGGAACAAAAACACATAAACACATCCATAACCAACCCATTGGCCATTAAATGAACCCACCTTGATGCAAGTTTACATGTAATGATTATTTAAAATAAACGACAGCTACAGGGCAAACTGTACATGTGTTTGTTCCTCCCGGCATTATAATAACTTGTCTGAATAAAATAATTTTGAAAATTCATGCACATGACAGCAGGACTTCTCCATCGATGTTTTTCAATTCGATTGATGAGACTGAACTCTTCAACATCCCCCGCGCAACTACTCATGTCTGGTTGTTTACAATCTCGCTGGCTAAACATGGCCGTTAATAAACTCAGTCATAGCAGTTAGAGGTCGATAACTCTTGAATTGTTTTATTTTACAGGTCTTAAATAGCAAAACAGGCTATTGTGCGATTGCCGATTTAAGTGTTCGTTTCCCTTGTCGCTGGTTTGGTTTTATCTCATCTCCCTGTGACCCGTTAGCCGTTGAAGCTAGGTAGCGAGCTAACTTTTCCATAGGGAACAATGACAGCGACTTCTGCAGGTAGCAGTAGCTGCCTTGCCGCTAAAGGACTGGACATAAGTCTGGCTGCTCTACAGCGACAAGATCCATACATCAACAACATCGTGGACGTGGCTAGCCAAGTCGCTCTGTATACTTACAACAACAGGGCAAATGAGTGGGTAAGGCTGAACTGTGGTGAATGGTATCATGCTAACTTAGCTTAGCTTCGTCATCATCCCTAGCAGGCGCGCTTTGTCACCGACACAGATTTACCAAATGTAAAGATTAGCAGCAAGTACACCTAGATAGCTGCGGTTGTTTAGAGTGTAACGAGTTCATTTTCAGAAAGTGGAAATGTATAATATCGGTTAAATTTGTATCCTGTAAAATAATACCACAAGACGGTCTATGACTGCTGCCCCTTAGCTACAAACATGCGTCATATTGACAAACTCTCCACAGTGTAGCTCACTGGAGAGTCTGTTATATGGAACCCCTTCTTTGGCCAGTGGGACATCCAGCGGGTCTGACATCTCTTACCTGTCAGTGCGTTGACACACGTGATTATCAGCGTTACTGTGGTTGGCTCTTTGTGTGTTTTTCAGGAGAAAACCCAGGTGGAAGGAACCCTTTTTATCTACACGAGGTAAAGATATTGTTGCTTTGATATTTTGCAGTCTAAAGATTTTCCATGCCAAACTGTAGCTCTTTGACAGGCAGGATTCTCCCCTGACATTAGTAAGATTTTCCATGCTGACTGTTAACATTAGGATATTTCTTTTGTCAAAGTGATATCACTCTTTTCTCAGTTAGTCAGTAACATCAGTTGGGTATAACTACGTTTTTATAGTTAGCGTATGGTAACCTTGACATTCTTTCAAAAAGAAATCTATTTCAGAAAATATGTGAAAGGCATGACTTTAAGCTCAGAGTGGCTAATTGCTTTTTTTGGCATGGTCAATAACCTGCTTTCAGCTTAATTGTATAATGGCAATTATGATTGCTAAAGTCATTTTTGTTTCCAATTTGTGAGTAACTGATTTTTACTTGAATTTTTAACATGTATTTTCTATGTTGTGTCCTCTGTGTATTTCAGGCTGGCATCTCCCAGGCATGGGTTCACCATAATGAACAGACTCAGCATGGAGAACTTGACAGAGCCAATCACTAAAGACCTTGATTTCCAACTTCAAGACCCCTTCCTGCTGTACCGCAATGCGCGATGTAAGGAGAAAGACACACAGACAAACACACAGACACACTTCTTAAGTATGCCTGTTAATTATTAACGCCTTCAGATTTTCAAGTGACACATATTATTCTCAACACCTGTTGAGTACAGTGCATGCACTTTGAGTTAGTTTTACACCAACTACCATTTCTTTTAGGGTGATGTTCACTGCACTGAATCATAATTAACTGTTCTTAGCTGACACCTTTATTGCCCAGCTACTTTCAGTGTAGCTTACTAATGCAAATCTAATGCTTTTCAACCAAAATCTTGAAAGAGAAATTAGGATAAGCATATTTGCTGTAATGCTAACACATCACACATAAAATCACCTCAGGGTTGATTAAAGATGGACAAAAGTGTTCAATATGCACGTCATTTGAGTGAGACCCAGTAGTTCCATATAAGGAGCAGAGGTATCCGGGTGAATTCTATCAGCCTGACTCCCACTCAGACTTACATCTGGCGTACACACATACACACACACACACACACACACACAAACACGTTGCAGAGAGTGCCTGTGGGACAGGAGCCTGACAGCACTACAAAACCAGCCAGAGGAGATTAGATACACCACAACAGTCACTGATAATCTAAACACACATACACACACACTCACTCAGAAATCTTTGACACACACACAGACCACCCTTCCTCTTTGGTCTCACACTCTCCATCAGGCTCAGTGAGAGGCAGGTGGAATGCAGTGTTTAGATACCACTGGATTCCTTTTGCCATCTTTGATCCCTTTACTGTAGTACTTCATCCGTCTTATTTACACTTATACCTTATAGCCATGATTAAACATCCTATTGGCTCAGTGAAATTATGTGTATGACATAAACTTTCCTCAGTGACCTCTCTACACCTTCTACACCAGGTTTAAATGTATTCCGGGCACATGAAAGATGACCTGTGATACTAGTGGCCTCTATATGTGATGGGAACATCAGTAATAAGGGAATAAATTCCAAGTGAACAACTAATTCACTAGTCCCGGGAAGGAAAAAATGTCAAAATAATCACAGCTCATTTGGTGACTTTTCTCTGATAAAAGCAAATTTGTGTTGTGGTTATATAAGTTAAAGAGTGGGCGGGTACATAGCAAACCTAATGCTTAGTGGCTCTAAGTGATGTCTCAGATTTAAGATGGATAATAAAACACCCAAAAAGGAGAGATAAAGTATGGTTATGATCTAACAATTTTTTTAATCTACATAGCTGCTCTGATTAACTCAGATGATTGGACCCCAAAAACATTTTTTTAGGTTGCGGCTATGTGACAAGGTCGTCAAGCCTCCCAAGTACAGCAGGAGTAAGCTAACATTCACAGAACGTTTTGAGTAGATGATGGTGTGTGTGTGGTGCTGGGATCTTTTCCAGACAACTGTATGCACAGGAATGCATCTCAGCCCAGAAAAGATGTTTTTTCACCAGCCAACATCTGATGTGTAATACTATTTAGCCCCAGGCTATTGGTAATGCTGCCAGTCCCACTGTGTCGTGACCTCTGTGTGGAGGGGTCGTGGAATCTTATCATTAGACAAACAAGTAGCTCTCAGTGCTGCTGTAACTTCCTGGAATGGCAGTTGGCACAAAGTGGCACCCCCGGCTAAAAATACGCTGTGGAGATATACCACGGAACAAGGCAAAATTCAGTGAGGGGAAATTTAGCCTGAGCAAGTCATTATTCCTCTGACAAATATCCCAGTGCACATAAACTGATAGGAGGCTTTTTACATTTCTTCCTATAAGCACCTACAACAGTTGATGCCAAATGTGGCAACTCCTGATGAAGCAGAGCCCAATGGTTCAGACTTGAGTTGAAACACCTAGTCAAATAATCAATTAATGGTTCCACAGGAAAGTGATCAACCACTTCTTTGATAATCAATTAATTGTTGAAGTCATTTTTGAAGCAAATGGCAAACATGACCTAAGTCCAGCTTCTCGACTAAATTTATTTTTGTTTTAATAAACGCGTTTAAAAAATTAAAAATTAAATCAAACCTTAGGCTTTTGAAAACTGTAATGATCATTTTCCACAATTTTCTCACATTTTATAGACAGATATAGATGAATGAGAAAATAATCAGCAGATTAATGGATGATGAAAATAATCATCAGTTGCAGCCCTTATTTATTGTATTATTAACCCTTACATTTGACACCGATGTGGATCTGGTCTTAACTGGTGTATGTACTGTAGTCCTCGAGCCACACATACTGGATGTGGCTAACACTAGCACTCTAATTAACATGGCAGCAGTGTTCTGTACATCGGGTGTATGGACAGTCTTACCTCCAGGCCGGATGAATGTGTATCCCAGGTCTCTCTCTGACACCAGCGAGCCTTTAAATCTGACCTCAGGTTCCTCCTCCAGCCTCTCATGTTTAGGTTTCCTCTGAAACAGGCCTCTCAGCATGGCTCCACTGGTCTCAGAAGTCTCACAGTCCAGTAGTAATTGTCTTGTTGATCTTCTCCAGAACGTAAAGGTGTTTAGATTATGCCTTTAATTGTAGCTCCAGTGATTACTGATCTGAGTGAAGGTTCCATAAAGGTGTTGTGATAGTTAGATAGATTTTTCTTCTTCAGTAGCAAAGGATGTACTGATGGTGAACTGCTGTTCCAGGTAGCACTGTGTAAAAGGCAGTGTCTCCCTAGAACTGGCCTTGAGATCTTACTGCAATTCGAATGTAGTTAAGCGTCAGGGGGAAGGCACAAGGTGTAACAGTAGTAATAACATCGGTACCTTTAAATCTCAATATTTACCCTCTCCTTCAGTGTCATGAATTCCATTAATACAAACAAAGGAAGTCATGTTTCTTCACAGTCAACAATTATTCCCAGCATGGATGTGCGTAACCGTAAAAGCACCCACTCCTGACAAACCTCCAGCAAACTAAATATACACTAAAAGAATACCAGCACTGTTCATCATGACTGATGCAGTGAGGGTTCTCTGCAAAAATGATCACAGACTGCAAAAGCACACCTAATCCATCTTGGACAACACTATGGCCCACAAATGGCTGGACTGCTAACTATACTAAAGCTAAGAAAAAAAAAACTTAAAAAGTATTGTTTTTATCCCAGTAGTGCAGTTTGGGTTACAGCCAAACCCTGTTACCATGCTGTCAAAGTTAAAACTCCAGGAAACTGCAATGTGTCTGTGCAAGTCAAATAAAAACATATAGATTGGAGACAGTTAAAAATGTCTTCTTTCAAAAAGTATAGTCCCACCAGAACAAACAATGACAGATTGGCGTGCTGATTCCCAGACTCAAAAAATCTCAAATGAAGTCCTACCCAAATCCAAATGCCTTCCTATTCATCCAAGTTCCACTGAAGTCCCGAACTCAGAGAGTTGCTGTAGGTCAGCAGCAGACAACACACGTGCACAAGTGCTCACTGTTTGGCTGGTTTGTCGTACTTTTATAGAGGGTTAAAAAGGACCACACAGCTTAAGTCCTGGATCTCATACAGTCTCCAGTAGAGTGATTATTGCCAAACTTGCCATCATATTCAGAATTGACATTTCTTATTTTTCTCATAGTGACCCCTGTGAGTAGTGGTCTCAGTCTTTGGTGTCCTCCTGCTGAAGTTATTTACCCATGTGATGTTGCAGTGGAGTTCCCAGTCCAGTTCACTTGGTTAGGATCTGTCCTTCACCCATACAATGTAGATGTCCCCCTGCCTTTCTTCCTCTCACTCCAGTGTTGTTGACTGCTGCCCCCTTTTAGCTTTTTCTCTCTCTCTGACATCCACGCTGAGAGCCTAACCTTGTGGCCACGGCCACTTCTTTGTTGGTGCTGCTGGTTTTAGTCCCCCCTCCCACTCTATTCCTTACTCTCTCTCTCTTTTGAGGGGTTTTCAATCCTTTTGAGAATGAGACTTTTGGTAGATCTGGACAGGCTGAAAGCTTGTCTGATAATCTCTTCTATTAAACACACCTTCCAAGCTCTTTTTCCATTATCCTCTTCATTTTTATCTTGTCTTTCTCTCTTTGTGTGGGTGAGGCATGGTAGCATAATCAAAGAGACTGTCTGGTATCTAAAACTTCTCACGTTCTTGTTCAGCCATGTGTCTTTCCATCAGTTCACTTCAACATTTTTCATTCATTGACAAAGTTCAGTCTATGTTTCCTGACAGCTTAAGAGCTCTGAGGACTAGATGTTATTCTTTTGATGGAACAGCTGATAATTTCCTCTCTAACACACCTCACTTCTTTCTATTTCATATCCGACTCGCTCATTTTTTCTCAATTTTCCAGCTCTCTGACTTTGACTGTGGTGCATCTCTCTGTCTCTGTCAAACAGTCTCATCCCCAGTGAGCACTAAGTGGCTCTGGCTCCACCAGACAGTCTCCCACTGCAGTTACTTATTTGGTACTGGACTGATTTTCCCAGGCTCAACTGAACCCTGTGTGTGTGTGTGTGTGTTTGTGTGTATGTGTCTCTGCCGCTCCCTCTCCCTCCTTGTGTGTTCCTCTCATCCATACTGACCTCAGTGGCTTGTCCAACCGCAAGTGCGTGTGTCCATTTTTTGTGTATGTCTGTCTGTGTGGGAATGTGTGTGTGTGTGTCTTCGATAGGACTACGGTGGTGACGCTGTGAGCCACATAGCGCGGACCTCACTTGTTGCTTTTTATTCTCTCACTCTCTCATTCTCTTTTCTCTCTGCCTCTCCAGCTCATTCATAAGTGTTTCTCTTTCCTTTTCCCTTCTCATGTCTTTAACACGTTGCCTCCTTTCCTTTTTTTGGCCCTAGCCTTATCTTTCCTTGAGTCCATTTTAGGAAGTAAGTGTGTGTTGAGGTGTGACATGATGTCTTGCTGTCCTGTTTAAGGTTGTCTGAAATGTGTCCATAGCACCAAGTGTCAGTCTTTTAAGGACTGGAATTTGGCCTAAAATACTTGCTCAGATTTGCGCAGATTTTGTTCAGTTTTTTCTAATCTATAAATCATATTTCTGCCAGTTTAGGTTGTATTATCTGTAGGCAAACGTCCCATGTGGCTGCTCGTTTTAAAACAGAATTTATCATTTGAGAAATGTGTCTTCTTCTGTTGAATCAGAGAGGAGATTTTTTAGAAAAAACATATTTATGTGTAGGATATAATTGGCTATTGTAGTAGTTTATCCAGAAGAAATATTGTTTTGGTGTTTCAGACACTAGTATTGTAATTTCTTTTACACAATACCTATATATTTGTTTAAGCAGATAAATGAAACAAGTACAAGGACTGGAGGAAGTGGATATTTTTTAGACTTATGCTGATTTTATTTCCTGACACTAAACATTGCTGCTAAGTAAAATAGTGTGAGTCTCTCCTCACTGACTTGAGTTGGATAATTATGCAACAACACTGGCTGCGTCAATATGCTTTTAGGAGCAAGTGCAAATGAAAAAAGTAAAATGAGTCACAGTGTAATGTAATACAGCCTACTTACTTACTGCTGTGTAATCCTGTGACAAATGTGTGTTAGTTTTGCCTTTTGTCTCCCTTGATGACCATGTTTATCTAGTTCAAGAGACTCCTGGGGCCCATGTTTTACTGTGTAATGGCACTGCTGACTTCTGTTCCCATTGGCCTGGCTGGGAAATGACTAATTTAAAACTCTGGGTTTAGACCCAGCAGGGCTAATAATAAACCGTTAACATGTCTATCCAGCCTGCATTGATGTCATAACAGCAGGACTGAGCTACAGCAAGTCTGTGCATTCATTTGATTTTAAGGGTATGGCAGGTCAGTGGGCTCATTCTGTCGTCTGCTGACCTTACAAGCTCAGAAGTGAACAGGCAGTTACATTATTTCACCAGCTAACTTGGTTTTCAGCATTGACTGCGTCATGACTGCAAACCATGACATTTTGTTGCATCTTTGTTTATGTAAAGATGTTTAGAAATATAATACTCTCTCTCTCTTTCTCTCTGTCTCCTAACCCTACTCTCTCCCTCTCTTCTTTCCTCACCAGTGGTTATCCACGGGATTTGGTTCTATGATAAGGAGGATTGTCAACGCATTGCCCAGAGGATGAAGATGTAAGTACTCATATAATAGTAAGTTAATAGACACAACAATTAAAGAGAACAAATGTATATGCCGAAGTGTGTTTCATATCTTAGTCTGCACATGACAGACTTCTGGTGTATATTAATGGCTCTGCAAGTTTTAAGATAACAAACAGCAGTATGTTTTCATGAACTTGGCTTCAAGGTTGACAGAGTACGTTTATCTTACTGTGGCTAAAACACATCGTAGGTGTAAAGATAAAGTGGTTGTCTTATTCTCAAATGTGCTCCAGTTTACTGCGTGTCACTACAGTTATTACAAACCTTTTGAAGAACCTCAGACATGCATGTTTATGGACTCCTTTTTGCAGTCTGACCCAGCAGGAGCAGGTCCTGGCTCAGTCTCAGGGTGGTTGGTTGTCCCCAGCGGGAGGAGGAGTCAGTGGAGGAGGAGGAGGAGGAGGAGGAGGAGGAGGCGGCGGCGGTGGCGGCAGAGGCAGAGGCGGTGGCGGTGGCGTTGGTGGTGGTGGTGGTGGACGCAAAGGAGGTGGAAGTGAAGGGAAGGGAGTGGACATCATCCAGATGTTGACCAAAGCACGCACAGAGTATGACAAGGTAGGCAAGGCAAGTTTATTTGTATAGCAGCTTTCAACAACAAGGTAGTTCAAGGTGCTTTACATGTGACAGATTTAACAGTGGAATAAAGATGATTTATTTTGAATTTATTCTAATAAAAGACAAGTGATTTAAAAAAAAAATGATATGAGCAGTCTGAACGGTTCATAATAATGCAAATCAGCAGATCAAAAATATATTTTGTAGGAGTCTGCAGGGTTTTGGTGTGAAATATGATAAATAGAATATTAGATATTCAAATTTTGGATTTATCTGTGTCCCTGCTCACCCTGTATGTCCATTTTTGTTTCTGTTCCTTATGTGTTTTAGGACAAGTCGACTTCAGAGCCAAAGGAGATTGGAGGCAGCAGTGTTCTATATGGGAATCCCAACCTAATTAAACCAATACCTGTTAAACCAACAAACACTCAGGTGAAACATGCAGTTCATATCGACATTCAGTTTTACACTATTGTATTGATGTCTTCTTTTTATTGAGCCCTTTCAAGATTTGTGATGTACAACAAGAGCTCCTCTCTGATTGATTTCCTGTTAGACTATTTGGATAAATTTGCTTCAGAAATAACTGAAGCTTATGCATTTGCTCCAGTTCTCTCTTTCTTTTCATGCCTGCTGCTTGTCGTCTCCCTTATCCTCTGTGTTTGTCTCCTCCAGGACAGTGAAGGTGCTGAACCCAAGTCTCTCTCTCTGGCCACTCTGTTTGGCTCTCAACATCAACATCACCACTCATCCAAACCTGACCCCGTCTCTCCTGTGGCTGTGCCTGTGACGGGGTCAGCAGGAAAAGTTGCTCGTCCACCTGTAGCCCGCACACTGATCTATGATGATACAGTGAACTCTGGCAGAAGTGTGACCTCCAAGGGAGGTAATGCCACCCTGGCTGTGTGTTCAGATGGAGGGATCAGGGCAGTAGCTGGGCAAGACGGTGGAAATGTTGCAGGCTTGCTGCCGATTCCCGTGACCGCTCATCAGCAACAGCAGCAGCAGCAGCACTGCCCAGCCATACAGAAGCTCATGCAGGGACAGAGAGGCGTCGGTGGGGTGCTTCAGACTGTGTCTGAGTCCCCTGAGAACAGGCTGTGCGACAACGGGGTGCCTCTTGAGCATCACCACCACCATCACCATCTTTACCATCATCATCATCAACAACACCACCATCATCACCATCAACAGCAACAGCAGCAGCAGCAGCAGCAGCAGCAGCAGCAGCAGCTTCAACCTGACCCAATCCAGAGACTTTTCCAAACCCAGCCACCTCCTTCTCCCTCCACCTCCTTCTCCTCTGCTGCTCCCCATTATTGCTCCAACCCCGCTCCTCTGCAGCAGAACCCCCATCTCTCTCCCCAGCCCATAATGGTGGACTCTGTGTCATGTTCCCACCTTCAAGCGCAACAAAGCCAGCAGCTGCTCTTCAGCCTTTCTCAGCCTCAACAAGAAGCCCAGCACAACAGCCAGTCAGCTTTAACTCTACAGGGAGCAGGTGGGGCATCTTCTCTGCTGTCAGTATGTTACTAATAATCTGTATGACCATGTACTGAATAAGTTCACCACACACACTTTTCAGCCATTCTTTTTTTAGATAAATAAGTAAATTCAAATTCAAATTTAAATTGCCCCCTGGGGACAAAAACATTTCTTGAATTGGATTAAGTAATACATTATATAATGTATAAAACAATAAATAGTAAAAACAACTTTTAACAATATTTTTCCTACTTTGCCAGGTTTGTTGCCATCTCAGGTGACCAGTGACCAAGTCATTCAACCTTCCCAAGGTATTTTATCAGTTTTCTTAAGATAAATAAAGCTCACTCTTTGTGTGTGTTTCGTGTCAGACGAACCTTAGTGAAGTCATACACAGATTCCGGTCTAATTTAGCAAAGGTTACATTCAGAGTGCACAGGATTGCACAAATTCAAGTTCTGTATTGATGTTCAGTAACATCAGACATTTCCTAAATTATCTCTCAAATTATTCTTTCATTTCCTGCATGATCTAGGAATCTGTACCATATTGTTATGCCTGCAAGATGCCTGTTCTGTGTAAGATGTTAAAATTATTGCATTCATTCGGCCTCTCATTTTCTTTTGTCAGGTCTGTCCTCCCAGATGCCAGGTGTGGTGTCTCCTCACGAGCTTCTTCAAAAGCTCCAGCTGGTCCAGCAGGAGCAAAGCCTGGCTTCCGGTGATCCCCCTCGACTCTGTCCAGGACTGGCCCCTCGATTCCTGGGGCACACTCAGAGTCAAAGTGCAGGCTCAGTTCTGGGCCCAGTCCAAAATCAGACTGCAGCTACTGCAGGTGAAAAGGCTGCACTGCAGTTTCAGGTAAGTGCTGTGAACTCAGTTAGCAGTTGTTTTTGATTTTGGACATAGGAGTATAGCTAATGATAAATACTGGTCTTTCCTGTTGTGATAAAACTGAAACCAAGTCAAAAATATTGTGCATGGCCACTAATTTCTAACCACCATTAAAAACTATAAAAGAATACTAATAACCTCCTGTCTGTCCAGGTCATCTCCCCCCAGAGAATACCAGCCACTGTGGCCCCTGCCCTGCTCCTCTCTCCCAGTGTGTTCACTCAGGCAAAGCCTAGCGGAGGGTTGTCAGCAGCTGCCCAGGAGAACTGCCCTGCCCCTTCAACCCTGCCCAGACCCACGCTGCAGGAGGAGGTCAGAGTTCTGTCCAGAAGCCAGCTCCAAGCCACTCTGCTGCATCTGATCCAGGTAAAAATGAATATTACCAACAAGTATCATTGCATGCTAATATAAACAAACACAGACCATATTATATAAATATTACTTGTGTGTTTCAGGCTGACAGCTCATTCCTGGACACTGTCTATGAAGCCTACATCAGCCGCTTTGCTAACGGCTCCGGCAGCAAGTACTGATGACTCTCCACACCCTCTGTCTATACCTACAACTTGTCCAGAAGTGTGAGGCCCATTCTCTCACCTAATATGGATGTACGACTTCCTCCTCCAACACACCACTCCAGTCACACAGACACACACTTGCTGTATCTCCTTTGCACTGTATAGCCTGACTCTCTTCACTTCAAACCAAGTCTCTTTAGTAGCATCAAAAAGCAGTTATTATATGAAGTTATAAATCTGGTTGCAGAAAAAAAGCAACTTTTCATTATGTGAGTCATCTAAAAACAAACTCTCTCAATCTGAGGACCATGAGTACAAACATAGCATAACCATACAGTCTTGACCTCACCTGTAGTTCAGGAGTTTATGTAGCTTATACTGTAGTTCAGTCTCAGTGGAGACAAAACATGCTGCAACTTCACAGTTTTCCTGAGGTGTTTTCACCTAATGTAGCAGAATTTATTTTTATTAAATTTATTTTTTTGTCTTGTCTTGTTATAATCTATAGTCTTTACACCATCACAAGCATCTAGCACCAGCCAGCCTTCAGGGCTTTAACAAACAAGTCTTCCTAGTCTAAGTAGTCATAGTTTGAGGAATATGCTTAAACTGACTTGAAACTGACTTCACTTATAAAATGAAATGTAAAACATGTTAAACATGTTCTTTCCTGTACATTTGGAAAAGTAAATTTAAACACCATCAGAATTGCTTTGATTTGAATCTACCATTCTTTTAATTTATGACTAGTTTGCTTTCTTAAAGAATTTTAAGTATGTGTAACTATCCAAATGCTTTTAAACTGATTAAAATGATACCTTGTCATTTTGACTTTTTTCCCCCAGCAGACACCAGCTCTGATACCTGCATTGTTATCTTAGTTAACTGAGTAAAACCAGTGTTGTTCACAAGCACATTAGTTAGCCTGCAGAAAGCTATATCCACTTTTTTAATGTAAGAATCACAGTGTCCCCAGTCTCAGTGTGTAGGAACGATTAGTCTGATTCCTCCTCCTCTGAACATTGTTATCATCATGAAGGAGTTCAAAATGACATGGTATCCATTTAACTTGAAGAAAAAAAGGAAACAACAGGAGATTGTCAACCTGCACTACCTCACAGAGAGCTTGTTTGGAGGTGTTAACCTGTGTTTTTACTTAGTAGTAGCAGATTGTCAGTTATGTGTTTGGACAGTTTCAAGGTTACATAATTGAATATCTCTAATCTTACTGGGAGTTTTCTTCCAGTTTATCTAAAGGGACTTCATCATCACAGAAATGTGAAACAATGAACAAACTTAAACAAACCGAAACATAATTCTTTTCTGCCAAAGTTGTTGTTGCATCTGAAAATGTAATAGTTTGCATTCATGCCACAGTTCGTGACCGCTCTTCCTGCCAAATAAAACGGCTTACAGAAATCTCCCTCAGGTACAATAAAACCACTCACCGATCAGAGGCTTTGTTATTGACAGTAAATACGGTTAAATAAATGATTGCTTGGTTAAATAGAGATTTAAAGCAATAAAGATCAATACAGAGGACGTATAGATATTTCTGATAATAATGTATTGGAGTTCGCAGGCCTGTTCAATGCAAGTATAGTAGAAAATATTATACACATATGCTGCAAAAATGTCACATCCACACATTTCTCATTCATTGCCACTCAGTTCCCACCACAGAAGTCAGTTCATAAACAAGTTTCTTTTTGTCAGAGTTTGAAGTGTGTGTTTAGCTCCTGTGCTAAACTCAGGCAATGGCCACTCAGAACAGTAGCCACCGGAGAGGAAACAAAAACAGCAGCAAAAAAAACACAAAAACAAAACTTTACAGATAACAGAAGATATTTTTTTTCCTATTTTTGTACTCAAGAAGTAAAATGTATTGTTTTCATTGTACAAATAACCAGCATGTTACATTAAAATTTAAGTCAATTTCATTCAGATACAACATAACTACAGCTCTTTGTTGGAATTCAAATTATGTCATCCATGATCTTTTTTTTAAACCTGTCATTAAAAACAATATGACACATTAGAATGTTAAAGGAAACATTTTTTTTCACAAGTTTTATCAGTTTTTGGAAAATGGAATATATTTGAATTGGATATTAAATGTTGTCAAACAGCCTCTGTTGTGTATTGTCTTTTTAATGTCTTCACATGGATCTGCATGGCTGAGTGTTACTATGATGATGACGTTGATGATGATGATTATTATTACTCAAGATGCAGCCCAAAGTAACACTAATCACACTGAAGGTGCACTCAGTATTGCTTTAATGTCACGTCATTGCTTTCTTTTGCCACAATCAATAGTGTAACATAATGTCAACAGTGATTAATCAGCCATTTTTACACACCCAGCAGTATTGAAAGACCTTGCCCAATTACCTCCCAGTAGTCTTTATACGACATTAATTTTTCCAATAATAAATCACTCCCGGTGTTTGTCGTGCTTAACTGAGCACACAACAGAAGCCAATACAGCAGAGCTGCTGACACAATGGTGTTAATTTGACTGAACAAGGGACTTCCTGTTTAGAGAAGAGGGGGCGTGACCCAGTGGACTCGACACTATTTGAGTAAACAATCTCACCGCAAGGTCCTTTTAGTTGCTTTTTAGTGGTGCTTTTAATCAAATCACATGTTCTTCATCAGCAGATGGTTTAGTTCCTGTAACCCTCACTGTGTCCATAGAATAGCACCTAGAGAGTAAAGGAAATACAAGGGGACAGGGGAGGACAGAAAAAATAAAAATCTGTGACCAACATCAAACTATATTTACTAAATACAAGCAGACAGATCATCTAAGTCCCTTCAGCTGAGCTTCTCTTGAATCATTACCAAACTGACTCAAGGAAATTAATGAAATGTGATAAAAAACTACAGACTCCCTGCAACATACAGTCTATAACATCATACATTTTATATATATATTTTTTTTTGACACTACAAAAGGACAAATAAAGAATGTATTTTCTCACTGATGTTCACCTTTTTTTTCTGCTTAACTGATTTTCATGGCAGCAATGAAATGAAATCTTCGCTTTTCCAGCGTGACAGTGGCATCAGTTGACTCTCGGGAAATGAACAGAACAAATAACAGCTGACTGATTCATTAATGGACTGACTGATTCATAGAAAATAGACCATTGGTTGAAGTCATCAGTTGGTCTCCCGGGGGCGACCACAGACTCTCTGGATAATGGTGATAATGACCTGTCAATCACTGTTACCTCATGCATGCGTACAGTATGTTTCTCCAGAAAAATAGGCTGCTTATGGTGAAAGGAAAACAGCAAAGGGTTATTAACACTTCACAAGTGCTCTGCCCTTCCTGTCTATTACTACTATGTTTTCAGTGTCTTTGGGGATTTATGATACTCTGTGTGTATATGTGTTTGTTTTGCTCCCTGTGTGACAAATTATTATGTTAGTCCATTGGCACCAATTTGTCTTGTCAATGCTCCTAATGGCGCCATAACAACAGCATGGAACCAAAACAGTGATAGGAAACACAGTGTGAAGTGATCAAAGTCCAAGCAGTCTGCTGTCCCCCTTTTCGTTGGGGAATTTGGCTGCCTCTTTGTTGCCCTCCTCCCTTCCTTCCTGTTTCCTCTCCCCAGCAAACACTGTTATGTCATATATAGTAATTCACATCATTATTTAAAGTAGCGGAGGCTTTTATCCAAAGCAACTTACATTAAGTTTACTTTCAACTCATATACGCAAAAATACAAAGGTTTATTACAAAAAATACATCTCAATGCCAGAACACCTTTATAGTATTGTTAGTATCTACAAATCTTGTTTTTACAGGGATGGTATGCACACACACACATACATACACACACACACAAACACACACACACACACACACACACATGCACTCTTTCCTCTGAGACTTGGAGGTTCCAGACCACTGGTTTAGCTGATGGAGGTAAAAGTAAGGGCTGACTATTAGCCCTGGCTTAGACTAATCAATGTGACTTCTGGTGTGTGTGTGTGTGTGTGTGTGTGTGTGTGTGTGTGTGTGTGTGTGTGTGTGTGTGTGTGTGTGTGTGTGAGTGTGAGTGTGAGTGTGTGTGCCTATGTGTCTATCTGTCTATCTGTCTGTCTGTCTGTCTGTGTTTATGCCCAAAGAGGCGGGGTCCAGTTTGTGCAAGGAGTCCAAACCACTTCTGTTGCCTCCTTATCGCTCTATTCTCAGATGGAGGATGCCGTGAAGTCGTCTGAATGAACAAAAAGTCCAGGAGTTGATAAATCAGAAGAAATTAATTTATTGAGTAATAATGTTTTTTCATTTTAAAAGAAAAATTGCTTGAAAACTTTGTCCTTGGAAAATTGTGGTCCTGCGTTCAAACTGAATTTTACTTGTGTCCCTTTTTTCAGTCTCCTACGCTACAGGAGACTCTCCTAAAAGACAAGTTGGGACAGGTGAGTGACATTGCATGTTCTGAGTTTTTTTTATGCTACAGTGCTGCTCTGGGATCCTTGTAGGTTCATGTATTTTTCTTTTAAGTTTATATCTGTCCTCAAGTGATGATCAAATATGGATTGCACTGTAAATTCTATAGTGAGATAAAAGTGGGATAAATGCAAAGGTCTCATTCAAGGGTTTATGCCTTAAAATGAATTCCTTAGAAGAATCTGAAGAACGTTACGTTAAACTACAGCATTTATCCTTGCAGAGGTAATACGCCACTGCTGTCCTCACATACTTCTTCACTAAACTATTAAGGTTGTTAAAGTTGTTCAGCTTAAGCTTGAGGATTTTCACCAAGCAGCACCTAAGCCCCAGACTGGGCTTAGGTGTTTTTTTTTCTGTGCATAAACAGTGTTTGTATGTTGCTATGCATTGATTTTGAAATGTATTGTCACTATCCACTTAATCCGATTCTATCATGTCTCAGACAGGAGGCAGGGAACCACAATGTGTAGGTTACCTAAAAGGCACCTAAAGAAAACTCACAAGAAGCAGAGAATATGCAAACTGTCAGTAGGCATCATGTAGGAGCAGGTGTCACTATCTTGTATGAAATTGTTGTATTATTGATTTAGTTATAGCCCCTTTCCTATAGTTCCAGTGGGTCTGGAGCTTTAGAAATCCTTCTCTTCTATTACTCATCTGCCCTTGTTTTGTGATTGGTATAGATTTAATAGGGCGGAAATCAATAAAGGATATCAGCTTTCACTTTCATCCATCTCAACAGCGTTTTTAAACTGGAGGGTTTTTTTTTTTACTGTGGCGGCAGAACTTTTTCATCAAAAGTGCTGCAATCCGAGAATATTTGCCATGAAAAATCAAGAGTTTATCCATGTTGAGGAGGGGCAGCTAAGATTTCATCTCCATCATCAGTGATCTGGGTCAGTGGGGGAGGAGGACTCCCACAGCTGTCACACACTGCTGGTGTGTGTGTGTGTGGATATACATATGTAGTGTGTGCAGTCATGTCTGCTGGCCTGTGTTTGTGTCATCGTCAGTCTCACAACTGTTTGTCATTAATCGGAACCCTTTCCGCATCCACTGCCGCATTATGGCTTTGTATGGGTTGGCCGGATTGTTTTACTACATTTTCATTTCCATAACAGCATGAACAGATGTTTTACTCTCTCTCTATCTGTGTGTGTGTGTGTGTGTGTGTGTGTGTGTGTGTGTGTTTGTGTGTGTGTGTAGGCACGCATACTTATAATATACCAGGGCATGTTAGCTTGTTGTAGCTGTGCACATTAGTTGTATTTAATTCACACACTATGCTCATTGTGTTCAGTGTGTGTGTGTGTGTGTGTATGTGTGTGTGTGTGTGTTTATGTGCATGTCTGACTGTATGTCCCTGATATCAAGGTGAATTGGTTTGCCTTGACTCTTGGTTGACTGTGTGTTGACAAAGTGAAATATTTTAATAATTAAATCCTCTTAAGTGTGTAATTCTATTTGTGTGCTGAAGGATTTGTGCAATTTAGAAATTTCATTCTCTATTTTATTTGAATTTTATTTTATCATACTAGTTTCTTTCTGTTATTGTTTCTGTTCTTGTTACTATTGTTGTTGAATTTATGATTGCATACATTTTTGGTATACATGTTGTAATGTCTGATGTTTAATAAAAAGTTAGTTTGCGCAAAATGGTGTTTTTTGTTGGGGGGGGGGGGGCAACAAAAATGTGTGTGTGTGTGTGTGTGTCATACAAGCTAGAACCGCCACTGTCAGCATCCTGTCTCTGCTGTAGCTCTCACACAGTGTAAAAAACTATTTGGGCTGTGTTGTTGTTGCTGTTGTTGTTGTTGTTGTTGTTGTTGTTGTTGTTGTTGTGCAGTTTTAGACAAGGCAAAACACACAAGATTACTTATCTAGACAATTTATACAAAGCTGAGCAAAAATATTTATAACCTGTGCTATGAGGTTGCAGATGTTTTTACAGACATTGCTTACATACTTTTTCTAGATACATTTTAAAACCAACTTAAACCTACAGTCACTTTTACACTGTTGATTTTACAATATGGGAAACATTTGTGATTCTGCAGTACTCTGCCTGTGTGTGTGTGTGTGTGTGTGTATTGTACACATGCGTGTGTGGCAATGAGCGTCCACTAGATGTCTCAGTGTGTTTATATTATCAGATAATGTCAGTAAAGTGCGTCTTCCTCCTCATGTCACGACTCTTCCCTCCTCTTTTGCTCTGTATCTCTTTATCCTCTCTTCTTCCTCTCATCCTCCAGTCCCTCCACTCCATCTCCGCCCTTTCTTCTTTTTGCCTCTTTTCCTCTCCTCTCCTCTCCTCCTGTCTCTTCCCTCTGACACCTGACCCCTTTTCCTTCATCCATTCCCCAGTGACAGCACACACACACACACACACACACACACACACACACACACACAGGGAAAGATGAAGCAGAAAAGTGAGGGAGTGTTGGAGAAGTGGCGGGTGAGAGGGAGCCTGATGAGGAAGATTAAATGAAGAAGGAGGAGGGAGAGAAACACAACTAGAAAGAAAAGGACTAGAAAGACAGTAGGTCAAAGAGCGTTGGAGAAAGAGAAGGGCGAGGGAGATTGTGTTTGTGTTCATGTGTGTGAGGGAGGGAGAGTGAAAGGGATGGGGAGAGAAAAGGGAGAGATAGAGGGAGGAGGGGTTTAATCCTGCCTGGATTATGGTATAAACTGGTGGTAGAGAGCAGGAAGAGATATGCTGGCGAGAGAGGAAGTCCCACTATCCCTCTGCCCATCACTCCATCCATCTCACTCTCCATCCGGTTGCGTATTTGCGCACCGGTGCTGCGTGATTCTCGGGTTCTGGATCCGTGAGGATGTGAGGTCAGCAGAATAATCTGAACCTGAAGTAGCAGCAGGATTTCTTTTTCGTAATATGTGTGTGTGCGGATGCGTGTGTGTGGATGTGTGTGTGTGTGTGTGTGTTAGTGTGGGTTTCGGGAATACCACGCTGCCTGCCAACAAGGACTGAACTCGTGTGAAGAAGTTTAACAGGACATCACAAAGTCTTGCAGGCGTCCTGAGGATCCGAGAGAGGGAGCATGGAGGAGACAAGCGGATGATAGGAGGAGTGGAAATAAGATTAAAGAGGCGTGGAGAGGGAGGTGAAGGAATATGGCGAGACTCCGTGGTGACTCCCGGTGCGGAGAAGTGACCTTTGACATTGAAGACAAACGCTCTCCAGACTCCTTTTCGTGCCGGGATAAGCGGCTCAGCTGACATCAAATCGGCAGTCGGACACTTTTTTATTCACTATCAGCCATATTTGAACTTTCTGTCAAGACCCGCATGCCTCAGAGGACTGGTTTTAAAGCTTTGGTAACATGACATAGTGAGTAATCTTCTGTGCCATTCTGTCTGCGATCATTTGGAGAAGTATCTTTAATCTTACTGCAGCCCACTTTTAGGCTCCAGCCTGTGTTTCTTGTGAATTAGCGCGCTGCAAATTTGAGAGTTTCAGTCTTTTGTCTCTTAAGTCTTTCCCACTTAAAGACAAGTTGACTGCTCTCAGGACGACATACTTCATCTGTTGTGGGATGTTGTAGTTGGGCTTTCTGGATCCTTTGCTCCTGTCATTCCCTCCATGTTGGATCCCATCATATTTTAGATTGTTCTGACAAATTCAGCCTCTCTTCAGGTCTATGGATTTGAAATAATATCTTTCAGAAAACTGAATTGGATCTTTACTTTTTTTTTTTTTTTTGCAACGGCTTTACCAGGCAAGTTGACAAAAAAGTGTTGTTTTTCTTTTGTTTGTTTTTTCCCCATTTAGGTCTGATCATGTTCTGGATTTGCTCCTATATGAGATTCCCACAATAAAAAATAGTTCTTACAATACATGGTACAATACATATGATCAGTGTTTTTATAATAACAATGGATCACATACTTGGTGTGTAAGTGAAGGGGGAGGAAGCCGGTAGCTCATCTTTTAGCTTCTTGTTTTGGTTTTTACAGGTTGCGCCTTTGTTTTGGTTCAGTCTCACGGCTCTCATCAGCTCCACATAAACACTGCGCACTTCCTGCCCGGCGCCAAACAGCAGACAGACAAAGTTAGCAACTAGTTAATGCACATAGTCGAGGATTTAGTTGCTAAATAGGCAGATATTTTCCTCCGGAGGTGGTGGAGACCAAAAACAGAGATCTAAAAGGAGGAATGAATATTGGACATTGAACATTCACCAGGTGACCAGAAACCCGACTCCAAATGAATGCTAACGTTGCTACATGTCTGCTAAATGAGTATGGTGACTGTTAGCTGACTAGTCTGCTGTATCATCTTAAAAGATGATAATAGTGTCACTGTTTTGGTTAGAGCTTGTTTCCGTTGACCTGAAATGGCAAATAAAATAACATAAAATAAATTAAAAACCGCTATTTCAGGTTTTAATCAAATTGGTATTTATTAAGGATATTGTGTGAAGTTATAGTTGTACCTAGTGCACTGACACACTTTACTTTTGAATGACGAACTTCAGGTTATGCTTTTTAAAATATAAAAACAGTATGTACACTTTTTTAGATGAACTAAGAAAAATGCAAACATGGTAACATTGATTTTCCATCTTCAAAGTCTAACCCTTTCATTCATTAAGCACCTCACAGAAAACACATCAGTATGCACTTCAGGCAACATGCTGCCATTGTCAGTCCTATCCAGAGAAAGAATGCATACAAATGTTCACATATTTTAAAACAATGTATGACAAAATATACTGAAAGCAGAGAATCAGAGCTGCTGTAGGGAGAAAACAAGTCAGGCGCAGTTGTTCCAGCTAGTTTGTTGGTCGTTTTAGGTTCTCCCTAAACCCTGACACACGCAACCAAGGCATCATCATCAATTTCACCCCCTCCCCCCTCCCAATTGACATGACAGTCATCAGCAAGTTCATTACCTTTAACGCTTCCTTCTCTCTGTGTTTGCACTGTGACCTGAGCACTTCTAATCTCGCTTTGCACCGTCCTAATTTCATCCTTTTCTTTTGGAGCCAGCGTGCTACAATAGCTGGACTGATGCAGATCGCAGCAGCTGCGGGGATGAACCGCTGGGGTCTGGGAAACGCTGGGAATGCCTGTAAATCGGGCAGAGGTGGGCCGCACAGGGGGAGGCTGATGATGCTGATGTGGATTATCTTCTTCAGCTCGCTGTGCCTGATGGTTGACGGCCAGATGAAGATCCCACCAGAAACGTGAGTAGCTGCACCAGGAAACACTGACTTTTTGCCCTCATGGACTGAACCATCAGGAGGGAGTTGACTTGTCTATCCTTTTCACTAAAGTTTTATCAAGGCATGAAAAATAGCTCCTCCATCATTTCACTTGCATCTGGACTTTCATCACTACAATATACTGCATTAAATCAGTGAAATAGATAAATTCACCTGATCAGACACTGTTTTATTCACCTGCTTACTATAATTGCATCTGACAACAGGACACAATGTGCTAACATTTAGCAGTTAATACAAGTTAGATGACCACAAACCTAGTGCTTTATTAAGACATTACATCAACAGTTGTACCAGGTAATTTCCGTGTGGGCACCCTGGCAAGCCTACATGCAGCTTTACCCTTCTCAAAGCCACACGTCGGATGGATGAGTCAATGGTGTTCTTTCTGTTTTTGGCTGATTGCTCCGCTCAGATACATATGGGCCATATGGGCACCCGTGGGGTACAGCTAACTGCCAAATTATCATACAGCTTCTCTAATGCTACAGCCAAATGCGTTCAAGTTGATGTGTAAATTTGGCTTATAATAATAAAAAAAATAAAAGCGCACATATCAATAAAAACAATAAGAATAGATATGGTGATTATTATGCTTCTGGTTTATTATTTATTCTATGTTTTACTTCAACAATTTTCAATTTCAAACAAATTTCGCCTCGTCATAGTAAACTGGGACATTTAGAACAAAGTAGTACACGCTTGCTCGATGACTGAAAACTTCCTCTGAGTACACTGATATCATAAAGGTAAATCTTTGGCTGTGCTGACACCATGTTTCCAGGGATTGCAAGGCTGGTCGGTTAATTGGTCCACCATTTTGGTCCAGACTGAAATATCTCAACAGCCGCTGAATGGATGGCCAGGGAATTTAGCACACGCATTCAAGATTCCCAGACGACAATTTTTATGGCTTTGGTGAACCCCGACCTTTTCCTCTAGCGCCACCACAAGGTTAAGATTTGTGGTTTTGAGTGAAATATCTCAGCATATATTTGGTACAGATGTTCATGTTCCCCTCGAGATGAATTCTAATCACTTACTGGTGATCCCATAAGTTTTCATCTGCAGTTATTATCAAATCAGAATTTTGTTTTTGGTTTGTCCAATACTTTGGTTTATTACTATAAACTTATGAGACTGTAATCTTATGCTAAACTAAGATTGTAAACAGTGCACATGGTAATCATCAGCATGTTGACATTGTCACTGTGGTTATGCGAACATGGTAATGTTACCATTTAGTTCACCGGTGTCCCTCACACAGCCGCTAACATGGCTGTAGACTGCAATGTTGATTGTGCATCAGGCTTTGTGATTGTTCATTACTGAAAAAAACTGTACAACACACACACACATGCGACACAAAGGTGGTTTTTGGAGAAGGGACTTACAGGAACTCATAAAGCCTTTTCTCAGCTGAATACTTCTTTTGGGAGTGGAACGCTGTGTTTGTTCTCCAGAAGCCAGACAAAGCTCTTTTCCCTGAACAGCTTTCAGACCTCCTGCTGACTAAAAAAAAACACTAACAGATCGATACAGTGCTGTCAGTCCATAATAGCCTATTAACTGTGTGTCTGTGTGTGTTAGCGTGGAAGGGGCCGAGAGGGACAGAGAAACTCAGACAAGTACAGGAGCATTCTGTTTGTATACTTGCATTAATTGGAGGCTGTGGGTTTATAGGTGTATGTCAGTGGCTACACATATTGTGACAATTTGGTATTAACAGATTTATCAACCGAAATCATAAAACAGTGGCTGCTAAAGCAGTTTTGATTCAGTGTATGTTAAGTTTTGTACGTTTGTTAAGTTTATTCAGTTCGGACAGTATGTGCTGTCACTATAGGCAGGAAGGAGTGACTAAGGGAGATTAAAACTCCAGAGACAGCAGGGTTCAGCAGGCCAACACAGGTCACTGAACCCAAAGTCCCTCACTCTGCCTGGGGAGCATTTGGCAGCAGGACCCCTCTGGCTCTAGAAGTTAGCGGGGCCATGACTGGAACATTTCAGGCCAAGAAGGTCAAATCTTCAGCCTCTGCAGCAACGTTGGTCTGCTGCCACGAGGAAAACAGAAAACTGACGATGAGACATTTGAACAACAACTCAAATAAAACTGTGTGGAGATATCCAGGTATTTGGTCTGAAGGAAAAAAAAGCTATGATTCCTTCTCAGATGAAAATGAGAATTTGTCATTTTTCTATACGTGAAACTGAGGGGAATAAAACACCTCTTCTGATCACTGGAGCAGTTGCTGTGTTTTGTCCCTTGTTGTGTACCATACAGAGGTAATCACTGTGTCACATTTGCTCCACATTTGAACCAGGTTTGGCATATTGCCTGCTTAAGACTCTTCCTTAATCTGACCTTGTCTGGCCTGTACAGTGGCGCTTTGGCCCTCACGCTCAAGTCTTTCTTTTTTTTTTTTTAACAACTACAATTCTTGTCTCACTGTCAGAAGAGAAAATCTGCTGTTTCAATGACAACAATCTTTTGAGTCAACCGTTCTGTTGTTCAGAAAGTTCTTGATGCTGAAACAGAATTCACAGTGATCTGACTTATTTCAAGACATGAGTCAAAACCTCTTAAAACCACCCTGCAAAACAGCCTCTGCACTCTCTTTCCTCACATTTAATAGTGAACACACACCTGTGATTTCCAATGAACATATCAACAAGTCAACAAATTATCAGCCAGTTTTCATTACCTGAGGCTAGCAGGCGAGCTGTTACAACCCTGCCTGCTAACTAGCAGTGAGCTGGCTGACTCCCCATAGGTTGGGCCATCTGTCACATCCTGTCTACTCCCTAACCTCTCTTACCTTACCTTGGCTGCATTCACATGGAGGATTTGTAGAATTACTACATGTTATTGAGTACAGAATAACCCTTTGACCTGGCAGCCTGACAGGTCTTACTGTCACCTTCATGGTAATCTCCTCTAATCTGTTATTGGTGAATTCAGGCTAACCTCTTAACATGATTGGCCGTGCACTTTCATGGTCACCTTTAATACATACTGTTTTATTAGCCCTTATTTTTTGAAGCAAAATACCAGATTTGGACAGAGGATCATTTATGAAAAGGATTAATTTTTTTCTTGAAAGGTTTCTTCTTAGTGGCAGTGAAATAAGCTCAAATATTATTTGCTCCCCAGTTGTTTCAGTTCTAATGAAATCAATTGTGATTTTTAGCTCTGGGTATATATATATATTCATTTCATTGTGATGTAAATAATGACTTTACTACTGGGTGCCAGGTTGTAAAAAATCCTTTGATTTATTAGACCATGCGACACTTACCCTCTGGAAAGAGGCTGCAGAGAATCTGAACCAAACTCCATCCATTACCATTATCAATTGGTCACCAACATTTGTGTATGCATCTGAATAACTGCATTAATACCAGATAGAAATGGTGGATACCAGCCACAAAAACAGTGTGAACAGTTTTGGGAACCTGTCACTGATCATGTTTCCTCTGTGTCCAGGGTGCAGCAGTGGGCTGTATCCTTCGGCAAAGAGATAGCTGCCCTGTCCGCCAGATACTCAGGTGCTAAACTGCTACAAAAGGTAGGAGACCACACACATCCACACATTAACAAATACACACACATACGCTGTCAGGCAGACACATTATACGCACAGGCTGACAGCAGCTGCACGCATAAGATACATCATTGTGTTTGAGTAATAAACAGACAAATCAGTGGTGTTGAAGGAGGTTGTGGTCGGGATTTAATCCCTCTGCTTGATTATCCCTAACATACATTACAGGGCCAGAGGAGGGAAATGCACAGAGGTGGATTGGGGTTGTGTTCCCAGCTTACACCTTCCAGTCTCAATATATTACTATACAGTTAGACCTCACAGTACTGTCTGATTACTGTCATTTACTGATCAGTTTTTCAATTCACAGTTTGGCTTTGAAAAGACACAGATAGGGAGTGAAATTAAAGAAACAGGCTTAAATGCAGGAGGACAAATGCACTTTAGAGCAGGATATAGTACACATGACATCATCAGATCAGACTGAGATGGGCGGGGTCTGGATTCATCCCTCCTCCCCCTCCCCTCTGCTACATCAGCCAATAGGAATACGGCTGGCTGGCATACATTTGCTGTATAACATCTGCACATGGCCCAGAGACCAATATGATGACACACTTAATTCAAATACACTTGACACATGCAAACACAAATGCACAGGTGCACACATACACATACACACACATACAAACATTTACTTTCTTTGAAAATAAACAAGGAAATCCAGTTTTTTCTTTTTACTTGATTCATTCTGCAACACAACTTTTTTTTTCCATTTCATCTTATTATTGTACTATACAAACACACACAGTAAAATTAATGCAAATATACTGTAACCTTTTTTGTGTTACTTACCACAGAGACTCAAGACGAGGATATGTTTGTGTGTGTCTTTGAGTAATTAGGATGTGCAGTCTTTCTCGGCATGCCACCCTGTAGAATCCCTAGCAGGCCTGTTCACCATCTGCCACACACACAAACACACACACATACAAACTGTGTGTTCACAGAGATGTGCACCTACTGACCATCTAACTCTACAGCGTATATGGATCTTATCTTATCTTTATTTTACCACACCATTTTCTGTTCTATACAGCAAAAACCTCCCCCAAACTAGCTGCACATACAACTATCCTTCACAGATTTCTTCCAAACAGACAGCGCACACTATGTAGTTTGTTGTTAATGCTGTATTGTAGACCGGATTAACCTTCACCTGAGGACAGCCTCAGTGTGTAGGTGGTAAAAACAATTTCCCAGGGGGAGAAAACCTCAGAGGATATAAAATACTGACTAGCTTAATCAAGCAGCCCCAGAAACAGCGGCAGTAAAAGTGATAGTACTGTAGCAGTGGTTACAGTTGTCATAGGAGTAGTGGTTGCAGCAGTTGCTGTAGTAACAGTATCAGTTATAACAGTACTATTTTTGATCAAATCTGGATATACTTCTCCTAGACTGTGTTTTTATGTAGCCAGTGATGTGTAAAAAGCACCCGGTGCATTAGTCTAATCTTGGCAACAAGAAGCCATTAATCACCCGCCTCTGTTTAATCGATGGCTTTCTCATTATCCGTGGGACATTTAGTGACCTTGTCTTCTTGCCTGAGTAAACTAGATAGGATATTAAAAAATGTTGGAGCTTTAATTTAGCTGCAATTGAGAGTCTGTGGTTATTTGCTGTTGGCTCTTTATCGTCCGTTCTCTGTTTTATATCTGTTTGTTTCTCTTATCAGTCTAACTCAATCTGTCCGTCTTTCCTTTATAAAGGAAATTGAAAAGCATCTTCTGTGGATGTGAAACTAAATATATCTTAGTTGACTTTGAATTACAAATTGGACATTTTCTTCCCCAAAGTTTTTAGGTTGTTAGAACTTAACAGCTGAGCAAAATTTGTAAATGAGAAGTGAAAGGCTGGTATTTTGGGAAACTGGGGAGTTTCTGTTAACAAGCCTATTTCCTTGACATTTTCATAACCTCTATCACCGTGTTGAGAAAGGGTAATTATCTTACTGAAGGTAATAGAAAATGAGTCCATCATCACAGCAGGAAATTAACTTTTCAGTCCACTGGTACAGCAGGGGATCCCTTAAACTACACTCATGGAGCAGTTAAAATTAATAGCATATAGTGAACAAATGCACCAGATACTAGAAGCTAGAGAAGTGCATTTAGTTCAGTCAAAGGCACTTAGATTAGATTTGCATGTCCCCAACACCTTATTTTGAAAACTGAATGGATTTTTATTTCCTTGAGACCTGGTCAGTTCAGTTTAAACAAACATTAAATATCAAAGATGTCATTCTAGCCAATCTCTTTCCAGGGTCTTTGGTGATTTTGAACTGACCAAATACATTTTTCTGAAACTTCCAGACAGTTATACCATCATAACTGTCATGGAGTAATATAGTGAAGTAATTGTAATTTGAATGGAGTAACAAAAGACATGAGAATAAGAAATAAGAATGATCTTACACAAGTCATTAAAAGAGTTATAGGTCATTGTTTACATTTTGTATTATTGCATTAATCTACAATGTATTTTCATTATTGTGAAAATTAGACTTTTTAGTTTTAGTTTTGTTCATTTATTTAATTGTGGATTCATCATTTTGGAAGGGGCTGTAATTGGTGTAGAAACAAAAACATGTTGATATGAGGATTCTGCTCCTTATGAACAATATGAGTGATTTACAAACCCATAGATTTCCATAAACCATCTTTAAACGCTGTACAGTCATGAAAGCATGCACAGATGTCAATCAGGAGAGGCAGTGCGCAGTAGCTGGTTTCCTTGTGGCCTTACTCTGTCATATTGCAGATTAGAGAGGGGGGTCTGGGTAGGGGATGAAGCCAGGGCTTGACCCCCACATCTGTACTGCCTATTGTACTCTGTGTGTGCGTGTTTGTGTGTGTGTGTGTGTGTGTGTGTGTGTGTGTGTGTGTGTGTGTGGTGCCTGGTGGTGCTGCCTGTCTGACTCTGTATCTCTCTTGCATGGTGATGTTTGTCTGTTTTGAAGAAATACAAGGACGTTGAGGGCGTGGTGAAGATGGAGGAGGTGGATGGAGAGGAGCTGGTGAAAAAGTTTGCAGAGGAGATGGAGGAGATGCTTGGGAGGAAGATGAAGTCTGTGAAGGTAATAATACATTCTATACCCCTCCTACATGGGCCATTATATGGGCAGACTCTGTCCCTAACCAGTTGTATTTTATCACAGAGGTTAGCAGAAGCAGCAGAGGATGCTGATTATTACCACGAGTACAATGAAACAATGGAGGTGAGTAACACTATGCTTGTAAGTATAATGTTCACTTCTGTGCACCGTTTGTAACTTTTGAGCTTATTTAAATTAATTGTATTATATTATTTCTATCTAGTTCGACTACTATAACTCCCTGCTGGTCAACTCGGTGGATGAGGACGGGAACCCGGTGCAGCTGGGAGGAGAATTCCCTCTGGAGGAAAACGAACACTTCAATAAATTACCAGTGAACACACAACTGAGTAACATACAAGTCCCCACTAATGTCTACAACAGAGGTAAGACACACACACGGCCTGCATTTTTTTGCACATACTGTGTAATTCATCCGATTGCCATCTGAATATCTACTATATTTTAATCTTACTCTGACTTTTTGTAGATCCAGACATTCTCAACGGAGCGTACATGTCTGAGGCTCTGAATGACGTGTTCATAGATAACTTCCAGAAAGATCCAACTCTCACGTGGCAGTACTTTGGCAGTTCTACAGGCTTCTTCAGGCTGTACCCAGGTACATACATATCTGAGTGTCCTTTAGGACATGTCATGCACACTTCCCAAAAGTTCAGACGTTTGCAGACGCTGTGCAGAAACACCCAGCTACACAAGTCGAACAGTGCACTTACACAGCAACTGACGATGCAGGAAACTGTCGGTCAAACGTAATGACTCAGTCTCAGCTACAATATGGCTGCTGATGAGTTCTCTTCTGTGTGTGTGTGTGTGTGTGTGTGTGTGAGAGAGGTGTAATTAGCAGAGGATTTGTGACACAGCTTGTTTTACTCATCCGCTACCTCATCCATCACGCCCTCATTTGACAGTCTGTCACCATCCATCCTTGCATCCATTCGTCCGTCCAGTCATCCGTCCAACCAGCTAGCTGAGCAGTGGGTTGTCATCTAACCGTCAGCTTTTGATCAGTCTTTCTCTCTTGCTCTCCAGGGATCCAGTGGATTCCAGATGAAAATGGTGTGGTCACCTTTGACTGCAGAAACAGAAATTGGTAAGTCCATATTCATGTCATGCCTTAGGCCTGCTTCCTTATTGATGCTTTACTGTTTGAACAAGATAGTGTACAAGATAGTCCTTCCCATTTGACGAGCATTGACTGTCTTTGGCTAATCATCACCTGCAGTTTCTGCACTAAATGAGTCAAATTAGCACTTTTTTTGCCCCCAGATTCAACTTTGAACAGGAATTGTAAGGTGATGTGGTTTGAAGCAAAGCATTCGATCAGTCACCCTTGACCAATCGTGACATTAGGCCTTTCCTCACAGCAGACATTTTGACTTGTAATGGAAGGTCTGGTCTATTCAAGTGTCCCAGTGAATCATGAAAGTGTGGCAGTAGTCAGCGGCCACAACACCAGGACCCTGAAGCAGCTTGTCTGTCGTGCAAAATAAGAGCTGGATTACTGTTCAGTCATAGTAAATCAAGTTCCAGGAACTCTCTCAGGTTCTCAGACAGAACATACTGCGCAGAGCTGCAAAGTTTGCAGGTCACAGAGGCTGTTGAGGAAATCTCATTGATCTTAATGAGCTTGGAAAATCTAGGGATGATAATAAAGAGATGAAGAGAAGCAAGGACAAAAGAATAGAGGAACAAATAAAAGGATAAGTCCTGAACTCTTTCTGCTCTGTCTGATGACTGGTAAATAACCTACAGCCTCTGTTAATGGCAAAGTGTAAATCAAGTTCAATTATGTTAAAAATGGTCTGTACTGTTCCCTACATCTTCTCTCTCTCTCTCTCTCTCTCTCTCTAGGTATATCCAAGCAGCCACATCTCCTAAAGATGTGGTCATAGTGGTGGATGTCAGTGGCAGCATGAAGGGGCTCAGACTGACCATAGCTAAACACACCATCAATACAATCCTTGACACACTCGGAGAAAATGACTTTGTTAACATCATAGCTGTAAGTACACACACACACACACACACACACAAGCTCAAGGCTCACAAGAGCGTGTTTAAGTCCTGATGAGTGTGAAATAAAGATTAACACCCAAATGTATGGTGATGCTAACATGCAGGTAGAGTAAAGAGACTGTGGTAAACACGTGAAGAAAGGACACACATGTGCGAATAGGCACAAATACACACAGTCAGCATTCAATTCACACCAAGCCCTTATTTTCAGGAGTAACATCAAAGCCTGACAATTCATTTTGTTTTTTCGGTTTTTCAGGATTTTGGCCATGTTTAGCTCTACAACTGCAAATCGGTGTAATAAGCATGGTTTATCCTGGTATTACTGTGTGTGTAATCATACGCCTCCTGCAAATCCGCTGCCCTTAAGCTGTTTTTACACAGAATTTAAAGCTACACTCCTTATGATGGAGTGACCATGCAGCAAAATGAAAATCAGCGCGTGAGTTTTATTTTAAAACGAGACGTCCTCGGCCAGACAAAGCGTTTAAATCCCACTTTCTTGTAAGGAATAAAATATTGTAATTTGGCTATTAACCTGAACTTTTAATTAAATATCAATGGATTACCTGGTTAAATAAATGAAATATAAAAACAAAATAGCAAAAAACGCACATATGCGCATACAATTGGCAATTGCCAGCAATATAAGTAAAGTAATAAGTGGCAAATTTAACAATAAAAACACCTACAGCGAACTTCATATTAATACAACAGCATGCACATATTACTTAGGCTCTGTGTTACAGAACCAGATGTTCCAGACTATAATTAAGGGATGTAGGTAGTAACACTAACCTCTTCATCGTCACCTGTTATAAAAGTTAATCATGTTGACTGATCATTGATTGTTTTGTGTTTTACTGTATATTTGGTTTCTCTCTCCAGTACAGTGACTATGTTCGCTATGTGGAGCCCTGCTTCAAGGGCACCCTGGTACAAGCCGATCTGGATAACAGAGAGGTAATGCACGTCCACACACACACACGCACACACTCACACACACACGGGCTCACAGCTAATTAATTCACTTAACCTCTGTTAACCCATTAATCGTCAGCTGTTATCTCGCTAATCCTCTGAAGACAAAGATTATGCTGTCATCAGATCACAGGTGAAACATCACAGCGAACGTGTGCAATCCGGTTAGAAACTATTTGTGACAGGAATCCGTGCTGGAGCTCTGAGAGCCACTTCCTGTTTGTTGTGTTTGTGTGCTCTTTATCTTCTTTTTCTCTTCTCATCATCTCTTTTCTTCTCTTCCTTTTTCGCATTTTTACATACAACTGCATTACTGTTTCATTGCTGCTTTTATTTCTTTTATCCCCTCCTCATCTGTGTCCCAACACCTGCTCAGTCTGCTCAGCCCTGTCTGTGTGTGTGCATGAGTGTGTGCGTGCGTTATGTGGTGGATGTATGCCCTACTTTCACTCCCCTTCACATCATGGCAGATCAGGTAAGGTTGCTGGCTGCTGACAATTTTAAGTAGGTCACATGACCTGTCAGCAAAGGATTTGATTGGTTGAATGCCTAGAGAGGCAGACTGTAACAGAATGGGCTTACAGATGTTGGCTGACATACTTACGTGTAAACTCAAGTAACACACACATACGCACGCATTTACAGGAAGGCAGTCTTAAGTTTTGTGGCTGTTATATAAGAAAACCTACATCCCCTAACAACTATTTACCTTGTTTACTCCCACTGTAAGTCAGAAGGAGTTTCCCCAAACGCTAAAAGAGATTTATTATTAGTTTTGTTAATACTGGGCAGGTTACTGAGATAAAGGGTGCGTAAAACTGTTTTTAGAAATTTACAGTACACAGCAATAATCACAGCGATAGTTTACAGCTAGCTTGTATTTGTATCAAATTCTGTTCAAAATTGCCAGGTCTAGCTCTGGTTTAGTGGTGGAACCCACAACGGTGTAGCCATTTATATGTGTCTGTGTGTCAGTATGTGCGCATGTTGATTAATCCTGATTACATCCTGGTGTTGTAGTGACTTTGCTGTAATTGGTCAGTGTACCAGAGAGCCAGAGATAATCCTTCTTCTACACTCTTCTCTCACTCCCTCATGATCTCTGCCTCCCTGTTTTTCTGCGTTTGCCAAAAGTGTACCATCAAGCACTTAGTGACGATGTCCATTTTCTTTTAAATTTTTTTGTATGTCTCTCCTCCAGCACTTCAAGCTTTTGGTCGAAGGTCTTCATGTCAAAGGAGAGGGCAAGGTGAAAAAAGCAATGAAGGAATCGTTCAAGATCCTCAACGAGGTTTGTCCCTGTTTGCCACAACACACAGAAAGTACAAGGTTTTAACAGTAAGCAGGATGACTGGCCCTGAAATGGTAAAATGAATTCCACAGTTCACAGGTCTGAGTCAGCATGTTTCTTTAGTACAACTTTTATAAGACTGAATAAGTGTGTGTGTGTGTGTGTGTGTGTGTGTGTGTGTGTGTGTGTGTGTGTGTGTGCGTGCTAAGGCTACAGCACGGGGCCAGGGCAGCCTGTGTAACCAGGCCATCATGCTAATAACAGACGGGGCCATGGAGGACTTCCAGAATGTTTTTGAAGAGTTCAACTGGCCAGAACGACGGGTATGACACACACACATACTCACACTCACACTCACACACGAGCATGAATAAAAACAAGCACTTGTGAAATGTGATGAGAGCATCCACATACATTATGCTAAGCTGTTTGGAGAATCAAACGGGTAGGATTTATCATATCTTACTATACTCTACTTTATTGTCTTTCCAGGTTCGAGTGTTCACTTATCTAATTGGACGAGAAATGACATTTGTTGACAATGTCAAATGGATTGCCTGCAACAACAAGGGTAGAAACTAAGTGATTTTTCTTTTGGTTGCTTTGTTTGTGAAGAATCACATGCTTATTCTACTACAGACGAAACCTGTATAATCCAGATAGGAGTGTTGAGTCATTTCAGCAACAGGAAACAGAGAAATAAATGTGAAAACTTCTGCAAGTCACTCACTTGCTACAAATAAAGCAGCAATATAAGTCTGCTGGCCCTCTGTGGTGGTCCCAGGTGGTGCTGTATGGAAGAGGGTATAAGGTGCTGCCCTCTTGTGATTTATGTGGGGCCATGCAGCAGTTCTGGCCTGCAAATAATCACTTTATCCTGCGCTGGGCACATCAAAAACCCCTGACTAAATACCTGATTATCAGCACAGATACACTGTAAACACATTCCTCGCCAAAAAATATCATATCTGTGTGTGTGTCTGCGTGTGTGTGTCTGTGCGTGTGTGTGTGTAATGGGTAACAGGTGCACTCCCTTCTGTTGCATACACTGGGATTTGCTTCTGCCAGCAACAAAATATCAGTCATAAAACTGACAAACACGCACACTCCTGCAAAAACCGTCTAAATGCAGTTTTGGTTTGAGTTATATAAGGAGGACTATTCAATGATAATGACAGCAGCGCTCCTGAAGCAGCATTACAAGGGAAAAAAGGGTTTCACACATTCACATATTCATATCTGGCAGTGGCTCAGTAGCCTGTTGTCACTGAGCAGCTTCACTGCAGGTATCCCATTGACGTCATTGTCTTCCACTTGTAGAAATGCCATAAATCTTAGACTAAGCCAAGCTTTAAAGAATGTCAAAAGCACATTTGCATCGATCGAGATTAAAAAAACAGCTTAGTGCCTTAGGGACCACAGGATTTTCTGATGTCTGATAAATGAATTTATTGTTCTTAAAATAATACCCAAATGCTGGAGCTGGAAAGATAAAAATGTGGTGAACACTTTCTTTGCTAAAATTTATAAGTCCTAGATTTTACATTTGAGTAATTTTGATAGACGGTATGTGTATACATGTATTTGTGTGTCCCACAGGTTACTACACACACATCTCCACGCTGGCTGACGTCCAGGAAAATGTTATGGAGTACCTACATGTTCTCAGTCGGCCTATGGTCATCAACCATGACCATGACATCATATGGACTGAGGCCTATATGGACAGTGTGGTCAGTCTGCTTCTCTCATGATCTATCTATCTATCTATCTATCTATCTATCTATCTATCTATCTATCTATCTAACCAACCCTAACCCTAAACTTAAGACAGAGAAAGTATTTTCCATTAAGTATTTCATTAAGTATTCAGTGTTACTTTATGAAAGGAGGAATTACATGACTTTAGTAAATAGTCCAAGGTAGTTTTGCTCAGGTAACCTCACAAATCTACAAACTATTTTTCCTTTTTTGGTGGATCTACTGTGTTTGTAGTTGCTAGCCCCCCTCTGCTTGCCCTGTCTCCCTCCTTTATTTCACTCTGCCTTCATCTGCACCACACAAGGCATTGCTTTTCACTGCCATTTCATGCTATTTGTTGTCTTTCCTCCCTTCCATCTCCACCTTCAGTTGCCAAACACAGAGAAGGTAATCATATGTAGAGCTTCATAATTTATCTTTGCAGTACATAGTATCTGTTATGACTTGCTTAGCCTTGTGTTTACAGTCAACAGTTAATAGTTTCTAGTGGTTTCAAGTAGTTTATAGTTAATCTAACTTTCTGCTTTTAGCTTCAAATGCTAAAGTTAGCTTAGCTCATGCTCTAGTTAGCTCACCTAGCTTAGTTATTCACCTGAAACCTGAAGGTTTGTGCTACTTTGACATTACTACTTAGCTTTCACTTTTATTTCGAAAAATTGAAACGTGTCTTCCCTACTTTACTTTTCATTTAACTCATTTTAGATGAATATATTCTTCAAAGTTATTTGAACAAACATATCTTAGCTTTCCCTTTCTTTCCTTCGTTAGATGCTAGCTTGATGTAACATTAACACTAGTCGCTTGCATAAATTTACCAAAATGAAACATCACCTTCCAGTCCATTCATCTCCATTTCGCTTCATTTTTCCACCATTAGTAAACATGAATCATATGCTGGCATTATTTTCTCATAAGCTAACTAATTTAGCTTTTTAGCAGAGTAGGGTGCAATGAAAGCCTTTGTGTGAATCTTTGTGTGTGTGTGGATCACAGCTGTTCAACACTCAGGCCCAAAGCCTGCTCCTGATGACCTCTGTAGCCATGCCTGTGTTCAGCAAGAAGAAAGAAACTGTAAGTATTCATTTTATCACCATTAATACTATTACCCTCAACAGACATCACTGGAAATAAGTGTATTTCTACTATGAGTAAGTGAGAAAAGAGTAAGACTCTAAGAGAATCAGAGTGTACAGAATTCTGTTTTGACTAAATTACATAAACCATACTAAATTAATCACATCTTAGTATCAGTTTCCTCTTTATTTTGCTTGTACCTCTGTTTGTCACTTTGTGCACCTGCTGTTTCCCTTAGTTGTCTCATGGGATTCTGCTGGGAGTCGTGGGGACTGATGTGGCCCTCAGAGAACTGATGAGATTAGCTCCGAGATACAAGGTAAACCATCCACAACATGCAGTTCACTGTGTCATGGCACAAACAAACATACTGTAGTGTAAAATACTGTACTGATTCTCCTCCATAACAGTCATAGATGTTGGATCCACAATGTGTGTGATTGTGTCTTATCTCTCTGTCTTTTCAGTTGGGTGTCCATGGTTACGCCTACCTCATCACTAACAATGGCTACATCCTCTCTCATCCTGACCTGCGACCTCTGGTACAAATGTGTATTGTACATTATGGTATAGATAGTATTGGTTACTAAAGACTTATTTTGTATGTCTGTGCATTTATTTGTGTGTGTGTGTGTGTGTGTGTGTGTGTGTGTGACAGTATAAGGAAGGGAAGAAGCTGAAGCCAAAACCCAACTATAACAGTGTTGATCTGTCAGAAGTGGAATGGGAGGACACTGAGGAGAAAGTGAGGAACTCACACTCACACAGACATTTCTGTCAACTCTCTGTTTTCTTTGTACTGTACGTCAGTGTGAGTTGTGTGATATAATGAAACTCTTAATGTGCTGAGTATGTGCTGTCTGTGTCACAGCTCAGGACAGCCATGGTCAAAGGAGAAACTGGAAAGTTATCTTTAGACGTGAGAACTTCAGTGGATAAAGGAGTGAGTACTTTTGGGTTTGTGAGTGTGTCTGTTTGTGTCAGTACAGCAAGAGGAACTATCTTAAGTGTTAAGATCAGAGATTTGATTTTCTTCTCCTTCCTCTGGGGTTTTATTTCTTTTTTGTATCATCCAAATTTTGTTTTCTTATTTTGGTTTTTTTAAATTAAAATGTTTTTTTTACGTTTTCCATAGAAGGTGTCTATCGTTCTCTCTGCTTTCACGATCAATTATATTATTGTATATTATATGATATATTACAGAATCTGTGTCTCTCTTTGTCTCCCACAGAGGAGAGTGATGTTCTTGAAGAATGATTACTTCTACACCATCCTCAACGAGACACCATTTAGGTTTGTCTGACCACTTGAAACTTCACAGGATTACTATGTCAGGTTTTAAGATGTTATATTCACCATA
Source organism: Trachinotus anak (assembly GCF_046630095.1). Taxonomy (NCBI): domain Eukaryota; kingdom Metazoa; phylum Chordata; class Actinopteri; order Carangiformes; family Carangidae; genus Trachinotus; species Trachinotus anak. The sequence continues at coordinate 11,851,711 of NW_027273869.1, read as the reverse complement.
TCCAACAACCACCAATATTTGTATAAAATAATTAATAGCGAAAACATTGCAACCCGCCTAATACACTGTTGCTCGGAGTAACAACAAATGCTTATTGTTGGAAATATGTATGAGCCCAAGGGTGGTTATTATGAGTATGATTCATTCTGCCAATAACAGTAAGGTTTTTGACAGGATAATGTTTATTGCCATTTTAAAACTTTAGAATAATGCTCTCTTTTCTGTGTTTGGTAGTCTGGGTATAGTTTTAACTAGAGGATATGGGCAGTATATCTTCCAAGGAAATGTGTCTGTTGAGGAAGGTAAGTCTTTCTCCTCTCTCTCAGTTTATCTGTATTTGTGTCTGCCCTTCTTACTCGTCCGTGCTCATGTCTTTTGTTTGTGTTTTTTCCACAGGACTTCACGACTTACTGGCTCCAGATCTGACCATAGCCAATGAGTGGTGAGTAGAGCTCGTGAAACATAGGTATCACGGGTTTAACACTATTGGTAGTAATTCTTCCATGTTTATGGTACATTTTTGTTCACGTGCTTATGTTTCTGTGTGTGTGTGTGTGTGTGTGTGTGTTTGTAGGACATACTGTGAGACAGACATTGACCCAGCCCATCGCAAGCTGACCCAGCTGCAAGCTGTAGTGGGATACCTCACTGGCAAAGAGCCAGATCTAGAGTGTAAGTGCACACTTCAAGTTCAGCATGTCATCTTTTGATTTAGGAAAAAGAAAATACACTTAAACACTGCTATTCATCATCAAATGGATACTGTGTGTTTACATGCGCACCAGGAATCAGAGAATAAAATAACACGCTCACACAGCATGCAGTAATGTTAAACACACCAACCTTGTTGCTGATCTTTCGAGAGATGAGCTTATTTTTGAAGCTCAGTAAAATGAAGAGTGGTGGCCAAACTCAGCCAAAATATTAACCAGAATATTTTTGAGGAGTAAGGTATGTTCAAATTAAAATAAGATATTTTTATTTACATAAACTGCAGATTCAGGTACAAACGGCATTCGGATTCACATTCAGTCTTGTTATGTTTTATTGCATTTAATGATTAACATTTATTGTCTTCTCTTTTCCTGTTCCTCTGTCATTTATTCACATTATTATTGGATTTATGGTTTCTCCCCTCTGGTTTCTTTCTGCAGGTGATGAACAGTTGATGCAACAAGCTCTGTTTGATGCTGTGGTCACGGCCCCTATGGAAGCTTACTGGACCACCATTATGCTCAACACATCTGGGTATATTGATATTAACACACGTTCACCTACTTAAATGTTATTTTAAGACGTAGATGTTTATATAATTGCTAATTTTATTTTTACTAATATTTACCTGTTCTCCTGTATCTGCTCCACCTCTGCTCTTTCTCTCTCTCTATCTCTCTGTCTCTCTCTCTCTCTCTCTCTCTCTCTCTCAGTGTGGACGAAGGGATAGAAACAGCGTTCTTGGGGACCCGTTCGGGCCTGATGAGATTCCAGTGGTACACTGGTATGGAGAAAAGAGTTGGCAAGTGAGTTAGAGAAACACAACACATTTTTGTTCAGCATTTGTTCATCTCAACAAATTAGACACACTATTATATACACCATTAAACTGTGAGTGAGACAGCGATAAAGATTTGAATTACAGTAAAGTGTGAGTTTGCCCCCTGGTGGTCATGGAGAAGAAAGCTGGTAATGAGACTCCAAGTCAGACTAGTTATTTATTACATAGAAAAATAGATCATGTTAATGAGTGGTATATATGGATTGTGTCTTAATGCACACATCCAGCTGTTGAGATGTTATAACTGCCAACACTTTAACAATGCTTCCTTTATTTTAGACAGAAAACATTTCTTTGTTTTCATCCTGTTTGGTAGATTGTGTACTTTATGCTGGATGTAATGTATAAATAACCTTTAATAACCAAACAGTACATTGGTCAGTTAAAAGTTGTTGTATTTCAGCTTCTTTGTGATGTAAAAGCATTAGTGGAGGTAAAGGAACAAATTATTTAGTGTTGTCTTTTGAATTTAACATTCTGATTTCTTCACTGTTCATGTCTTATTATACTCCTCTCACTTACATTATCATCTCACTGCTTTTCTGCTGTTTTGTTTCTGTCACATCCTTTCCTCATTTTTTTTGACATAGTATATTTTACTCACACTGTTTTCTTTACTCAATTACAACCTTCTCTTCATGCTATCCTCCTTTTCTTCCTTCTTCTTAGCTTTTCTTATCATTTCAGGCAGTAGATAGTAGTTTTATCTTTAAGCTTAAACTATTTTTGTCTCTCCCCAGGTCTTTCCTGACCTCCACAGACAGGGAGAATATGTTCACATTGGACCATTTCCCAGAGTGGTACCGTAGAGCAGCTGAGTACCCAGTTGGACAGTTTCTATACTACATGCCCAGACAGGACACTAGAGGTATACACCAGAGGAGATTACTTCACTGAGCAAACATCACACACAGACACACAAAACAATTTTTGTGCTTTTTTTTTCCAATTTGCAGCAGTTTGAACCAACAGTCTCTCAGTGACAGGCTCATTTCTCTGCAGCCAGCAGGCTACAACTGCTCCTCTCTGTTTTACTTCATTGTGTATTTATGTAGTTTGTATCAACATGTTTTTTTTTACACAGGATTGGAGAGTCTGAAGTATGTTTTTTTTTTAAATGAAGTAAAATGCCCAGAAAGTGTTACTTGATGAGGGATTTTCTATTTTGGTTCATATTCTGTGAATCTTGCGGAAGAATAAAATCAGCAGCTCCAGACTGACGACTTTAACAGCAACTGTCATCATGTGAATCATCACGTCATACTAACACTTAACGCCATTTTTAAATCTAGTTGAGAAAGGAAGTCACCAAGATAGATGTGATTTTGAGCTGTTTTTTTTTTCTTCATCTCTACTACACTGAGGTGTATTTTAAAAAACATGTTTGCTGCAAAGTGCTTTAGGCAGCAAGAAGAGACAAGAAGAATTGACTTTAATTTTCACAACACAATGCAGACTTGTATCTAAATATGTTGAGGTAGAGTATATTCATTGGGTAAAAGGCTGATAATACTGTTGTTCCTCATGAGGACAGGGTGTGTGTTAATATCCACGTCCCCACCTACATAAAGGTTCAAATTAAATGTAGTTTGTTATGTTTCACATGTACAGATGAATTTTAGGCCAGTTATTATTTCATCTAAACCTCAAACACAGTAGCTAATATACTGTATTTACTGAATATATGGATGCTTTTAAATCTCGACAGTACATGCAGGATGGGACGGATCCTATTTCAAGATGGTGATAAATGTTTCATGATGTGTTTACATGGATACAATTAGACATATTATCATACCACCATCATTTTAATGGTTGACATTTAAACACAAACTAGTCCTCTGTGATTATTAGGGTGATGGTAAATACAGTGTGTTATGTTCAGATGTGTTCAGGGACTATGAGGCTGACTATAGCACCACCTTGAGTGCAGAAGAGGTGGAGTACCAAACGGAAGAGGGAGGGAGAAAACGGAGGAAGGCAAAGGAGGAGGTGGAGGAGGAGGGTAGAGGAAAACTGTTACTGATACTTGGCATGCCTCCTCTTTTCATTTATCCTCATTTGTGGTCTTTCAAAGCATGAGGAGTGCCGTGGTCACTGTCTTCCATTTCTTCACCTTCTCTTTTACAGTCTGTTTTCTTTGTCTTTCTCTCTACTCTGTTTCTCTTCCTTTTCTTCTCAGTCTCAATCCTCCTCCTTCCCTCTCTCTCTCTGTCTCTGACTGCACGAGCATGCAATTAGAGTATGGGAACCTCCTCTCCTCTCTTAGGGAGTCAATAAGGTTTTGGCTTATTTGCATTATGTTGATTTCATTAATTATTCTTGGAAAGTCAGAATCTGTTTTCATAGAAAACAGAAAAATGCTGTTACAGAACTTCCTGATTACAAAGCTCCGTGACTGTTGCAGGCAGAGACGTGTTTTTCTTGGAGCAGCGAATAACAGAAATAAATATACAAGGCTCGCGGAAACGCATAATACATACACTGTTATGAGTGTATTAGTCGATTAGCTCTCATAATCTGTGTTACATAACACTTAAAATGCTAATGTGGCCGGAATCTGTGGCTTGGTGACAGTTGGCATCTGCTGGCATGAAGGCTGTGCATAGACAGGGAAGGTTTGACTTTATTAGATATTACCTAATTTGTCCAAGTCTGTCACTCACATATTATCAGACACATTTTGACATTTCTGTACTAACACTTCAGCCATCACTATCACAGTGAGTATTCAGTATGTGAGAAAATAAATATTTCTGGGAACCCTTTTTATTTCTTCTGTAGCTGTACGTGCATGCGTGTGTCTATATTTGGAAGGAATATTTGTCTGTTTGTGATGTGCATGCATGTGCCCATGTTTCTACATGCACGTGTTGATGAAGTACTGTATATTCTTGTGAATTCTTACTAACTGTGTGTGTTGCTCTCCCAGCAGGGAGGATATTGATCTCTACCACTGCTGTCACCTTGACGGTGGGCACGAAAACTGCCATCGCTGGAGGTAGGATGACAATTTTTTGGTTTAGATACACACTCTCACTCTCTGTCTATTACATACATGCTTCAGTCCACTGTTCCCCCTCTTCTTCTCTGACATTTGAACTTGCTGACTGGAGGGTGGTTGCTGGTTGGTTTTGGTGTGCTGGGTTGTCAGTAACACTTGCTGATTTTTTAGCAGGTTACAAAAAGGCTTACTCTGCTGCTGCGGTCGCTGGTAGTTGCTCTGGATGGTGATAGCGAGGTCTTTTGAAGATTTTGAGAGCTGTGTGAAATTTGTCTCAAAATGTGAAGATCCATAGTAAATCAATTGGTGAGGTTCTACAACATGATCAACGGTTAATACAGACACTGTGATTAGAGCCTGACCTCACCAATGCCGACTTACTGAGGATGATGCTGAATGATAAAAAACCTGATCACAGTCAGAATGTGATATTCATTTTTAAGCATGCACAAATGCATAAGTGAAGATATTTACAATTACGAATGGTAAACTTTGTCATCAAATGTGTTAGTAACATATTAGGAAAAATAAGATAATATGAAATTAAAAAAACGGTAAAGACACATAAAACAAAACTATATTAAATACACATGAAGAAGCTCGTCATGGAACTGAACTTGAACATTTAAGCCAGCATAGATGAGACGTCTATAAAGTACACAGATAAAGTGGAAATTTGCACAATTGCATGACAACTGGGCAATTTCATGTTACATGATCAAAAGCTCCAGATCAACGACTAAATGGACCTTGTGGTATGTTTTCTCAATTGCTGTTTCCAAGGTCAAAAACTAATCTCAAAGCATTAACTACTGCAGCTCTCTGCTCAGCCGTTTGTTTTTACATATTTGGAAACATACAGTACATGCCAGCAATAATATATCTGTGATAACCTGATACCAGCCAATAATATCAGCCTGCTGATGTATCAGTCAATTGTGATCACGTAGCTGAGACGCCAGGAGAGTTCTTCACCTTTGCTATGTCAGTAGCTCCTAATCTCTAATTTCATACAGGCTTTTGATGATTTTGATGTGGTGTCCTTTCTTAAAGTCTCTTAAGAGCTGTGATTGAGTGAGTGAGTCTGTGCTCGAGTGTGTATTTTACACAGCAACATTTTGTCTCATAGTTCATAGTCTCCGGCTTTGTTTCACTGCCTCCTGATGTGTGGGTTATTGTGTATGTGTTTGTTCTGGTAAGCCCATCTGTGACTGACACACTCATCAGTCACACTAATCTGAGTGCGACAAGACTCCCTGGAGCTGCATCCTGAGAGCATGTCTTTGTGTGTGTGTGTGTGTGTGTGTGTGTGTGTGTATCTGTATGCATTTGGTGTCTTATTACCCTGAAAGACAAACAAAAAAAACAAAACAATTCATACACACCTGCACTCAAACACAGACGCTAATCTGTATTTCACAGCTTTTGTAGGAATTGTCTCAGGTGTGAAAATTCATTTCAGTTCAATTCAGTTTTATTTATAAGCTGCCAAATCATAACATGCAAAGTCTTACAATATTATAGAGAGAAACCCAACAGTTCCCACCATGAGCAAGCACTTGGCTACAGTGGAGATGAAAAACTCCCTTTTAACAGGAAGAAACGTCCAAAAGAACCAGACTCAGAGTGGGCGGCCGTCTGCCTGACTGGTTGGGCTGAGAGGAGAGAAATGGAGGAGAGAGGAGGAGGAGGAGGAGGGTAGCGATAGCTCTAGGTGTAATAGTGTTATTAACAGTAACAGCAGCAATGATAACAGCCCCAATTAATAATAACAATAACAATATTATTAATATTATTATTATTATTGTTAAATAGAAGTGGCAGCTGAGAGTCAGAGATACCTGCAGAATAAGGACAGAGAGAGAGAGACAGAGGAAAAACACAAACTACAGGAGAGAGACAAAGTTAAAGACATGCAGTAGTGTGACATAAATGCATGAGAGGAGCCTGATATCTGAAGGCTCCGCCTCCCATTCGACTCTTAGAAACTCAAGGAACTTCAAGTAAGCCTGCATTTTGAGAGCAAAGTGTTTAATTGGTATAATAGGGTAGTATGAGCTCTTTAATATATATGATATGATGGAGCTTGGGTGTTATTATGTATTGCCCAGAGTTTTTATTATATGATGTTATTAAATGTTTCTATGCCATATGTGAGAACAAGGGTGTGATAAAACATGTTATAAAATCATGATATGATTGGAAGGGGAAAACAGGGAGAGCAGGGAGAAGTGAGAAAGAGTTCAAAATAGATGCGTCTCTCTCTCTTAATCTCACTGCCTCTCCTTCTTACTGTTTCTCTTTTTTTCTTGCTTTCACTTCATTCCTTCTCTCGCTGCTCGTTTGGAAACATTAACGTCACAGTATGTTGGATCCAGAGCGTTGCTTTGGCCTTCTGTATCTACTGTCAGCTGTCAATAGTCCTAGAAACTATTGGGCAAATCTGAAATAATCATTACATCTAGAAACAACATTTACTTGACGGAAGGAGAACACAGTGAAGAAAAACATGTTCAAGAAGATGCAAAGGTGAAAGATTTGTGATCATAATATGGATGTAAAGGGTTAGGGTGAGTTGGTTTTTTGTTGTTTTGGCTTTTCTGGTAAAAGCAAGTGACTGTTGTGTGTGTTGATGGTAGACTATTACCAGTTAGAGGTCAAAGGTCAGACCAAATGCCTTTATTGACCTCTGCATCACTGGATGTCAAGTGGTACAGCTTTTCTACCAGCTGCTTCACCGCAACAAAAACACAGAGAGAAAGGTTGTATCAATGTTTTATAGACTTGCTCTTTCTGACTTTCTTTGACACACACACACACACACACACACACGCACACAAACATACACCCCCAAAGCTGTACTGTACCCATCTATGGCATCACTTCTTTGCTTATATGTTTATTATTCAGTGTCTTGCTCAGATACTGAACAATAACTTCAGCGACACAAACATTTGCAGACAGTCACCTGAACTTGGGCGATTCATTGACAGACTTTCTGAAAAATGTATGTTAAATTTGTTGTATAATGCTGTGGAATAAATCATTTACATTCACTTTATGATGACACAGTGTATAAAAAAGTGGCTAGTTTAAGCAGCTGAGATGTCTTTCATAGGTGAGCTGAAATATGGTTCCCTGATGAAGGCAAATATTCGATACTTCCATGGTTTTAGGTGGCTATAAAGGTTGTGATTCCACTTCCGACCACTGGGTGTCAGTGTTTGTCTGAACAGAAACTGGTCAGTTTTCCACTTGTGTCTCAGTGTGTGTTGTGTTTTGCTTTTATGCTGATTTGGTGGCAGATTTAATTTCTCCTCCTGTGATGAAGGCTGGGGATTTGGTATTTCAGAGGCTGATCTAAAATCAGTCAACAGTGACTACAAAAACACTGTGTTTATGCTGATCTTAGGCTCAGCAATGGATTAGTATATCTCTGTGGCAGAAGTGACAGGCTGTATGTAAATAAACCTAATACGCTCCTACTGACAGAAAAGCAGACTGGGAGAACGAGAAGAAGAAAGAGCGGTAAGTAGGTAAATAAAAAAGACAGAGAGAGAGTCAGGGGAAGAATAAAGGATAGAGAGAGGATATGTGACAAGGAGGAGGAGGAGTGGAAACAGGGACTAAGGATAAAAAAAGAGGGAGAATAAGAAGTAAGATAGGGGAGGTGAAAAGTGAAAGAGACACACAATAGACCAGACAGAGCAAAGGATAAAGAGGGCAGAGATGAGAGAAAAGGAGGTGAAAAGTCTAAAAAAAATGATGGGAGAAGAGGCGACAGAAAGATAAATGGAGACAAGATAAGTGAGAGGAGAAGGGAAGGAGAGAGACGATGAGATACAGAGAAAGGTGAGAGGAGATGGAGGGCAAGGGACAGAGAAAATGGGATAAGGTACAGTGTACAGAGGAGCTGTTATCGCGACTGATGTATGCTCTCATTTGATGCTGTGTTTATTCCACCGAAGCTTCTGTCAGTATCGCATAATTTCATATTTTCTGACTTTCTTTTTCACCCCAAAAAATGTATTTCTTTACACTGGAAATCAATCTAATCACTTGAAGCTAAGTATTTTGTGTGAGTGATAATTTTGAAAGGACAGGCAGTTGTTCTTGTTGTTGTCTGTCAAGCTTTGTCAGTGACCTGGATGTTAGTTCAACATAAGTGTGATATGTTTTTATTTAAATCAATGCATATTGACCAGGAAATGCTTCTTCATCATCATCATCATCATCATCATCATCATCATCATCATCATAATCATCGGCATAATCACAATCATCATAATAACACAACACACCATAGATCTCTGGGCATTGTAGTCTTTGAGGCCCTCAGTCAACATGGCTGCTGCAGTTTTTACGTAGCAAACTATAATTTATTATTCTTTACACACACAGGCTATAGGAACAGGGTTCAGCTAGCTAAGATACTTAGCTACCAACAACACAAGACCTGCAGACCAGGGGGTGAGAGGACAATGTTTCTAGATTTATAGAAAGAGTTTAGATGTTGCCTTTCTTTCAGTTACTGCCCCTAAGTCCCTGCAAAATCAATGGCTATGTTTACACTTGTCATTTAAATCCCTTTAAAATATCCCTTTACTATGTTTTCACACATGTCCTGGAGATGCCAATTGTTAATTTCAACCTATACCTGATTTATATTTTCCAGCTTGTGTTCCCCATCTCTTACATTAGTGAGGTGACCATTGATGCTCAAGTGCATCTAGAATTAATTTGCAATGTAAACATCAGTCTTGGACTGAGGGATCAAATAATCTTAAACCAAACTCTCTATTTTGTGCATCTTGACTTAACATGCATCCCAATAGTCTCCCACAAATAATTTTTAAATGCAACTTTTCGAGGTTAATGATGTTGATGCAAGAAGTAGTGTAATGCCCATAAATGCAGCAAGAAGTGTAATAGGGGTGGGGATTGTAAGCGTGTGTCTACAACACTGACTTCAAGTCCCATCTCACACTCGGAATTAGCTTTGACATTTTTATTATTTAACCGTGACCATTCCCTTGCAGCATTTTCCTAACCCTCTCCCCACTTAACCACAGCTTAACTGTGTTTTAGTTATGATGTCTGGATATTGGAGATAAAAAGATACTCTATTGAATGTATATCCTATCTGATATTTTGCAATAGGGCAGCATGATTCACCATAAATGCGAATGCTGTTTTTCAAGTCAGTTGCACAATATTATCATTTGAAGGAGATGAAGGGAGCTTTACAGCAATAAGTAAAACACATCATATTAAAACCAAAAGGTTACTTGTTCCCTACATGACTCAATGCTAAGTAAGGTTAAAATGATCAATTTCGAGGCAGAGACAAAGCAGCAACATTGGGCCCTTTTACACTCTGGCCAAACTCTTTCTATTCCTCTTGGAGAAACTTTACCAACTATTAAACACAAATCAAATAAAACACGACAAATAATCAAACATTACGGATATTTTAAAACCTAAAACGAAAACAAAACATAGACATTATAAACACAACAAAAGACATACATCATGAATTGATACAGAAACTCATTAACAGTTACGTCAAAAACATTTCGGGGACTGCTGGGCCAACACACCATAGTAGAGACTAGTATAATAATATTTATCTTCATCATTCCAAGGTATAAGATAACACACTATTAATATAAGTTTACTTCCAGCCAATTAAAATTGAGAGGGAACAATAGTTCTACTGTAGGGGAGCAATATGCAATGAAAGCCATTTTTTTGAGATTGTTTATCACTCAAGACATGAAATGTTAAACTTCACATAAATATTTCAGAGGCATAAATTAGGAACTTTATGAAAACACTATGCAAAGCAAACTAACTTTAGTTGTGAATGTATTGAGAGCATGTGCTAATCAAACAGATTCAAATCAGTGATGATTGCTAAGATGATAACAGAAGGACTCTTTGGCAGTGACTACATTTTCAAGCTAGAGTAGCACAACTTCCATTGCATATTGCAGATCCTCTGAGGAAAACATAAGGGCCAACAACATGGTAGAAGGGGTGGATAAAAGGAAAGAAAGGAGGTGGAGATCTTTAAGGAAGTATGACAAACTTTCCATAAATAGCACTGAATGGAAAGATGGATGGAGAGATAAAGGGACAAGAAGGAGGGGGGGGGGGGGGGGGGGGGGGGTAGCAGCGTCTTTTTGTTCAATCCCTTGTTCGTCATAATCCCTCTGGGCAAATCGTCCTTGTTAGAAAGAAAGAGAGGGAAGGGGAGAGGGAGGCCAGAGGGGAACTGATTAGGGAAATAAAGTGCAGGAGTCTGAAGTTTGTAGTCCTTAGATTCATTTTTGTAGTTCTTGCCAGGAGACAGGGTTCTCTGAGATAGTTTTTTCCATGCCATAGTAGCAAACTTTCACCTCTGAGGGTGAAATCAGTCTGAAAATGAGCTCTGAACAAAGATGATTTGCTTGAAAGCAAAGTCTGTGGTCCTTTTTATCTCCTCATGAAAACCATTTTGAGGTCATCTCCGAACCAACCCAGAAACATAGTCCAAGCAAAACCAGAAAATGTATTTGACCCCTTTTTCATAAGATACTGTTCATAATCATTTAACAAGCATCAAGTAGGCAAGGAGAAGGGACAAATACAGGAAATTCCAGTTAAATTCCAGTTAAATGGTTTGTTCCCCATTTAACTGATTGATAACATCCATTATGTGGTCCAGATAAGGTAGAATCTGTTTCTACCAATCCACGGATGATTATTTTGTCAATTCAGATGGTTTCCTGTTATACGTTAAACATCCATAACAATAAGTCTCTGCAGCTTAATTTCTCAAGAGACACGAGACTTAGGAGACTCCATGTTTGATTTCCTATCAACATATAATCTGTGTGTATCCCCAGTGTTCTCTATGTGACAAAGCACTCGAGAGGTGTTGACTAAGTAAATGACATCTTTTTGTGTTTGTCCACGAGGTTTCGCTCAATTCCTCCAAGCTTTCCAATGTTGGCAGTTTCTTTGGGATATGGAGGTCCAAGGGAACATCAGAGGAGCATTAGGCCGGACGAGGGTGAAGGGTCTTGGGCTGGGGTCCTGGGTTTTTGGAGGAACTACTGGCTTTGGAGAGGTTTAGGAGGAGAAAGATGCAAACAAAACAAGGCGGGAACTGCCTAATACCACAAAAGCCTCTCATTAATAGTGGTCCAATAGCCATCAAACATGCTGTAAATCCCTGATAATTCAATCCATTTTTTACAAATACTGACTAAGCATACACAAGTGTCTTGTAACAGCTTAAATGATATGTGTAATACTCATGTTTTCTCTCGGCCAATAGAATGGTAAATTCAGCAGCAGCCAACAGCAGCAGTAGGTGGTTGGTAGGCGAGTTGGAGGGGTGATAGGTAACAAATACTGCAGTGAGAATGGCTCCAAATGGAAGAGAAAATCAGGGAACAGATAAGGTATGTGTGTGAGGGAGTGTGTTCAAGAGAGGGACAGTGAGGGAGAAGGTTAAAAATAGAAAGAGGACGAAGAAAGGAAGACAAAAAGTGGGAGAAAGGTGTCAGAAGGAGAGATACCATAACTTGTCTGTGTGCATAAAACAAACTCTTCCATCTCTCTCCTCTTTGAGCCCTTTAAATTTTCGCCCTTCCAACCTTCACCCTTTGACATGCCAACCCTCCCCCGTCCCATCACTCCTCTAGGCCACAGAGGAGATCTGCTTCTCCTCCCTATCCTCCCCGTCGGCCTCTCCGTCTCCCATCAGCGGCTGCCTCTTCTTCAGCTCTCTCTGGTATTTGGCCATCAGGGAGGCGTAGATACAGCCATACGCCGCAGCTGCAACCATCATGATGCAAACAATACCGCAAACCACGCCGGCGATCACCACTGTGCCGATGGCGCGGCGCACGCTCACAGGTCGGTAACGGGCGCGGACACAATCCGACGAGGCCTCCCCACCTCCACCTCCGCCTCCTCCTCCCCCTCCTCCTCCTCCTCCTCCACCACCTCCTGTATTTGAAGAGGAGTCATCACCAGTGTTGCCGCTGTTGTCAGAAATTGGTGTTGCCCCACTGGGGTTAAGAGCGTTCCTGCTGCAAGGAGGAACGCCTTTTTGTCCGGAACGGGAGCCCTCACCTCCTCCGTTCTCATCTTCAAGTTGGAGGCAGTAGTTGAACATTTCCACTGGAACGCCACGGATGTCTCGCCCACGCAGATCCTTCGGTAGCGTGCACTCCACTGCGTCCACCTTCCCCCCTGGAGGAGAGAGAAAGAGGTGCAGGGAGAGGAGGACACGGAGAGGTCATTTAGAAAATGCCTTATGCCTGTAAAGCACTCCCAATTAACTGAGTGAGAGGAAAAGACAGAGAGGGGGCTGGATGTGCCAACACTAGGATGAGTCATGAATCACTTAACACACACACAGTTTGCTGTGCCCTCTTCACTAAGTTGGAGATAGCCTCAACTAAGCTCTTCTATAATTCATGAGATGACATGCCAAGCTTCAGCAGAGCTCTAGTGTGTGTTTGGAAGAGAGAGAAATATCTGAGTCACTAATTCCCACAAGCGGCAGGAGGGTGGGGGATCTACTTTGTTATCACTGCATGCTGCATTTGTCTCCACACGTAGTATTTTACTTGAGGTCACGTGTTAGAAAAACGCTGGTCTGCACTCTCAGATATGTTAAGCATTAGAAACAATGAGATAAAGGTGGAAGACAGTAGAAAGACAGCATAAGGAAAGTGGCATTTAGCCCCCAGATGCTTTTATCTCAGCGTGTGACAGAAGAATCCCCTCTGCAAATACAGCTCTATCTTTCCAGATCTCCAAATATACCAGCTGTGTGCGCTTGAAGTCATTTGAAGCAGATAGAAGTCAACACCGACTGCTGTCACCAAGCTTTTCGTGCTTGCTCCGTGCTTTGTCTTACTTTCTATAACACATATCTTGCGTCATCTTACCCCTTTAACAGATACTGTCATGCTCTCATGTTCGACTACGAAACGTCTCCTTGTAATTTTCCCTGCTGCTCCGATGATTATTAAATTATCATGTCCACCATGTGTCAGTCTCAGTCTGAAGTGTACTGAACTGAGCCGAAGAGTCGAGCCCAGCAAAGCAGAAGAGAGCAGAAAGAAGCAGAAAGGAGAATGGAGCAGAAAAGAGAAGAGATGCTTCATTAGCGGGGCAGCTGGGGCTCGAGGCGCTGAGGTGAATGTAGATTTTTACACATGAAGAGAGAGCGGAAAGCAGCTGTGGTTATCTGATGTACTAACAGCCTGCAGAGACACGTGGGTAACACACACAGTACACAGAAACACACAATGAGCGTGGTAATGTGCATTCACACACCAATGCAATTGTATTATGTGGCTAGAAGCACGGGGATGCACGAATGGAAACGCACACCTAGCCTCAGCTATCTCTGAAGTAAACTAGCATTCTCGAGTTTCCGCCCACTGCTTTGTGACTTCTTTGCCCTCTTGTCCTATCTGCTAATTCAAATCAAACACACCCTTTCAAAGCTCCCGTAAAATAAATCAAACAACCACCTCTGTACAGCAGCCACTCCATCCAGTGCTTGAAATCGCGGAGGTTGCAGTCACATTCCCAGGGGTTGTGTCCCAATTCCAGGTGTTGTAGGTTGGCAAGGGGCTCAAACGCTGCCCTCTCCAAACCATGGAGCCTGTTACCTGCTAAGGACAGCCACCTATGGAATAATTACAATAAAATTCATTTATTCTCTTGACTCGCAACAAAGGAGAAGCTTTAACCTTGTGACACTGGTTTAAAAAGCTGATAACAACAGCATAAAATTCTTGTTTTTAACGTCTTCACATCCTCCTCTTGCTATTAAATTACAGCCATTCTCCTCTGATCTGGTTCTGATTTCTCTCCTTGTATTCTGTAGTTCATTTCCAACCAGTTCTTTCTTACATTATTAATAACTGGAATATTGACTCTGACCTACAACCTTTGACCTTGTCATTGTAGGATTATTAGAATGTTTATAATCTGGGATTGTCATCATATTCTAGTCTTTCTCTGGGAGTCTATAAAGGAAACACTGGAAAAAAAAAACATGTCAGTGTAAAAGAGATTTTGTGGATATGTGCGTACCTGAGGCTCTGCAGCTCATCCAGTAGCCCCAGAGGAACAGAGGACAGTCCATTCAGAGACAGATCCAGACTCTGAAGAGCCCCCAAACCCTGTAGAAACATCAAGACTGTTTTTTTGTTTTTGGTTTGGTCTATGCTCATACAGTATGGTGTCTTTCCCCAATACTAATATTATTTCCTTCTCTCTTTGACTCCAAAAGGCACAGCTAGCATCACTTGACGGGCTAATCTTGTTTAATAAAGGGTCCCAAGTGAAGTCCTGACACAAGCTCATCCTACAGATTGGTTTGGTTCAGATAAAAGTGGATGAAAGTGTTGAGCAAATGGTTTATTACTAATTTATCACCTGGACGAGAGCCTAGTCATGTCAGCATGTCTGCTCAGGTTGGCTCTGCTCCTAAACAGTGTCTGGAGATGAAACAGCGTATCAGCACTATTCACGCTGTAATTTGGTGGATTGACGGATTTGATGGAACACCTCCCAAAACCCGAATACATTTAGAGAGGAACTCTCTCATGAATTACAAAACAAAATGTTGCCTACATCCTGTCTGCGTCTTAGCTGAAACAAGGCTCTTTATCCTCATTAATGAGTCGTACTATAGATTGTACTTTGGACTGTGCTTTTACCTGGAAGAGGTCTCTGTCCATTACTGTTAGTGAGTTGTTGTGCAGAGTCAGTCTCGTCAGGTTTGACATGTCTCTGAATAATCCAGCTGGTAAATTATCTAGGTAGTTATTAGAGAGGTCCAGCTCCTAAAATAGACACAAAAAAATGACATTTTCACATAAATACACACTTGTGTGTTAGGCACTTAGCTGATGTTCTTACTGAAGATAACTTGAAATGGATTTAAAAATGCTAAATTAAAAAAATTCACAAACACTTTCCAAGATAAGAAATAAAAAAAATAGATTAGTTGCTACAAAACTTTAGCTGACACTCCTGTTCAGAGTAATTTACATGCGCAATGGGTGTGAAGTGTAAAAATCTATGCAACAAACAATCAGAATAGAGCGCTACAAACTCAGTTTTTCCAGCTTTACAGTAGATACATTTTCAGTATCTGATGTGCCGTAACAAACTATGGTGGTAGAGGGACTGATGAGCTTGTATTTCCCCAGCCCTTTTTGGCAGGTGCTGTAACCATCCATCATTTTTAGTTGTTCTATTTTAAATACCAAGTTGGCTGGCTTTGCACACAATCTGCTAATAGTGAATAGTTCTTCCAAACCTTGAAAACATCAACTTTCCTTAACTTTCTAGACTGAGAGCAGAGGTTGTCTGCAGTTTGTTCAGTATGAGTCTGACACAGTGTCGCTTTCAAATTCAAGGTGCGAGGTCAGTGCAGAAAACACTCGAAATTGCAACAACAATGAAATAACAACCCACAACATGTTAAGCTGTGAGGTGAAGAAAAACTTAGCTGACAACAATAAACAATGGGCTACAGACCTCCAGAGAGGAGAGGTTGGCGAAGGCAGAGGCTCCCAGTGAGGCGAGCTTGTTGTTGGCTAGCAGGAAGGAGCGGCTCCCCGGAGGCAGGAGGTGCAGGGGAGGCAGGGAGGAGAGACCCCGGCCCCCGCAGTCCACCACCAGGCCATCTGAGGAGCAGAGACAGGGAGGAGGGCAGGAGGAGGCTGGCGGCAGCAGTGCCGCCAGGAGGCAGAGGACACAGAGGAAGACTGAAAGAGGAGACAGGTCAGGAGAGAAGAAGAGAGAAAAACATGGTTATTTAGTTCTTCCTGTGAATGATCATTTCAGTGATAGGTGCAGCAGAGAAGAAAATGAGCTGATGCAGAAAGACGAATGTCAAAAGTGATGGAGTAGTTTTAAGTGGAAGTTATAATTAGAAATTAAGCTGCAGAATCATTTTATCATTGGGATGGTCAACCTGACTGTCCACAAAATAGTCTGTCAGTCAATCATTCAGCCAGTTGATTGCCGTGCATTTGGTTCAATCTACTGGATGTTACAAGTAGAAGTGGAAACCGCAGCGATCCTTCTGTCACCGTGCCTTGTAAAGGTGCTGTGATTCATGTGGGGGGTGGGAAAGATTCAAAAAAAAGAGGAGAAAAAGAAAGCAAAACAAGACATAGTGAGAGGAAGGAAACAAAAGCTTAGTCCTAATAAAACACCTTCCTAATGCCAGAGGAGGTTGTGATATGCTATTTGAAGGCTGGAATTACACAGGAAATTTCCTTTTTCACCATTTTGTGCCACAGAACGGATGTTTTCATGGATGTTTAAACATCAAGAAACTGCACAGAGGATCTGATCCTTCACTGTTTGTCTGATTAAATTGGCAAATTTTGTCTTTGCTTACACAGATTTCAGATTTCTGAGCAATCGTGAGCAAACTTCAGCCACATTGTGCATGAAAGATCAGAGCAGAACCAAAACACAACCAGACTAGTCATATTAATTGTTTGTGTGTGTAGCCTGCTCTATCACCAGCTGGTATTTCCATGGCAGCTGTCCGTTCTGCAGTCACAAAGCCATCGCTTTTCATGAAAAAGCTGCACTTGGTAGTTTTCCTTTGTGTTTGCGAGTGAGTGTGTCTGTCTTTGTCTTTCTGTGTGTATGTTTGTGTGCCTCTCACAGCACTCTCTCTCTCTTCAGTGACACTCGTGAGGGA
The DNA here is from genome assembly GCF_046630095.1 of Trachinotus anak. Classification (NCBI taxonomy): domain Eukaryota; kingdom Metazoa; phylum Chordata; class Actinopteri; order Carangiformes; family Carangidae; genus Trachinotus; species Trachinotus anak. The sequence goes on along the minus strand of NW_027273869.1, from coordinate 11,834,404 downwards.
AATGTCCTCTGTTTTATTTCATTTTCAGTTCATTGTTACCCTGCAGACTACAGTCGTTTCATCATTTCCACTCATTATCTCAGTTTCTTTCTCTGCTGCCAGCCTCCCTCTTTCAGTCTGTTAGAAGTTTTTCTCGCCGTCTGTGTTTCCCTTGGTTTCTAGATAACATTCCATTATTATTATTATTCATTCTTTCATTACTCATTTTCTGTCTTTATTTTAGGTCTTTTCATTCATATTTTTTCACTTTTATTTGTTTCTCTGTCTTTCTCTGCATCCCCTCTATCCCTCTCTCCACTGTGTAATTCTCTCTCTGTCCCACTTGAGTCTTTTTATCTTTCACATTCTCTTTCACTCCGACTCTCTCGGCACCGCTCTGTATTCCCTCAATGTCTCGTTACAGTGGCTGACTTTGTTTCCATCCAATGGCTTATCAGCACGAGTTATGTTTTATCTCTGTGTGTATGTGTGAATATGCGGGTGTGTGGGCATATGCTTGTGCGCCTCTGCGTGCGTGTGTGTGTTAAGCACCAACAAAGCGTGATATTAAGAAAACTAACTCTGTCTAAACTCCAGACACAGACACAGCACTTTTTACTTCCTGACAAGACTCTTTGCTTCACCAGCAGATTTCATCGCTTGCATCATCTGCATATTATTAACATATATTTCTCAGCGTGCCGTCAGTGATAAAGTATGCTTTATCTTTGCCATTAGGATCATATTTTATTCCCTTTATAATGCTCATAAATAGTGAGAATAGAATCTAGGAAATAGTTTCATCACAGAATAGACAGCAAACTTAAGCCTAATTAATGATAAATGATGAGTAATGCATCCAGAAAGGAAAGAAGGGCAGAACAAATTTGAGAAGATTGCCTAGTTGTGACTTTTTGGAGCAACATCATAATTGCATTTTAATTTGTCATAAAGGCAAAGGTGTTGCTAATAACACGGCAACAGCAACGGCTCTGTTCAAGTGCCCTAATAAGGCATGAGAGTGTGACACAGAGTTGGCATGAACAATTTAAGACCGTGAAACCAAAGCAGCTAAATGGAATTCAGCCATCATGAATTTAGAGCCAAGAGATGTCAAAATGTCTTATAATGTCTAATAATAATGAATTAAAATCAGTGTATTGGCAGAATTGCAAGAGCTGTGATTTCTTTTGAAGCACGATTTTGATATAAAAAAAAAAACCTAATTGTTTAGCTCCAATAGAAGGCTAGCAGTAGTTTAATTTTATCTAAATTAAAAGGGTTACGTATAATGTAATAATGTATATTTTTACGGAACGCTTTGTGCAAACCTCCGGAAACACCATTGTATCATTCTGAGAACACACACACTACAAACAGTCTAGAAATAGCATCTTTTCTCAGACTGTTTTAACCTGGCAGACAGAACATGACCTCCCTCAACCAGGACACTGCCCTATTTTACAGCCTGAACCAAAAACGTTCACAAAATAACAACTGTGGCCTAGTGAGAAAAACCAGTGTCTGTGAAGTGAGCTCTCATGTTCCTGTATCCGTTATCCTCTCTGCTCCTGTATAATCCTAATCTCTGGGAAAAATTAACTCCACTTCATAAATGGATGAAAGAGATTTGAAAGTATCCTGAAGCGTCCTGTCCTGTCTTACTTTGCACAGTGGAAATGCTTTAGAAGGCCAATCCTTCACTGCAGCAGCTCAGTAGGAGTCTAGAAGGATTTCGCTGCACAGTAGCTGTAAATTTTCCCATAACAGGTTTGAGAAGGTGCAGAAGTGCAGGATCATTGTGAGGACAATGTAGCTCAGAGCTAGAAGCACTGTTATACAAGTGAGAGAGAGTCAAAGAGAGAGAGAGCGGGAGAGAGAAGTTGTGTTTCTTTGATGCTTCTTCCTCATATTACGTCATATTTTAAATTGCCATTTTCTTTGCAGACCATTCATCTTTCCCAGTCTGTGATACGGGCTTTATTGTGCAAAGGTATTCCTCTTCTCCACTCCATCGTCCTTTCCTCTCTCCTCATCGTGACCCCTTTCCTCTCCTCTCCCTCCACTACTGTACATTATAACTCCCCCTCACCCCCTCCCACCCGCCCTCAGTGCTGAAGCCTATCTTCCAACATTTATGAGTGGTTTTAGCGGCTCTCGTGGAGGAGGTGGTTGTTGTTTCGGCTTATTTTAGCTGCTCCAAATCCTCTCTGCTGTAGCGCTCCACGCAGCCAAACCAGAAGGAAAATAGTCGGCCACAGTCAGAGGAAGATAGGGAGGTTCAGTCCAAATAAGTTTAAGTGGTTCTGTGCAGTTTAACTCAGTCCGAACAGACTTCCGACTGAATCTTTTATAAGAATTCCCAAACACATGCCGTAAAAGTGCTGACATTTTGGGCAAATGTACACTGGCAAAGCTCTCAGCGATGGGAAACAAACTAAAACACGGCATTAAAATGCAACAAGATGTTCCTGTTTGACTGAAGCAGGACTTCCCAGGCAGCTCTTATAGCAGTGCTACACAGATAGATAGATAGATAGATAGATAGATAGATAGATAGATAGATAGATAGATAGATAGATAGATAGATAGATAGATAGATAGATGAACATTGTGGGTTTTTTCTCAAGATAATGAAATGAATATTTTTTCTACCTCCTTTCCTACCTTTTGTTCCTTTCAATAGCCCAGCTTTCTTATAGTGAATGTGTATCCTGGCACAATGTTTACAGTCCAAGTCTGTGTATTTGTGCGTATTTGTGTCCATGTGGGTGTTTGAAGCTCTGTAAAGCTGGAAATGAGACATTAGTCCTAAGTGGTCCTTTAAGTAGGACAATTAACTGTCAGGTTATATTTGTACATCTTTGTGTGTGTGTTTATAGGGTCACATGACTGTCTTACAATATCTCCCACTCATTCAGTTTGTCTGTCTGTTTTATTGTAGGGTTGTGGTATTATTCTGACACAGTAGAGTCCACACAGATACATCCATCTTTTTAAAAAAGTAATGTTTACTGTTTGTCACTGTCATGAGCACAAAACCTGAACTACATTAAACTGATTTTTAGTATCATATGATGTTTGACACTGTCACCTAGGCAACAGTGTTTGACAACTCTGGGGCCTCAGCTGTCTGTAAGTTTATATCCAGGGGCCCCTTGGTGACATTGGACCCAGCTATGATGTCACCACCATAGACACTTCTGTTACTGAGCCCAGTCGCATGTTACCAGGGGCCAAGCTGTTTTCCATGCAAGCAGCAGACTTAGTGCGATCTTGTTACTAGAACGACCAGCTGTCCTACATGCAACTCACTCACTCACTCACTCGCCTGTATTTCTTAACTCTTTAATGTTTAACATGGTGCTCTGACGCAAATCTACCCTGCTGCTGCTGCTGCTGCTGCTGCTGCTGCGACGGCACAGAGTTTAGAGCTGACTCCTGTTTGACTCCCGATACCTGTGACGACATTACAGTACACCGTCATTTAGATAACAGCCAGTCTGTTGTTTAGCAACAAAAAAAAACATAGTCCACAGCTGTGCTGAAGACATTTGCTGGCTTTTTAAATGTAATGATCTTCTGCTTGTCTCTGTTTTATTTCATTGCTGATTTAATATCTTTCTGATTTTTTGGATTGCATTGGCAAATTGAAAATGTTACCTTGGGCTTTATGAAACTGTGAGCCTTTTCCTGGCTTTTTTCTGGACTAAAGGATGAATCAATTAAATGACAAAATATTTGTCAGATTAATCTATAATGAAAACAAGTTAGCTGCAGCCCTAATCTCTGAGATACTTTTACGTAGATACTTAGCATTTAGCTTATTTCAGTTGTCTAACAATCTTAAATGGTGTAGATCAAGGCTGATTTTAAAAACACAAACTGGTCAACTTTCCATAAGATTTCCATAAGATCAACAAGTGTCCTATAGTAGCAATAAAGATGACATAATTCTGATAACACTTGATATTGTATACATGATATTTACAGTTACATCTTGGCTCCAGTTTGGTTTGGTGGAAGTGATGATACAAAACGTCAAAGGCATTTCAGTAAGTGATGATCAGAGACATGAAAGGCAGATATGAGATAATGCAGAGACACATAGGAGGAGCAGAAGTACCTTAAAATATGTAATTTGTCATATATGACGTGTTACATCAACACACTGCCTGTGTGTTTATCTGCAGCAACAGTTTCTGTGTAATTTGTCAGAGGCTGTTACATGTCTGATCTCTGCTGTAACCCGAGACCTCATTTAGTTAGCAGATGGAAAATAGCCAGCCAGTGTGTGCGTGTGTCTGTGTTCGCCTTGAATGTTTGTGTGTGTTTGAATCTCTATATACGCTACACAGTCTACTGCCTCACTGGATGCATGGCTTTTATGGCTTAGTAGAAAAAGGTATAAAAGAAAACACAACGCACACATAATAAAAAGGTCTCAGCAGTACCGCCACATTATTTCAACATTGACAGTGTAATGCTGTGTTACCGTAGCAACCAAGTGCTGTAGCTGATGTTAAAGAGAAGAGAGGCAAAGGCATAGGGAAAGAAGTTTTTTGGTTCACATCAAGTCCCATCCTTTAAACACATTATCTCTCCTCTCTCATGCACACAACCTCTCCGCCTTTCTCTCATGCGAGACCGTGTGGAATCGCTTACTCACACACACACAGGACGTCGTGGTTGCACATGCTTAATGTACGCGCACAGTGACATACATACAGCAGTTGAAGATAAGCAGGAACAGGGTGTTTGGGTTTTGGTTGTGCTCCTGCTGACAGTGTGATGAGGAGAGGAGAGGGGAGTAGATTTTCTCCAGAGTCTTGATTTTTAGACATGATTTCTTTCACTTCTCCCTGTGGGATTACCTCTTATTATCTCTCCCTATTTCTGTCCTCCCTCTCTCTCTGTCCCCCCTTCTGTGTTTACTCTTGTCCCTCTTTCATCCTCCATCTTTCCCCCTTCTAATCTCTCTCAGTCTCTGTCTCCCCCGTCCATTTCTCATGAATTCTGCATCGGTAAGACAGAATCATTATTCTGACTTGGAGGGGTGAGTGTGTAATGTGTAGGCTGATCTGCCTCTTTATTTCATGCTATCTGTATCAATTTGTGGTGACACAAACACACACACACACACACTCGTTCACACACCAGTATTGCCCATGGGAGAGCATGACATGCAATGACATTGTTTTTGTGATTGTGGCTATTAATTAGTGGGAGTGACAAAGAGAGGGAGAGATAAAGGGATCAGAACGAAGGGGAAAGAAGTAAATTTGAGGCCATTCTCAGCAAATACCAGCTATAGATTTCACTGAAACGTCATCTCTTTGATGGATGTTGATTGGTTCTCTACTGACCACTGAACTGGGCATCAGTCCAAGGCCGCTTGGCTTTTGATGTCACATCCGCATCAGTGTGACTGGAATAGAAAAGATTCTGCCTCGGATCTTTGACAGGTTGTAATGTATGCCCACTAAGTCCTCAGAAGGGAGGGATAGACAGATGATATTGATCCAAATTGCACACACACACACACACACACACACACACACACACACACACACACACACACACAGTATATGAGAGACAGTTGACATTGTGTGGTGTTAAAGCATAGTTTTATGAGTTTGTATTTGATAATTTTGTTGTTTTAAGTGCTGTAGATAGATAGATAGATAGATAGATAGATAGATAGATAGATAGATAGATAGATAGATAGATAGATAGATAGATAGATAGAGAGTCCTATTCAGAGGCTGTTGTTCACTGAGACAAATCTATATTACCCAGCACTATTATCAGCCATTTCCTATGATTACTTGGTGTGTAAAGTACTTTTTTCTATCAGGAATGGGCTTTGCTATGATCATCATGGCTTATCAGCCTCATGCCGGATCCATATACTGGACTTGCTTTGAGTGTAATACTGTATCAGTAACGTTTGGCGAGTGCTGAACTGCAGTGGTGCTGTTTGTGGAGCAGAGGATTATCCAGATTTATCCCTGCCAATGTCCTTTGAAAGTGGGCCAGGACCATGTGTTTGTGAGCTTGAACTTGCACATTCCAGTTGTACCTGCACCAAACTAAAGTGTGGTCTAAAGAGAAGTGAAAATGCATTGCGCTTGCAGGCATGTGCATGCATTTCTCTGCATGCGTCATGTACAGCTGGAGCCAGTACAAGGTCACCTCAGCAGTAGGAACCTTTCCCACATGACAGACGTGGCCAAGCTGACGTAAAATTATCACAACAACTACACTTTAATTCGTCCAATAAGAAGATCATGGATCAAACCACAGGGCTATGACAGAAGATAATATATCTGTGTTTGTGCCTGTGAGATGTACGTCTTGAAATACCTAACTATTGCATTAAAATAGCTATTGATTACGTTGTTGAATTTGCCAGATGCTATAGATTGTTTGCCAACAAGCTGTTATTCTAGTTTCTATTTAACTCCAAGTCTCATATAACACAATGTAAAAGGATCAGGCTCCAGTCCAAACTGAATGCTGCACATACACACGTACTGTCACACTGCTGTGGCTTCGTGCCAATCCCAACATATCAACAGGGTTGAAAAGCACCACGGGGTATTAACCACCCAGTGATGAATTTAGCTTTTTACTGCACATTCACACCTTACCAGTATCTTTAAATAATTAAATTAGTTAGTTAAACAGATGATTTAACAACCTGATAGCAGCTGCACGCAGACAATAAGTTAGTTTTCACTGCGATACAGCCAGTTGAGCCCAAATGTGGCCCTGTTCCAATCCTAATGCTTCTCCCTTAGTCACTGCACTGTATTACAGCTGTACCATAGCATAATGCTACAACCTTAGTCACTGTATTATGGCTCCATTCTGAACCAAATCCTCACTGCTTTCTCTCCCTCCCTCTGTCACTTTCTATGTCACTCTTTTGATCGGAAGCTATGTGGTCAGCTAATCTGCCGGCTTTGCAACAAGGTGCATAAACACACACACACACACACCCACACACAGTATGACCAGTTAAGCTACAGTGTGTGTGTTTATGTGTGTGTGAATTGAGATGAAGTCATGCTTGCTTGTGTGCTAATGTGTGTGTGAGTGTGTGTGTGTGTGTGTGTTGTGTCAGATGAGACAGTCTGCTGGGATCACGGAGGCCTAGAGGCACCATATGGTCTCTGTGTCGCTCAAAGACCTCTCTGCTCCCCTCTCTCGCCTCTGCTCCTCCATCCTTTCTTCTCCGCACTGTCTTCTCTCTTTCACTACGCCGCTTTGATCTCGCATCTCTCTTCCTCTTCCCCTCCACTCCCTACTGTTTCCATCTTTTTTCTCACTTCCTCTGTCTCGCTCTTTCTGTTACTCACATTTCATATTCTCCACCTCTAGTTTGCACTCTTATTTAAATGTATATCGTCTTTTTCTGTGTCATTCTCTGTCACTTTTATGCCCCTTTAGACACTTTTACGTTTTAGTTTCTTTTTATACATTTTTGTACCACTTTCTTGTACATCACCCTTAAGGGTTTGTAGGGCTAATGGCTTATAGTGCTTTGGTTATTAATACTTTACAAATGAGTTATAAGTCATTAATAAGAACAACTTTGAGGTTGCTTTGGGTTGCGAAATATTCTTCTGGATGGTGTTTATCGTTCAGCATATACGTGTTCTTTTTGAGCCCTTTAATTCATCAGGGAGATCCTTGAATACCATTTACCTCCTGGGAAAAACTGCAAAAAATCTGGATCAAAATCCATTTATTGATATGTTTAACTGCAAACTTGGGGGCTAATTAGAGAGACTGGAAACCATAACTATGTATTAATTGAGTACCAACATTTATTACTGCATTTTTACCAAATAGAAAAGACAAACACCAGCCAGTTTTTCACAACCTGGCAAGCCAAAAGTTACACTCAATAATGGTTTATAACTGTGAAGCCATTTGTTACATCTTATAAACTCCTAAAGTTTAGGTTCTCTTAAAGGATGACTTAGCAGAGAGTGGCAGAGATTTTTGTTTAAACAGTATTTTTATTCCATTTTACTTCCTTCCATCACAACTGGAAGTATTTGTTTTTTCTTGGATGAAAATAGACAAGTTAAAATAAGAATATTTCCTGGGAACATCGAAATATTTTCTGATTTTAAAATAATCCACCAGTTACAAATCATTTGCCCAATATTACACGTTTTTGGTGAAAGAAATTATGCAATAACTGTGATAAGAGAAGAGAAGAGAATTCATTTATCAGCAGCATTTATTTATCAGTCCAGCATTTATAGCAAAATTTATCTCCAGCCACAGTAAAAAAAAAACACCATAAAACATCCTCCACAGCCTCTCAAGAAACATCGTATTACTTTCTGTCCCAAGCAGGTTACAAAACTCCATCATAGTTGTTCGGCCATTAGTTGGACATATGGCTGACACCGGCTGACACTGAAGAATACTAACACTTCTGGACAGACTCCTTCCATTTTTCTTTTTGATGTGTTTTCTGTCACACAGAGCCTCTAGCTGTAGCCTATGAGCACAATTTTAAGTTTTGTGACATTTTGAAAGGTTTGCACAGAGTTAGCATTGCAGTTGGCTGGAAACACATCTTTTTGCGTTCTCTCTGTCAAATTTCATTTCTAAACGAACTTCATCAGCTTTGGAAGGAAACACGTCCTTGATGATTTGATTCTCAGCAGTGTAGAAATCTGCCATATTTGTTGGCTCTGATTTGGTGGGAGGCTCAGCCCCTTTCTACTCCTATTATATGCATGATCTTCCAGCGACTCAGTGTGTGTGTGTGTATGTGTGTGTGTGTGTTTGACAGCGCATGTGGCAGAAGAGCAGAGATCAGACAGCTTCCGAGCTTTGTGAGAGAAATACAGAGACAGTGATAAAGCAAAGAGAAAACACCTATTATGAAAAAAAAAAGCTTGGCAGTATTGATAACGCAGATTTTATGTCAGTGAAGTATTCTGAATTGAAGTGAGACTGTCTGGCAATGTTGTGTTACATTCATGCCAATAACGTAATTTTGAATTTTGATGAATTCCTCCCCCTAAAAGGCTTGAGCAGTACTATTAGTCTAGTGTTTATGGTGATAAAGCATAATGAAATACACTGAGAACAGGATGGAGTTAAAGTGAACTGAATTGAATGCAGTTATGAGGGAAGGATGAAGAAAAGGTAGAGGACAGGTGACAAGAAAAAGGTAGAGGTATGGGGTGGTGTGACAGAGAGAGAAGGAGGCTGAGCGGCCCAGAGGGAGGTATATCTATCGACTTAGAGGTGCTGTGTGGGTGTGTGGAGGTTCTGACAGATAGTGTTGCCCTGTTATTTAGTGTCCTCAGTGTTGCACAGCAGTTTGTGGGGGCGTTTTTGCCAGACACCTCTGGAACAATACCTCACCAGCAGGAGGGCAAATATCCCCCAATTTGATTGTAAAAATCATTTCTTTCCTGCAGCGTGTGCTCATGTGTGCATGCTCATGTCATATTAGATGAACAACAAAAGAGAGAAACAATGCAGCCAAGGAGCTCACGGGTTTGCCTATTAGCAGGGGAAGTGTCTGGAATCTCTCACAGCGCAGGATCCATCCACTCCACTGTCTAATCCACCGCACGCGCACACACACACACACACACACACACGCATGCATAAGGCTTGCGTATCTGTTGCTATGCCACCCGACTTCTGATGGATTTTTGTTTTGACTGAATGTACCCATGGTATGAGGTGGAAAAAGAGAGCGAGATTGTGGGCTGAAAGAGACAGGGGAACAGGGAGGAGCAAAGCAGAAAGAGGGAAGGAGAGGCAGGTGGAAAAGAAAAGGGAAGAAAAAGGAAGTGAGATGTGAGAGGAGAAGAAGTATGTTGGGGGGGTGCAGAGGAAAAAAGGAAAGAAAGGAAAAGGGAAGCAAAGAAGGGATGGAAAATGAAGGATAGGTAAAGGGGGTAGGAAAGGAAGTGAAGGGAAAGGCAGACAAATAACCTGCAGGTCTCTTCTCCACCCCCCCCACCCTCACTCTGTTTTGTTTCTACAGACTGCCGGCTGTATTAATACATACAGTAATGTAGTAATGTGGCATTTCACTGGAGGACTTGGCACGTGGCCACAGCATGCTCACTGCCCTCTCCTTTGTGTGTGTGTGTGTGTGTGTGTGTGTGTGTGTGTGTGTGTGCGTGCTCAAGCATGCTGGGCATGCTAACATTAGCAGCTGTCAAAACAGACAGTGTTCCTCCTTTCATGCATAGTTAGGAGTATAATAGATGGGGATAAAATGGAGCAGAGTTGAGAAGGAACAGAGGACTGTTATCTCTTCTCTTGTCAGTTTCTCATCATTCTCACTTTTTCTTGGTCTGCTTTTCGTTTTGTCGACTCACCGGGTCTGGCCAAGTGGGTGGTAGCACTGGGAGGGGGGAGGCCTATGCCCCCAGGGAGGTGGGTGTGGGGGGGCATGACACAGAGCTCTGCAGCCTTCCTCGGTCGGAGGGGCGGGGCTATGGGGGTGTCAAGCCGCCATGCCTGCAGCCTCCACTAGGGCGGCGACTGCGAAGAGCTACACCGATACACCTGAGGAGAGAGAGGAGACACAAGTGAGACAGACAGATCATCAATTATCTCCTAATTGCAGATTCAGATGTTTACAAATCTGAATTCTGAGGCTGTATCACATGCATACACACACACACACACACACACACACACACACACACACACACAGACACACACAGACACACACACAGACGGATACGCCAACAGCAGTGAAGGCTAAAGCAGCAGGACGCTGCGTATGTTTTTTTGCTCGTCTTTATGAGCTGACTTCTTTGCATACATTAAATATGTATTACCTTGTTTGTGCGTGCAATTTGAGTCAGTGCGAGCTCATGTGCATATGTACGTGTGCATCTGTGCACGTGTGCAAGCATCACAAACTGCCCCCTGGTATTTCATAGGCATAAATAATAGATGTGAATGTCTTTGGCAGTTTACACAATCAGTTTGCCTTTCCCACAGACAGACCCCCTACTGCTACTGTCTGGCACAGAGACGGACGCGAAGAAGAGAGACGAAGCAAGAATGACACAGGGGGAGCGAGAGAGAGAGAGATGGAGGGAAAAGATAGAGAGAGAAGGATAAAGTTAATAAGAGGGAAATACAGAGACAGATGTGGAGGGAAAAAGGTGAAATATACTTGAAATAACGGGAGGAATAACGTGTTTTTGTATATGTGACTCTGCGAAACTACCGCTGAGCAAGGCAGCAAGTGGCAGGAAGCAGTGGAGTGCAGTTCACACTCTTTAAACTCTTCGCTAAATAACTAAGGGTAACATAGCAACAGCTGACCTCATCTGAATCTGCTGCTTGCTGAGTAAACAATAACAAGGACGTCACACAGGAGAACATCAAGCTCCTGAAATGCTGAGGTTTTATATCAGCTCGGAAAACCCACTGTATGCATGCCGTCCACCAACATAATTTTCCAATGAAGAATATTCACGTCAAGTTTCAGAAGACAGCTCTATAGCCCTCAAACATACAGATAAGCAACCCATTTAAAGTGTCAGAAAGCTGTGGTGCAACAGAAACAAGTCTTGGGATTGGTTGCAATTAGTTTGCTGTATCACTTCGATGGATGGACGGATGTATGACCCATTCCAATTACAGCAGTGTAATGAAATGCACTGAAAAAGATGAGTCTTCTTGCCTGTGTTGAGTCATTACAGTGAAAATCGTTGGGGAAATTACGATGGTAGGAAACTTGTCGGAACCTCAGTACCACATGACTGATGCTCGCTGTAGACTCGCACCCCCTGGGCCAATCAGTGTAATTTTGAAGAGTGCTGCTGCGAGATGTGTCTTTTCCCAAAGTATCATCAAAGCCCAATCAGCAGTGTGTGAAATATTGTGCTAATCAGATTAGGCTGTTGTTCAGTGGTTAGCAGGGCTCATTCTGCCATCGGGTTGAATGGGGGCGAAGGTGCGTTTGTGCGTGTGTTTGCACTCTGCGGATGCATGTGCTGTGATTATGTAAATTTGCACCTGTAGCACCTTAAATAGACATGTTAAGTAAACATAATCCAGAGTAGCAGGGGGATAAAGTGGATGCGTGGAAAGAAAAGAAGGAGAGGAGGATAAATATGATGGATGGATTTAGATGAAGACAGGCAGAAAGGCAGATATATGTTCAACTGTGCATAGAGTCAGTGTGAGTAAGTTATTTACAGCTGGTTGTGTATGAGCTAGTGGAAACTGGAGAAGAGGACGGGAGAGGAGAAGTCGGATAAGAGGAGAAATAAGAGAGAGAGTGACGACGAGGAAAAGAGGTGTAGAAAGGAGGCGGTGATGAAAGAATAAAAGGAAAATATAGGCGAGGCAGGAAATGCCTGAAGAGGAGGGGAGGTAAAAATAAGTGCAATGGGTAAACAGGGAGGACATTAAAATTCTCCTCCACCACCTCCCTACTGTTTTGGTGTGTGTGTGTGTTGAGGGCGTGATTGTGTATGTGCGCCCCGGTGGTGCTATTTGTGTTATCATTATTGCTATTAGTACCTGCCAGACACTGAGCACAATATAAAACACTTGTCTAATCTCTCAGCTCTCCAATCACTTTCTTCTTATTCTCCCTCAAACAATTATTCCTCCATCTTCCTGTCTTTTCTCTTTCTACGTGACCTTCATCTTTCAAAATATGCCACACTCCTTTCTCTCCCTCCCATCTCTCCCATCCTATCTCTCCCACTCCCTGCCCCTTTCTCTCCTTGACAAAGCAACCGAGGCATGTACCGAGGATATTCGGCAGATGGATTTCCTGCATGTGATTAAAGTCACATTAGCCAGTCTCTACTGGGAAATTTAAGTTGTTCTTTTCAAATGAGCACACGAGCTGTATTTGAAAAATTCAGAAGCGCGGATGAGAAATGGAAGGAACTCAAGGAATTTGGGAGGATTCCTGTCTCTGCTGCAAATTTCAAGATGTTTTTTCTCCCTTTTTTAGTTTGCTTTCAGTTTGGAGTTGTTTTTTTGTTTTGTACTGATTGACATTGAGAGAGAGAGAGAGCGTTCCTCACCCATCCTCACGCTTTTTATCCTTTGTTGTAGTTGTTCATCAAATTAAACCGTTTCTATCTGTGTGAAATCAATCATGAATTCCTGCTTCAGCTTTGGGTGCTGTAAATGTTGCATTGGTTTGCATGTTGGCCATTTATCAAATGATTCATGGATTTGTGTATGTTTATTTTGATTTATTTTGAGCAGGAAAACAGGAAAGCAGCGTGCCTCTTTATGAACAGAAAGAAAAATCATGCAGTCGTTCTAAATGTCTGCATTGGTATAAAATGGTGAACCAGGCTTTTATCAGGTATATAGTCAGATTCTGTGTGTTTGTTGGCCTCTTATCACACATCTCATTGTTGATTGTTTTCTTTTCCATCTTGGAAATGAATAGGGGTGGACAAAAGAGAGAGGCAGAAAAATGCTTATGTTAATACACGTGGTAAAATGTGCCAAAATGTCATGATGTGCACGATCATGCTGGAATTGTCCTTTAAATGATGTGTTGGAGGTGGAGCAGAAGGTCACCTCTGCAGCCACATATTACTGTTCACCCATCAGTTCCCATCATGTTGAATGGGTGCTGTGGTGGCAGGCCTGCCTGTCAGGCTATTCTCAGAGAGCTTTTTTTACCAATTTGACCTGGACACAGGGGCAGCTAAAATCCACACATGCGGCCATGCACACATTCATGCACACACACACACACACACACACACACACACACACGCACACACACGCACACACACACACGTGTAAATACTTGAGTGTCCAAGTGGCCCCTGCATGTTGGGGAATCAAGTATCACCTCCTCCCGTCTTTTGGGCTCCTCTCTTCCTCTGCTCTAACCTCTCGTCTTTCCATCCTATTTTTTCTTTCTGTTTATTCCACTAATTGTTTCCTGTCCACACTTAAGCCGGATTTATTCTCCACAGGGGTGTTGGACAGGCTGTGTGCAGAGCTCCGACGTGCATTTCCTCTAAAATTTGACCACACACTTGGGGGCTGAGGTAACAAGTAGAGACCCCCAGACTAAGACCAGCCAGCTTGGGCTCTTTGTATTCTCTCCTCTGTGAGTCTGGTGCTGGTAGAGTTCGTTGAAAGTGAAGAAGCAAGGCTCAGTAAACTTCTCTTTTCGATTCATGCTTGACATATTTATATTATGTGATTTAGCAAAGCCACTCCTTTGTACCGTGACCATTACACTGCATCAAAGTCAATAAAAGAATGGTCATATGTTGATTGTATGCCTCACTGATCTTGTTTACAGTAGCTAGACAAATAAGTGTTTTGTGATCCATCTAGAGAAGCCACCTCTAGTGCAAACCTCCCCATCATTGCTGCCTAGGATAAAGTAAATGAAAGTGTATAAACATGTTTTGCTTCAGGTACATAATGAATACACAACAGCTGGATAATGTACAACACAGCCATTTAGTGTTGTGTTGGTGCTACAACAGGCAATGTTATTCAACAGTAAATCAATTCCATATACCACGAGACAACCAAAACACATTGACAGAGAAATGTGTGTGTGTGTGTGTGTGTGTGTGTGTCTGTGTGTGTGTGTGTGTGTGTGAACTTGGATATGTCTTTCCCTCTTTGCCCGATTTTCCCACTTCAGCCTGTTTTTCAGTGTTCCATCTTTCTTTCGTCAGGTCTACTTGGCTTGACTAATAGTTGTTTAATCAATACGGCTGGAATTTTTGTCCAATTTGCAACCAAATTGAAATCCGCCTGCATATAAGTGAACAGTTATCCATGTGTGAAGGCAGAGGGCAAGTCTATGTGTGTGTGTGTGTGTGTTTATGCCTGTTTGACTGTGGGTGTGTGCCCCCCCCTGAGTGACTGACATCAGAGTTGTAAAAACATAGTCCTTCACCTCTACTCTTAACTATGTCTTCACTCTTCATTTTTCACACACACACACACACACACACACACACACACACATACACTAGCATTTGGCAGTTAGCTGGTGTTTAAGAGGTTCATCAATGTCAAATCATTTGACAAAACAAACCATTGATTTACAATAGAGAGGGACAAGGAATAAAAGGTCATAATGAGTGCATACATGCTGGTGTATGTTCATGTGTTTGTGTGTGTGTGTCTGTGTAGGTGTGGTTGCTAACAAAGGCTGAGAGAGACAGAGGCAGAGAGAGGCAGCCGAGCTCTCTAGATCAATTTTTAATGGCTTTCTTACACAGGAGAGGGGGAGATTGGGGCAACATAAAACACACACACACACACACACACACACACACACACACACTTAAGCACGTGCCAATAACTTGACAAATAGATCCACATATGCGTTGACAGGCACATGGTGCAAAAATATGTTCAGATATATAGTTACACATGCATGGAGGCATGCAGACACATATTGTACATAAACACACACACTGAGTGTGCATGTGTCCAAAAATACACTAATTATGAACAAACATACATGTACATGCATAGTGTACACGTCATATGTCAGATATACACTGTTACACTGTATACAATTTTATACACAACAAGCTAAAGTAGAAGAGATGCTCAGTCATGGCTTCAGTAGGAAAAGGATTTGGCGTGTGACAGCTAATTCTTATCTAACTATGTTTTCATTTAATCATTTTAACCATACACCACATTATGACGTACTTTTAACTTTATTGTTATTACAGTACTATTATTATTATGAAGGTTGGTTACCTAAATGTATATATTACGTATATACATTCAGGGCTACAGTGAAACACACCTTTTTTTAAACACATATATGACTCTTCTCTTTTTTGATTAAGTGCATCAGTAAGTGCATCACCCAGACTGTTGACACGTGTCTGTTGGACATTATTTCATGTGCTGTCTGACTGGCCGGAGGTGTTAGCCATGCTATTAGTAGACATATCAAACTACTGCACTAACCACAGATTCAGTTAGCGATCAGAACTGTTTTCTGTGGGATTATGTTAGAATGCATCTACATAACTTGAAGGATAGTCAGACAATTCCCTTTCATTTTTAGCTAATGTAGCGAGGAACAAGAGCCCTGAGGACATTAGGGTGGAGTGCCTCACACCCAATACATCATCATGTAATCACTGTGCAGCTCATGCAAGTGAATTACTTTTATGTCACACACACACACACACACAGGGTTAGAGTCTACAAAGTGTAATACTGCAGTGAAAAACAGCAACTACACTACACAGTGGGCACCGGCCAGTATCAACAGGACACCATGTAATAGAACCTATCAACAGTTTCAAATTGATTAAAATTACATAAGATACTGTGAAGGTCAGAGCCATAAACACTATTCACAGTGAATGCACAAAAAAAGACTGCAGCCAGTCTTTAAGTTAAATTAATTTGTCTATGAAGTTGTCTGCAAAGTTTGCGTCAAATCTTCACTTAGTTTTTTTTAAGGAAAATGGACAGATCACAATAATTGCACTTGTTGGAATGTGGAGGTATAGTAAAAGCTCAGATCACCCTGATGTTACACCTGCTGTATTAGCTCTTATATTAGGTCATGTGTTAGTGATAGACTCCACCAAGCCCTCAGAGATACAGTAGCACTGTGCGGTGCAGTGGTGTCAGTGTGGTGGCCAAATGTGGACCTGCAGGTCACATGACACCCTGAGTTTTAGAGACACTTTTTTTTCCATTCATGTCCTTTACATAATAAATGACTGTAAAACATTTTCTCAGCATCATACAGAGTCAATACTTTTTGAGATATTTGAATAATTACATCTTATGTATGTTTAAAATATTCTATCTGATTCAAAATAACATTTTTGTGTCATTCATGTTCAGCCAGACAGAGTTAGATTAAGACAAACCCTGAGCTGGAAGTGACTGAAACTTTTTGGGGCATTTTCATTGGGTAAGCAGCTCTCACTGAGAGGAATGTACTGCCATGTTTGAATACTTTGTGCAATATTTAATACGTCTGTGAACAGTCATCCTGGTACATTTAAACATTAGTTGTGCCAAAAAATATCGATATAACTTGCACTTTCTAGAGATTAGGCACCAAAAGGTTTGGTACAAGCAGACGAAGATTTACCATAACACTTAGTTTCTTTTACAATCAAGGGGCTTGTGGCAGGAATAAAAATAGAAATCCCCTACACTGTTTCCTGATATCATATTATCAAACATTAAGATGAGACCATTTACTGTTTATACCCTGCAGGGTGTGTTGTTATTTTCATTACAGCCATAAGTATCTCTACAGCATAATCTTCTTATGCCCTTTAGTCACATGAATTATTATGACTGTCTGTGTTTGTCTTTGTTTAACTGTTTAAAAAATATAGAAAGATCGAATACTCCTGCTAAGCTGAACCTCACAGGAATCATACAGCCACATTTGTGTGTGAATAAACTACTGGTGCTCTCACCTTCTGCCCAAAACCACAGCCAAATAATTCCCATGAATGTACATGTTGTGTGTATCTAGGAAATAGGTTGACGTTTCCAGCATCCACCTCCTCACAGCGTGCACTTTCAGCCCCATCAAAAAATGCCCATTTGTTTGCGGGGTGGGGAAAAGAGGCAAGTCTGTCTCCGTCTGCAGTTTACTTTGTGTGACAGTACGTCTTTAATTCCAGTCGGAAAATGAGATGAGAAGCAGTTATGATGAAGTGTGTGTGTGTGTGTGTGAGTGAGGCCAACTAACACCACAAACACACTTACCTTTTGACCAAATATCTCAGACAGCACCAGCCTTACAGATTTCTGCCTTCAGCCATCCCCCCAAAAAATATCCCAAAAATTAAAAAAAAAGATTAAAAATCTCTCACAGGACAAAACATAAGAGAAAAACTGTCACCACTTCAGGTAAAGAAATCCATACATTCAAGCTCCTGGTCAAATGAATAATGTAAGAATAATCCCGCTTTCTGTATAGAGACAATCCCCCCCGGCTTCCCTTCAACCCACCAATGAATTGTGAAAAAGGAGGGATTGTGAAGAAAAAAATGAGGGATTGTAGAAAAAAAAACGAGGTGAAGAGAGGCTTAGAGACACAAGAGGAGGGAAGAGAGGATAAGGTCCTTAGAGGGAGAGGGATGGAGATAGTTAATCCTTTTCTTCTGATCTATTCCCTATATGAATGATACGTCCAGCGCCGTCCTGCTCGCTGGCTTGTGCGCTGCTGTGTGCGTCTGAGAGGCGTGAGTGTGTGTGTGTGTGTGAAAAAGAGAGAGAGAGAGACGAAGTGTGTGTGTGTTTGAGAGAGAGAGAGAGAGAGACAACGGCGTTAGGTTGCTGGCGTCACGCGCTAGCCCTTCTGTGTGTCGCTATGTTTGTGATTCCTGCACTCAGCACGCGTCAGAGTGTGTGTGTGTGTGTGTGTGTGTGTGTGTGTGTGTGTGTTTATCTGCACATGTACACTTGAGGGTTGTCTTTCCGGTGTGTCTGTGTGTGTGTGTGTTTGTGCCCCCACCTCCCCTTCTTCTTTTTCGTATGTGTGTGCAGTCGTGCATGTGGCAGGAGAATATGTGTGTGTGTGTGTGTGTGTGTGTCTTGTCAAATATAGTAACATTAGTGTATGCTGCTTCTGTCTGCCTGCAGCTCTCCCACTGTGACAGAGAGAGGATGAGGGAGGTGGAATAGAGAGAGAGTGAGAATATGAAAGAGTGAAAGCCGAGAGAGAGAGAGAGAGAGAGAGTAGGAGAGAGAGGAAGAGAGGGAAGGGAGGGCAGGGAGAAAGTAGAGAGAGAGAGTGGGAGGTGGTGAGAAAAATATAGAAGAGGTCGGTTGAAAACAGATAAAGGTAGGAGGGAGGAAGAGAAAGAGGGAGGCAGAGGACAAGGAGGGAGATGGAAGGGGGAGAGACAGAGGGAGAGATGCGAGGAAGAGAGGGAGGGAGGGAGGGATCATCTGATTTCATTGAAGATGAGAATCTCCCTCTGCCTCATGGGCTTTTCTCCTCCCTCGATTTTCTTTTTTTTCTCCTCACGTCTCCCTCGCTCGCCTTTCATTTTCATTCTATTCCCAGTGGCAGCTCTCGTAACGACTGGCTTTTGTGCGTCTATGTGCATATGTGTGTGTGTGTGTGTGTGTGTAGAGTATGTTCATGCACATGGCTGTATGTGCACACCTTTTCAAATGCGTGCGTATTTGAATTACTGACATTGTAGGGACAAAACTCTGGTCCCCACAATGTAAAATATTAAAGTCTGGGATTATGGCTCAGGTTTAAATCCACAAGAAATGAAGTGAGTGAGTGCAGTGTCCTCCAAGTTGTGTGTGTGATGTGTGCGCGTTGTGAAAAAGCAAAAATGTTTCCTTTGGAAGTTACCAATGACAATTTTTGAGATAGACTGAAAGAGGGAGGGTAGGTTTGTAAAAAGGGTGTGTGTGTGTGGGGGGGGGGGGGGGGGGGCACACAGCATATAATTACTTGGCTGCTTCCTTATATGGACTGAATCATAGTTGACACACACACACACATTGTGTTGTTAATGAGCATGTGAATCATTTGGCATGGTTGGCAGTGCCTGAGTGAGAGACTAGTTGTTTCCATAAGTGATCAAACCAAAACTTTTTCAAGAGCCAAGCATCTTCTAATGTCTCTCTCAGTCCTCCTCCACTGTCAAGACTTTATGCTGTTACCTTTTCATAGCCTGCAAGCCAGTTGTGTTTTTTTTTTCCCTGTCTCATTTTATGACACGGAAATCAATGTCATGTCACCTTAAAACCACACGAGTCAATACTTAATGCAAGCGGGGATCAAATGACTTTGTGTAATCTGAAAGGCAGAGATGTCCCAAGCCAACCTGAAGGATTGGTACAGGGAGCCAACCCAGGCATTTTTCAATGGATCTGTATCAGCTAAAATAAGACAATAATATTTTCTATGACTCGGATCAACCTCATGTCCAGCTGCAACAGGTAGATGTTCTATAAGCTATGATAAAGTCACTGCACACTACCCATCCAGCTCCAAACAGACACATATAGCATCTACCAGGAGAACACAGGAAGACAGTTAGTTGTTGGTGGAGACCAAAACAGAGTGAAAAGGAGAGTGAACACTGGACTTACATTCATCAGATGGCCAGAAACATGACTCCAAATGAATGATAATGCTGCTCTCTGCTGGGTGTGTAGATAAGCAACTTCTGATAACAACTTTGAAGGGGATGCCGTTGTCATTGTGAATCTTTAATTATTCTGTTCCAGCCCAGAGTCCAGAATCTATAACTAGTGACACTGTAACTTATCAGGACAAATGTGTATGTAACGTGGTCTATATGCCATCACCAAGGTAACAATTTAATGTTTCATAAATTTCTGGCCATGTCATCCAGCTCCTGTGTTTACCTGTCAGACGCACATACCTGGACACTTTCCTGAGGTTGCACACATCTCTGTCTGGCACCAGCTCCAGGCTCGACACAGGCACACACACACACACACACACACACACACAAACACACACAAATATAAACTGAACATGAGTCCTCTGGTTTCCTGTTCAAATGTGGGCACTGTGCTGGCTTCACTGGTCTTGAATGTACTTCCTGGCAAACAGAAATCTATTTTAGCTGCCAGTAGCTGCTGCCAGTGCTGGCTATATAGGACACACTCTTCAGTGGTAGTTAGAAAAGATGATTGGCTAGAATGACTGGAATAGCAGGAAAGGTGCAATATGCCGTTCCACATAAAAGTTTTATTTTGTTGTCTACTATTGTTGGACTTTTTGATGTAGAAAGCATGTCTCCTTTATAACAGCAAGGGTAATGGCTGTGTGTGTGTGTGTGTGCGCATGTGTGTGTGCGCATGTGTGTGTGTGCATGTGTGTGTGTGTGTGTGTGTGTGTGTGTGTGTGTGTGAGACGAACCTTTTCAGAGATTTTAATGCTAGGCTCAAGGACACTTGGTATCAAATATAGAAAACGGTTCTTAAAGGCCTGCACTTTTGAAAATAGCCAAAATTTGTTTGCTTCATTATTTACTGGAAAACATGTTTCAGCACCTGTAGTTATCACCACTACACACAAATTCAGGAACAAAGGGTTGTGCGAGTGCAGATGTTTCAGTTCAGTCTGTGCCTCCAGATTCGATAGTTCGCAAGCAATTTTCAAACCCTCTGCTTAAAGTCTCAGACTTTTATTATGGAAGACTCTCTTTTATTCTCCTTAGGCGCTCTATTCACGATCGGCGAGAGAACGAACTGCTTCATGTCTGAATGAGCCATTGCTTTCCAACGGAGAGAGAAACCTTGTGGCAGCACTTGGATTTCACATCCCATCGCTGCACTGAAAATTCAATCTGCTTCAACTATGACTTTGCTTTTTGGTGACCTTTCAGTTTATAGCAGATGAACAGACAGCTGTCTGTGATGTAACCTGAGAGTAACCCCTGATGGATGAAAAGGATAAAAAAAAAAGGTGCCTTGCACCCAAGCTCTTCTTGATCATCAGATCCTATGTTTCTTATATATAATTGCCACTGCCAGTTTTTGCTAGTTTTTCCTCTGGAATGACAGTGGTAGTCTATCATTGCTACAGCCAGAACTGTTAAAGTATATACTGCACCAAATGTTAAATGGTTGTACTAACTGGGTGAAGTTTATAAAAGTTAGTTTAATTCTTTAAACAACAGTGTTTAGACTGTGACTGGTCCAATCTCCTCAGGCAGCTCCTTTGAGACTTTGTCCACTGATTGAGAGGGAAGAGGTTTTTAACACTAGATAAGAGTGCGAGGTGAGCTTGATTTATTTGGTCCTCCAAGGGACGTGTCCACTTTTTCCGGGCTGGTTATGTGTCTGGCAGAGAGGCCTTCTGGCATGGGGATCCATTGTAAGTGCCAACACATCCTGCCAAGGCGACTTTTATGGCCGGTTCTGTTCCATCAATGATGCAGAAAATACGTGTTATGAAAAATGATTACCGGCAGTGTTTTGGAGGAAGTAAAGTTGTTTTTTTTTACTTTTCTCTGTGGCTGTTATGTCTCACCCAGCATTACTCTAAGAGATATATTCGTTCCCCAGCCACAGGAACATTGCTTTATTTATTATCTAGGAGGCATGATTAAATCCCTGCATCACTTGCTGTTTATTACCTCGACTATTGATGATATATGAATTTAAACTTAATCTGTTGCATTCATTATAAGTTGTTGTGTGAACTCTATGCATATAGTCTCTCCTCTTTCTGCACCCCCCCCCCCCCACTTCTCCTTTTCTCCTCTACCAGTTCTGTCTCTTCCTTCTTCATCTCTATCGCTCTCCTTTACCCTCTTTCTCTTTACACTCACCCCCTCACCCCCTCCCTCATTCTGTAATTTACTGTGCTATTGGGTGAGTGTCAGTGAAGATGAATTGGCTCTAGTCTTTGTATTAACACCAGGCCTGGCCAGGCACATTTAGTGGTACAACCACTAGTTCCTGCATAGAACAAGTGACTTCAAGGCACTATCCATCTTTCTACACACACACACACACACACACACACACATACACACACACATACACACACACAGGGGGACAGAGATTGTATATGTCCGTGGTTCCATCCCAGGAGTCATTTCTGTCTCTGTTCCCATTCATCAGTGTTTTCTATCATCCATGAATCAGCCTCATATTGACCAGACAGTTTTATGGCCCTTTGGTCAATATGGTCAATGAAGATTGCTCCATTAGAAATCAATCATACTTTAATTCACGCCTTGAAACACATTTTTCCAGACGGAGTTTTATTGAATAGCCTATTCCTGTTGCTTTTGCCTTTGTATTTTTGATGATATATTTTTGGTATTTGGTTTTCCTCTTCAGCTTTAAAGCACTTCTGAACTGTTTTGAAAAGCACAGTCTTTTTTTATTAAAATTGGGCTAGAATATTTTATGGAAAATTTCCAACGAAATTAACCTTATACTGCAAGAGGCACAAACCACAAACATTGTTTTTTCTGCCTTTTCTGTCAAATCAAACTGGCTTTACACTTAACACTGATAAAACAGCCACTCAGTCTCAAAAGAAAATACATTAACCCAAAATCTTTGGACTTTTTCCAAAATTGGTAGAAAGAGGGGGCTAAAAAAGTTACATGATTTCCTAAAAGACCCAATGTTAGGAACCAAGGTTATTTTTTCAGGCTTTAGAGCACTTCCTCCAGACTCACAGAAGATATTAGTCAATCATTTTCAAAGGTGTGAAGTAAGTAGAACTCATCATGACCATGATTTGCAAAATCTGTGTAGTGCCCCTTTAAGATGGCTGCTTTAGACAAAGAGCATATTTGAATTTCCGCTTCAGTCACATATCGTTACACTTTATTTATAGCCTTGTATTTAGAACCTCAAAGGAACATTTTTACTTTATTTAAATGCAACACTTACTGAATATCTTCAACAATTTCCTGCGTCATGAAATGAATCACAATGTGTGCATAAAAAACTGATATATTGCTACATACAACAGTTAACACTTAAAGTGTGTTTCTCAAAAGTAGACACTTCTATACACATTATTAATACAGACTGTTTAATTATTGAATGTTAAATTATTTTCTTAAAATAGCTGAACAAGTAAAAATGACTGTGATTAAACAACTTTGCTGTTTAATTACTAGCTTTTTGTTAGTGAACACTATACACCCTGAGTGCTGCTTATTGTCAGCAAACACTTAAAGCAAAGTGATATTTGACTTTCCCTCCAACACCACTGGTACTTATAGCAATCAGCTGGCTAACTGTGTAGCTAGTAACCTGACTATGTGGCCCCATATAGTCTGAAGTTGGCTTCTGATGCATATCTACAAACAAACAGTCATGAACTTGGTGACCTGGAGAACACTGGTTGTCAGTTGCCTTACATCTTTGTTTTTGGAAAACTTGAAGTGAATGTACTGTCCAAGCCTCTTGAAAAAATAGCTAACATGTGGGGATGACCGAAAACAGGCCCATCTGAGGCTGACCTGAAATAGTTTAAAATACTTCATGTTTGCAGTTGGCCTTGTCTGTTGTATTTCCTTGTAACACACTGTCTGTCACTGCAGGATAAATTAAGTGGTACAGTCGAAGGATAATGGAGTATGTTAGGCGCACACACTCTCTCTCTCACACACACACACACACACACACACACACACACACACTGACACAAAGTTTATCCCCTTGGAGAGTCTCATTAATTTGGCCGAGTTGATTTGTTCTGAAAGGCTCTGAATTCATCACAACCAGACAGATGGTGGAGAGGGATTTCCTGGAGGACAAGACGAGGGAGAGAGAGAGCAGCGTGGGACAGACACTGGACGAGAGCGGAGGAGGGAAAACAAGAGAAAAGTGGAGGGTGGAGAAGGAGGAAAAGGAAGAGAGAACAATATAACAACAAAGCTGCAGAGAGTCAAATTAAAAAGAGGAGGAGAGAGACAAGCAACAAGAGAGCAAAAGAAGCATGGATGAAAAAGAGAGGTATAATTGAGAGATAAAAGAGGGGAGAGATGAGGGAACGCCATCTGTCTTCATAGAGAGAGTCGGAAACAGAAGAGTGGAGAGAGGAAAGAGGGAGGAAATGGACAAGGGAGGATGGTAGTAGGGATAAGTGATTTCATTTCTTTCTCAGTTTATTTCTTTCCAATGTTACTAGGGAATAGGTCAGCATTTTGAAAATATGCTTATTTGCTGAGCAGATAAATATCAATCTTGCGTCTGCACATTAAATACAGAGCTGGAGCCTGGATATGGTTAATTTAGCCTTGCAGAATAACTGGAGGCAGTGGAAAACAGCTGTCCTGGCTTTCTCCAAAGTACAATATTACGGCCATTAACACCTCTCAAAGTCTTAAACTAAAAGCTGCAATAATCAATATTTTTATATTAATGATGGAAAAAACATGTCATGCATGTAAAGTGAAATGAGTCGCTTGTAGAAACAAACACACATAACTCCTGACTTTGCAGTTTCCCTCTACTCTATGGCAAGTTTTAGCATCTTTTAGCAATTAGCTGGTGGACATGGTGGAGCATTTAGAAGCTAAAGAGCCACATTTGGCAACCTGCAGTGTAGCCGGAGATGCATATATGAACTCTTGTAATATACAAGTGAATTTCCCGAAATGAAGTATTTCTTTGAGATTCAGATACTTAAGTTAATGCCTTAATAAAACTGGATTAGTGAGGTAAAAAAAGAAGAGTGCTCACACACAAAAAGACACACACTCAGCACCATGTTGATCAAGATTGAATAAGTAATTGAATTTCACACTAAATAAGGGCATCAGAATGTCGCCGCTTTCCTTTATTTCCTTTTGACGTGTGGGGAAATGAGCACAAACTACCATGTAAACATTCAGAATAGAAGAAAGGAGTTTGGAGAAAGCAGTTTGCCTTCACTGTTTCTTTCTCTCACACACACACATACACAGAGGAACATGTTTCTCCCTGTCTCTCCACTATGAATGATTTAGCGGCCGTGCCTCCAACAGGCCCGCTCAAGAAGGCTGTGAAACTAGGTTAACTTAAGGTAGGCTCTGCTGACTTAAAAGGTCCACACACACATCTACCCAATGTCAACAGCATTTATTTCCATTTTAAAGAAACAGGCCACCCACTTAACGCTCTATCGCTTCTGGTCTGTCACCTTTATGACGGCCAAACGAAGTGACAGAATCCTCTGCTCATCTTTCTGCTGTGTCAGTGGGTTTCACAATTAAAAAAAAATCATTAATCCAGCTGTAAACATCTGTCTTAACTTCTCAGTTTTACATTTAGAATTTAGTGTTTGGTTGTTCCATTGTTAACACAGTAAAATTTGTAGCCTTAGTCGGTTTATATATAGTATTAATATGTGTTTAATTCAGAGCTGGTCAGTCCATGCCACCACTTCCACCACAATTGAAAAATATCCTGTGGCTCTGCCCGTGCACACACCTCTGTCTGCATCCTTGACGTCCAGAAAGTTGCGCATGAGAAAGTGAGAGACACTTCTAGAGAAAGAGAGAGAGATTATGGTGAGAGAGAAGAGGAAGACGAGGGAGGGAGGTTGAGTCATCATCCTTTTCGTCCAATCCGAGCCTTCTGCCTGTTGCTTTGGTAACGTGATGTCAGTGCAGCCTCTGGCGAGTCCTCTGAGGTTGGCGAGCTTCAGCACAGAGGTGTGTGTGTCTGTGTTCCTGTGCCTCTCTCTTGAGGATGTCACAAAAACCAACTGTAACTTGATTTTGAAAAGTTTAGGGTCAGAGGTCATTTTTTATTGTTTATCAGCTGTCGTAGATATACGAGTTCATATCAGTAGGATGTGCGTCCATTTGGGTCTGTGTGTTTGTGTACTTGTGTGGAGTGTTGTGAGAGTATACATGTGTATGTGTTTCTTTGTGCATCTCCATACATTTGAGTCTGAGTGCATTTTTATGTTTTTCTTGCTTTTACTGCCTGTGTATGTGTGGATGTGTGTGTGTAGGTATGTGAATGTGTGTGGGCATGTGTGTTTGTGTGCGTACTCAGACGTCAAGGACTTCTATTGAAAGTGAACATTATAATCAACTGTTACTCAACTTTTTTTCTGTCTCTCTCTCTCTGAGGAGTCGACCAGAATTTGCCATAACTCCTTTTACTGGCTGGAGCAGTGTTTGTTGCCAGGCAACATCAGTTTTATTGAACACTCTCCATCAGAAAGTCAAGGGATCTGCTGAGGCTTTGGTGAACATAGCACTGCTGCTTTTGGGAAACACAAACAGTCATTTTGATATTTGAGTTGAAAGGTTACTCAGCTCTGTGTGGAGAGAGTTTCAGTTTTGTCAGTATAAAAAAGTGTGTGGGTTGTGAGATATTAGTCAGATAAAGGATGCCCTCATCCTGAGTGACTTACAACTGTAGGAAAATCTTCAGTTCCTAAATTGCCA
This sequence comes from Trachinotus anak, assembly GCF_046630095.1. Classification (NCBI taxonomy): domain Eukaryota; kingdom Metazoa; phylum Chordata; class Actinopteri; order Carangiformes; family Carangidae; genus Trachinotus; species Trachinotus anak. The sequence goes on along the minus strand of NW_027273869.1, from coordinate 11,807,522 downwards.
ACAATAGAAGAGGAGGTGAACTGAGGCCAGTTCTTCAGTACGAGAACAAAAACTTTTATCTACTCATTGTAGAGATAGATTTTATTAAATACACTCAGATACACTTTAGAGCTTGTTGAATTACTTTTTTTGCAAATTGGCCTTCATTTCTAATCTGCCACAGTGCACCCATGCATAGTTAATTAAAGAGAACTGAAAGCTTTATTTACTAAGCACACCACAACATTGGAGATAGACTGGTAAACACTTGCTTTTATTTGACAAGTACCACGAATGCTATTGAGTTGCCTCATTAGCCAATTTCAAAGAGGAACAACAGTCCTAAGACATGTTCCTGCAAAATAATAAACTTAAAGTGTAACCTTTTCTGCCCTTCATATTATTGTTGTGTTTGTATTTCCTATTCACACATTTCTCTTCTCTTCTCTTCTCTTCTCTTCTCTTCTCTTCTCTTCTCTTCTCTTCTCTTCTCTTCTCTTCTCTTCTCTTCTCTGCAACAGAGGACATGAATAAAAGCAAGTGAAGCAAGATGCAGACAGTGCGACATGTATTGATGACAGATGTTGAGACCTTTGGAAACATTGATGGTTAAGATTAAGGTTAGAATGGAATTCTAATAATTAATAATAATTAATTTCACATATTAAGGAAAGAAAGAAAGAAAGAAAGAAAGAAAGAAAGAAAGAAAGAAAGAAAGAAAGAAAGAATGAAAAAGATTCAGGAAATCTGTGATAGAAATGAGAAGGAAAAAGGACTGCCTCTTACTGATAAATGTTTGACATTTTTTGATCAAAACTGTAATTATGTGTTTGTTTGTGTGTGTGAGGGAGCCACAGAGAAAGAGAACACAAGTGACATTTCTACATGAGAAAGCTATAATCTCTGTGCATGTCTGCACTGGTATGATTGTGTCCTGATGTGTATGTTTGTGGGTATGCAACACTGACTGTGTGTGTGTGTGTGTGTGTGTGTGTGTGTGTGAAAGCCGAAAAGAGAGACAATAAAGAGAGAGACATAATAAGACTTTGACATTTGCTCAGATAAACAGTAATCTTGTTGTCCACAGTCAGTTTAAATGAAACATCACATACTTTCAAGGCTTCAAACATGACGCAAAGGCACCAAAATACAGCTTTTGTGAATTAATTGCTTTTGCTAATATCAAACGCACAACACATGAGGTGATTTTTAGTGCTTACACGGGGAACACTGGTAAAAAGCAGATAAAAAGTGCCTCCTTCTAAATAGCTTTGTGACGACATTTAACAGCATTTAACAACATTAAGAGCCTCGGTACATTCCACAGTGAAATGCAATGATGTTGTTTCAAGGACAAACATTAATAACTGAAAAACCCTCACTGCACAATATGTTTCTTGTTACATAAGCAACAAGTTGAGGTGAGTTCTGGGTAATCATAAACTGAAGTAGAGGCCTGCCGAGCTACTGTGGGTGTAAAAGGAAATAAGAAAGGAAAAGATAAGGAACAGGTTTGCATTGAAGATCGCAAATCAGTGATATTCTCTGTATATTCAGCCTTTAAAGGAAAGTTTCTATTTATTACATTTTTTGTAGCTTTGGCCATCATTTCTATCAGTTATGATAACATTGTATTAAGCAAAGTTGTTGCTGAGATCTTGGAACACAGCAACTTACCAGCAAAGATGAACCCAGAAGTCATTTTGTATTCTGTGATGGATGTTTGCAAAAGACAGTTAGGGTTATAATTTTACCATTTCTCTTTGTTTTCTTTTCCAATTGAGTTTTCATAACTTCATTTAAAACCTACATGATAAAAAATTATTTTAAGTTTAACTTTGAATTGTATTAATCTGATTCATAAAACACTGGAGTTTGAGTGGGCTGGCAATAGGGGCCCTTGAGCAAACTTATGCTGTGTAGGTGTTAATGACGTGACATGTTCCCACTGCGTTGCTTCTACTCCGGCAGCCTATAAGTAGTAGTCTGAATGAGTTGGCTGTCAGATTGGAGAGTGGAGAGCAACAGTTTTCCGACCACACACAAGTTGTCAAACTCCTGTTTTAAATAATTTGTTTTGAAAAGTCAACCAGAGTATATTATTTGATAAAATCCAGTTTGAGTTATTGAAAATACTGTACATCTGTGCGTGCTTTTAAGAGTGTGAGTCGGATACTCCACCTAACCTAATTAATTTAAAAGATTAGCCACTGCAATGATCATCTGCCTGCTTGTGTCTCTTTCCTGTTCTGACTGATATTCACTTGACACACCATGAAGATCTTCAGTGGTTTTCGCTGCACTGATGTGATGTAGAAGTGTACTCCAGGGTGTGTCGGTACACTGTGACATCACTGTTGGGTGAGGCTACAGTGTACAGACACACATCAGTTGACGCTGGGTGCAGTCAGAGGTGAAGCAGGCTAAAAACCCTCAAACAGAGCGGGCAGTCACTTGGTGAGTAGCTATTATTAACAATAGGCATGAACAAAATGACCATAAACGACACTCAAGCTTTAATGAAGCAGAATTATTTTCAAAGTAGGTGTGAATTTTAAATTAAGAGCAAGAGCTCACACTATCTTGAAAACAACACATACACATATACATGTTTATCTCCTCATTTTCCTCTCCTCACCTCACACCTCCACTTATTTTGTGGTCTCGACACACACACATGTGAAAGAATGAGAAACACACATACACACACACACACACGCTCTCTCTCACGCACGCTCATGCACAACCATTTGATCTCGCTTGCTCTATTATTAATAGCCATGCTTGGTAGAAATGAAAAGGGTTTGCAACTCATAACATTATTAAAAATCAATTCATCCTCTTTCATCCCCTCTGCCTTTTGTCTTATCACTTTCCTGTCCTCCCTCTATGTCCCTCTTCATCCTTCCATCATTATCATGCCACCTGGGCCACCTGACTCCATTACATCAATTAATCTGTTCCTTTCATTACAACGTCTGTGCTCTGTCTATGACCTTTCTGTGTGTGTGTGTGTGTGTGTGTGTGTGTGTGTGTGTGTGTGTGTGTGCGCGTGCGCGTGTGTTCACTGCAGCCCATGTACTTTTTTTTTTTTTTGGTTGCACATGTGATTGTATGTGTATATGTGTGTGTCCTTTGCTCATTTGGTCTTGGTCTCTCTTCTGCTCTCTCTTACTTCCTTGCTCTCCTTCCCCCTTTGTGTATATTAATATCTGCTTCACGCACCCATTACAAAAGCGTACTGTTGCATAGTGTGTGTGTGTGTGTGTGTGTGTGCGGGCGTGTGTGTAAAATAAGGAAAGAAACTGAAAAGAATGAAATGACCTCCTCACCGGTGGCCTTATTTTGAGTGTCCCCTCTGCGCACAGAGACTTAGCCATTGTGTCAGTTTAATTTATTGACTGTGTTTGAGTGTGTGTGTGTGTGTGTGCATGCGTGCGTGTGTGTGTTTCCTATATATTTAGCCTCCACTCCAGGGTCTTGCTAAGGGAACCATCAGCACTAGCTCCGCTCACTGGTCATTTAACACAAACTGACCTCCTGTGCCACCTCCGCACAACACACATGCATTCACACACACACACACAAACACACTAAACGATGTCAAAAATGTATGAACACACACAGGCACCCATTTATAGAACTGCACAGTCACCACTCTTTGTTTCAACCAAGTAAAAAACACAACCTAAAAGGCCTATGATATTCTACAATAGCTAGATACATAGATAGATAAATAGATAGATAGTTCCCTCACTCTCTATCTTTTTTCCACTATCCTTCTCTCTTTCTTCTCCCTTTCACAGTCTGTCAGACACTTGACACTCGTGCTGCTCCATTTAGCAAAAGGCCAGAGAGCTAGTCACCTTTCTCTGTCTCTTTCTGTCTCTCTGTTCAATTATAGTAAGCTTTAGTGACACGACTATGCAGCCCTGTCTCCTAAAAATTATGTTTATATCCCACTAACTGGTTTTGACTAATGCATTTTTTACAGTCCACAAAGTGCTACATCCTTATACCCCACAGGTATCAGACTTTAACCACGGAGATCAGGGTCTGTTTACTGCAATGTCCAAACACTTCCTGCCACGTTACCCTTGACTTTATCAGCTGCTTTTAAGTCTGAACATTACTGAACTTTGCAGATACATATTAGATATACATACATTATTAGATGCATTATTGTTTTAACATTTATTGCTATGCTATGATTGATTGATTGATTGATTGATTGATGATTGATTTCCATATTAAGTTGATAACACAATGAACACAAATGAATAGTATGTAAATAAAATTCTCAGGAGATAGAGTTGCAAGTGCATGAGCTTTACAGAATAACCACAATTACATTTAATTTACAGTATTATTTAAGGGGCCTTAAAGGTACATTTACACTGTAGATATGCAATAATCTTAATATAATAAACTGTATTGTGATGGCATCAATCATCAGAGTGAATACATTTACTGTATACATCCAAATGTTTACAGTTTTCCTTCATTAACTTGATGCAGTACTGCCAGCTGTGCTCTAACACTGCATATATAGTGCATATATACTTCAGAACCTCATTCATTTAACTTCACTGCACTATGAATATACAGTGTCACCTGCTTAGCCAGACGTTTACACTGTTGGTGCTTATGTGTGATTATGTCTTCGTCTCCCCTTCTCTCGTCTGTCAGGTTTTGTTATTCCCTGTCTTCCTGCCTGTCCATCTGTGTATCTGTCTTTACTTGTCTTGTTCTACAATCCATACACAGTGTAAATATGCGCATTCTGCTGGGCAAAATCCTGTGAGGCAATAATGCAGTAAGACTCATAGCCTGTAGTCTGTTTACCTTTGTTCCAGTCCCCCTTTTCTTTCTCACACATTCTTTTCTTTTGCCATCGTTCACAGTTCACATCCCTCCGTCTCTCATCCCTCTATCTCGTTAGTGTAATAACCAATTAACTCTGGCTCTTGGTTGCTGAAATTTTTTATTTATTTCTTCATTAATTCATTTCCTTTTGAAAGTGCACTCCACTGTGATTGGCAGCTCATGCTAATTGCAACTCAGACTGTGAGTGTACAAGATATGCTCTAGCACAAGCTAGACACACAGGCCAACACACACACATTTTGAAAAAAAGAACAACTATTACAGCACACACACACACACACACACACACACACACACATACACACACATACACACACTCACAGGGATCAGTGTGATGGTTTTAATTAGATTTGGCCTATCAGCCTCCAACTCAGAAAGAGAGGGAAGGCAGATTACTCCTGCCCTCCATAATGGCCTTCCAACACTTTAACTGAGATTATGCTGGAGGGAGACGACTTCAAGGTCACTAGCACTATTGAGGAGATGGGGTGTGAGTGTGTGGAAGAGTGGTGAAATGAAAAATTCACAAATAACATGTCAGAAATCACCAGAAAAATACTTCGGAACAAATGTAAGGGCCTTGATTTAGCATCCTTAAATATGATTCCACTGGGTGACAGAATGGTAGACCACATGAAAATGTGTTGCTGAAATTTCCACAGATGCACCGAAAAGCCCTCTATGTTCAAAACCAACACAGTTCTGTCACAGTCTGTTGTAGATTTTGGAAAATTTTGAACATCCATCCTGGAGCCACACGATCTGAACAGATAAACAACTGCTCAATCAGCGGATCAGACTTCTATGTGTACACGACTGATTACAGCCTGATTGCAGCCATGATTCAGCATCACAACTGATTTTCAAGAGATTGGACAGAATCCATCACACACACACACACACACACATAAGCCAAACATGCATACAGACGCTCACAAACTAAAACACACTCCCTCAGACAGAACATGTCAGAGCCTTTTCCCTGTAATACCCTGAATGATCCCTACATGGTCATACAGCTGACAGTTTATTCTTACCCTCAGTAATCAATAATTCATCACCTAATAGCATTTTGCAAGCATAATTGAGTGAGTTATGTTCAGCCTATAGCTCTGACCACAGCTGCCCCTACAGCTTCAGGCAGCCATTGGATTACTTTCATTTTGTTACCTAACAACAGTAATGGAACTTGGGCCAAAAAAAAAAAAAAAGTTTTTCAGGCTTGTTGTTGACAGATTACAAAGTTCAAGTAAATTTCATGAGTCTACTAATTACATTCTATTTTCTATTGCATATAGAACTGAATGGAAACTATGGGTTATAGCTACTATTGTGTACACAGAGGTCTTGTCCCCTGCAATAATGAACAGTAATGAAATTATGAGGAGTTTACTTTCTATGATTACATATATATTACACATGTTGATTTTTTTAACACTTATTGTTTTTTTTTTTCAGACTAAATTTGGCTATGTTAAGACCAAAAACAAACTAAATACTTTTTGATATAAAGGGTTTAGTATTTTTCACCAGAATTACTTCCCATCCATGTTGCAGTAGGGATATTTGTAGGAGATATCATTGCAAAAGTTAAAAGAATAGAGAAAATTTAACATTACAGATTTAAAGCAGCCCTTTCCCTCTGCTCTCTTTTCCCCTCCCGCTTATACTGTCCCTTACTCTTCCTCTTCCCCCCTGCAACCAGACCTAAAAAGGCCCAGCCTCCGTCCCCACCCCCCCCACATTAAACTAATCTCTCTCATAATAAAGCTGACTCCATTACAGTAACCATTCCCCCCTCTGTGTTTATTACAGCACATGATGGTGTGTATGTGTGTGTGGTTGGGTATTAGTGCCTGCTCTCATGCTGTATGTGTACCTATACTGTATGTGCAAGGATGTGTGAAAGTAGTGATATGTGTTTGTGTGTGCAGGCATGTGTGTTTATATGTGTTTTGCGTATTGTGAGGCTTTCCCTGAGTGGCTGTGCAAAGCACGCTGGGAGAAAAACGCTGAATCTTTGATGCTAATATGAAGTGTCACATCTTCCTTCGCAGTGTGTGTGTATTTGTTGTCTGTGTGGGTGTATACGGTGTGTGTGCACTGAGAACTTATGCAATTACAGTTTCTTTTTGCATTACCACGCTGACTGAAATGCTGATGGACGTACAGCTCTAAGCTGACACAAGCAATTGCTCTACCGCCGTGTGTGTGTGTGTGTGTGAGAAACGTGCAAACACACATTACTTCTAGGCTTAATATTCTGTGACTGAGAGTGCTATGTTGTAGGCAGAGGTGCATACACACACAGACACATGGACACACACAGTGTCTAAGAACAGTCGCTTCACACAGCATTGCTGAGGCTCACAAGGCCAGTTACTGTAAAAGGATTTTCATAATTTGAATTGAGAAGGCAGAGCTGATCTGTACAGCAGGTCTTCTTCTGCTCCTCCAGCCTGGGAGCTGAGAGAGAGATACAGTCTCTCACCCTGGGACATTAATCGGCTCATTAATGTTCTTTCTTCTAAACTGCTGGAATTTAAGTTTCTCTCCGTTTATGGTACACTAATCCTTCTACAACCATTACTACTAAAGGAATCACTAGCACTTAAACTGCAAATGTTATCACACACACAAACACACACACACACTTCAAATGTTGTCGCTAACGCTACTTATACACTATATTACTATTTGTGCAACTACAGTATTAAAACTAGTGTAGGTCCAACAATATAAAAAAAAGTTTACTTACCAGTCTGTTCCAGAGCTTGCAGCTGTATTAGACAGTCGTAATCAATTTTGATGCCTCGGGTCTAAGCCGTCACAGACAAGAAGTATTAAAAGTGCTATTAATTAAATACTATTGAGCCCAAATGTCAACAGATCCATTGGCATTGCAACTTAGCAAACTCCATCTACTTATGAAGACTAGATAAAGCCAGTAAGTGGATCATGATTTGGATTTTTTGTTGTCTTTAAAATGTTAAAAAATTAAAAAAATTTAAAAAATCAACTGAACTACCTAATAAAGGGTTTGGATGCTGTTGCATCATGTGTCTTTATATCAAAACTGAGACATAGTTACTTCAGTTAATTGTTTCACAGTTCACCTAATAATTATTTTTGCTTGAAGTATAATATTCACTTTTCTAACCAAAACTGTTGTAGATCCACAATAATGTAGAAACTCACATGATATGTAACTCACTACTAAGAATAGAGAATGGATACAAAGGTAGAGGGTGCAACAAAAAAATTATAATGATACTGGAAAGGTCACGCTGTGTAGCCACAGGAGGTGTACTTTGTTTTCTTCCTGCTTCCATGTTGTTGCCATGACACTTTCAGCATGTGCTGATAATATCTGCAGTGGACATTTGCCTTCATAAGAGGGAGGCACTTTTGCATTCAAAGCCTCAGTTTCAGCAGTGATTTAGCAGGGGTGTTACCCTTCAATCTATCCATTTATACACAAACACATCTAAATAATCAAATGACTATTAAACAAATCATCTTCATCCTCTTCTTCTTTTTCCTGTTTTTCCTTACCTTCGTGTTCATCCTCTTCATTCCACTTACCTTTCTTCTCCCCCTGCTTATCCTTGCTTCAACCTTATAAATTTAACTCCATTCCTTTTTTATGTTCAGGTACACTCTGCTGTTCTTAATTGACCCCCCCCCCTCTCTCTCTCTCTCTCTCGCTCTACAGCCATCGGTGTCCAGATGACTCTTGACATGATTGAGTCCAGATTCTGGGCCATCGCATCACAGGTAAACACACACAGGCTGAATGTGACCCCAGTGTTTAGTTTAACACCACAAATTGTACAGAGACAGAATTTCAACCTGTGGACCTTTGACCTTTCATCAATCCTTTATAGTTTATATCTCAGGAGTTTCATTCCAAAATGAGAATTGTGATGCTGGCAAAAGGATGAATAAGGAAAAAACTATCCTTGAATATAATTATAAGCTGACTTTTAGGTTTATGCACTTGCAACTTTCCATTTTCATAACAGTGACATTTAGCAGTCAACACCATCTATATTTGAAGATATGAGTCATGAACTTCAGCTATTATTTCATTATTGCTTCAGGTTTAGATTTATATTGTTTTGTTTTTGTTTTTTAATGTGTTTTTAATGAAAAGATTGTATGAAAGTGCTGTGATCTGTGAATCTTTTTACTTGTCAGTTTATATGTTTGTTTTCAACCTGTAGGCATGAACCAACTGCTCTGATTCAAGTCTTATGAGTGAATATGAAGCTGTTCAGTATCTTGCAGGAGAGACATGGCTATTGATGAATAGACCGTCTGCTTCAAGCCTGTATTCAGGATTATCCCCTTAAACCGCCAGCCCACTCTGACACAATATATGACTGTATGGGAGGGATGATTATAGGTCCTTTCTCTGCTCCATTAGTTGGTAATTACTGCATTTAAACTTTGTTTAATCCAAAGATCAATGCAGTGTTTTCCATATCGCTGCCCCCACCATTAAAGGACTGCATACCCTGCTGACAACATTAGTTTGAAAAATTAAATGTCATCATTAGAATTGTTTTCAGCGGCTGGTTTGTGTGCCGCTCAGGGAATTTCCTCACCACTGGTCTCAGTGGGGTATCCTTTGTATTCCTCCACACCTTCAAGAGAACATTTCATTCAGGGAAAACTTGCTTAATTTGGCGTTACACCTTTGCTGATAGCTTTGCCGTTCTCCCCTCTCTGCTCCCGTGGCTGTAAATGACAGCCGTTAAAAGAGCATTAAGGCCGCTGGCTAGTCATTAAATGATGGATAGCTACCACTGCTAGCAGCTCCCAAACGTGTGTGTGTTTGTGTGTGTATTAATGTGTGGTTGTGAAGGTGTGAATAATAGCGTACTGTATATGTGTATGTGCCTGTTAATGTTAGTGTGTGTCATGTTGACAGGGACCATATGCATGGCCATCTGTGCACAAGTATGTCGTTATGTCCATATTCCTCAGCTAAGAACTCATTAGACTCATTTGCAGCCGCCTGGTTATCCACTAGATTTATGCTACATAGAAAATCTCATTTTCATTAACTGTGTGCACTTTCGACTCTCTTCTCCTGCCTAAATTCACAATTTACTCCCCTCCTCCTTCTCACTTCTTCCCCCACTCCTTTTGTTTTCTTCAATACTTTCAATCCTCCTCCCCTTTCTCATCTCCTATACTCCCATCTTCTTTCCTCACCTCCTCTCCTCAACCCGCCCTCCTCTCCTCAGATAGCTTACATAATCATATTATCTTCCTGTCATGTATTCACTGTCAGGCATCTTTATTTCATAGGGTGTGTGTGTGTGTGTGTGTGTGCACTGAAAGTACGTGCTTGTCTCGACTGTGTATGTTCGTGTGTGTGTATGTGTGTTTGTGTGAAATCCTCTGTACAGTCTATTTTAAGTGTTAAGCTCCCTTGAGGGTGAAGATACTGTACCTACTGTAAATCCTGAATGAAATACCTAGACCCAAGAGGAAGTACACATGGCAGCCACAACCATCGAGCTAAATAAATACATACATAAATAATTGATTAAGAAACACACCATGTACTGGCTTTTCTGTAGATGTGAATGCTGTGTTAAAAAGAACATAAATATCTTTGATTACTTTGAATCTTTGTATTTTAATTCATTTTAGATTAGATAAATTTTGTTACAGAGAAGTTGTTACAAGCATTAAACTTATTGCAGTTAAGCAAAGTTAATGATTCATGCACCAAATAATTGGTTTGCTTTAATTACTAACATCATCCAAGTAGCTTCATTTTATGTGTTTGTGAGAAAGGATAATGACAAGGACCTTTTCCACATATTCTGCGGATCTCAGTGACGGAGTTACATAAGTTGTAGAAATCCTATCTGACCTTATAGCTACAGGAAGTTGACTAGCTTGAAATAAGATGTTATTAGCTGATGAATTATGAATTAGTGAGGGTAAGAATAAAGCAGAGCTTCCATCTAATGCGAATCAGTCAGAATGTTAATAGGAAAATGTTCTGACATCACTGTACAGCACACTCTGCTCCTTCTGCTGTCTGAGTGTGTGTCTGCATCTGTGGTGTTTAGAAATAGTGTATGTGGATGAGCAAGTGAGAGACGGTGAAAGAGACAAAAACAAGTATAAATACATAGAGAAAAAAAACACTGTGAATAGGTGCACTTCATTTTTTGCACCACTGATGCAATACGTCCCCATCTTGGTTAAATCCCCCCAAAACTCACAATTTTATAAAGATATATCACATTGAAATATTCAGGGTGAATCCTGCACTGTAATGCACTGTATGTCTCTGACAGTCCACTGCTGATATATTTTGTCTGACAGTGAGTGGAGATGTAGTGAGAGTAATGGAAATCAGAAGATGATAGATTTTTTCCTATTCACATGTTGGCATGCTCTTTATCTCACAGAGAAGACTCTTTCCTTTGCCTATAATTCCATATTTGTTAACTCTGTGCTTGCATACTGTTTCTGTGTTTGTGACAGCACTGCACTGCAACTTTTGAAATATGAAATACAGTGAAGTGTATCAGTGCAGTTACAGAAACAGAAATGTCTTGTTTTTTTCTTTGTGTTTTGCAATTATTTCATGGTTTTCTAAAAATGTTTTATCTTAAGAAGCTAGCTAGCTTTCTTCAAAATGTATATATGTAATTTGATCTTAAAAAAAAAAAAAAGATATATATATATATATATATACACATATATAAAAGCTCAGTACAGAATAATATAATCACCATCACCTTGACTCCTCCTGGAGCTCCCAGATGAAACACATTTACCAACACAGGATCTGAAGGAAGAGTCTTGTACTTGCTGCTTAGATTTAGAGAACTGGCTCTGACACTGGAGGAAAAAGAACTTGTATGAGACATAAGATGACTCATCTGACCATATCACTTTTTTCCATGTCTGTGTTGACCAGGGCCTGTAGTTTTTGCACCACTGAACTCTCAAATGTGCATTTGTCTTTGTAATAAGGGGTTTAAGTGCTGCAACCCCACTAGAATATCCCTCTCTATGTAACTGTTGACACAGTCTGAAAACGTTCTGCAGTGACAATCTCAGTCACCTGAGGAAGACTTCCTCTTCTGCTTTTTCTTACATATCTCAGTAATGCACGAGCATCACAGTCCTCAAATGTGCACTGTTGATCACATTGTCCAACCCTATGTACTGATGTCTTCCCCATAGATCTAAATACAGATGTCACTTAAGTCACTGCTCTTATTTAAACACTGGCCCGTTGAGCAGTCTTAGTGACTGAGGCTCTGCCACTCGTGCTCCACTTAATTGCTTAATTGTACCATGCAGTGCACCTTTGTGGAAGCATCTGCATTTGTTATGTTTCTCTGCTCATTTACTCAGTTTTTTTTCTTTAATTTGTCACCCATCTGTCTCTAGTTTCCTCTCAAATTTCTTCCCCCATCAAACCACGCCATTTTACCATAGTGTGTGGGGAAGGATCGTCATGTCTGTCAGTCCATTCACTGAATTATAGTTTATTTCAGGAGGCGGTGATGGGAAGCAAGTGAGAAAGACTGACACTTTGCTGTAATAGGATTGAAAAGGATGATAGATTGTCTCATTCACACTTCGACACGCTCTGTATAGCCTGACCATGATTCCAAAGACATATTGTCCATAGAACCTAATCTGCACGCACAGTAGACTTAAGATGTGGCCATAAAGTCAAGAGGAGAACTGATGACTTTTTGACTCATGACCTGATGAAGAACAGAACTGTTAAATGTAAAAATGTACAGATAGTGTTAATGGAGAAAAGGTTTTATATTATCAAAAGTATGCTTATATGAATAAAGGACAGTCATAGCAGAGTGCAAGGATACAGACTTTGTTTTTGACCTTGTTCAGGTCCTCTTAATGGGAGTCTTCATTCACTGAAGAAAGTCTGCAGTCTCTCTTTGAAACATGTTCTAGATAAACAGCTTTGTCAACAGCAAGCTAACAGTGGCAGAGCAAGAATAAAGACAGTCCAGTCAGTGCATTGACTTACACATCATTAACTGAAGTAATGTTCCTCTCTTTTTTTCTCCATGCTGTTGTTTTGTCTCTTTTTGTTCCTCTCCTCGCATCTTCTCAGCCAAATGACACAGATGTAAGTCTGCATAATTTTCCCTCTCTTCATTTTTCAAAACATCACTTTACTTTTTGTACAGGACCAAATTTAACATTTTCACAGCACCTGCTGAGCTCTGTGAAGTCAGCTTCACACCCCAGTTGAAGCAGATGACACACACACACACACACACACACACACATCCCCACAGTCGCAGGCATGCAGAAATTAAACGTGCACAAACTTGCAAACAAGACACCCAGGAGCACATCTCAGGTAGACAGGACACCACGCGCACGAATTAACGCCTTCTCACCAACACAGACACGTTTTTTGGGTTTTTTTCACTCGTTGACATTGACACATGTTCAAGCCTAACACCTCCGCCGACAAACACAGACAGAGCATGTGTTCAAATCGTTCCCTCATATACACAAATATGGCCTCCTCTACACACACACACACACATACTCATCAGATAATAACACCTATCACAGTCACAATCATCACTTTCACCTATATTTTGTCCATGAACATCAGGATTGGAAATGGTGAAAGACTTTGCAAACATCTTCTCTTCTTTGTGTCTCCAGTGCTCTAACATAGAAGGGATTTGTCCTCTTCGGTGTGACAGCATTGTGAGTATATTAGGCCAGCATGTATTTACGACTTTACTTTAATATCTGGGTATTCAAGCTCCCAGAAACACCAACATTTGTTATCTAACTCTACAATAATTATATGAATCACTGTGCTTATTATTATCTCCGTCTGCTGTATTTGACTCAGATCTCTTACTTATTCTGTCTCTGTCTCTTTCTCACATCTCAGGATATCGAGTGCTACGTGATTGACAATAATGGCTTTGTCCTAATTTCTAAGCTGCGCAATGATGTGAGTTCACACACAAACCCCCACACACTTACACAGACACAGCAGAATTTAGCTGGAGTCTTTTTTAGTCTCTGGCTTGATTGTTTGAGAACTTTACGACAGTCAGTATTCATCACCGATCCAAACTGTATTTAGAAATACATTCATACATCTCACAATCACTCCAGGGTTCTCCTCCCTTGGCCTTTATGTGTAATGTATTAAAGGTTGTAATTTAATTAATCTGAGGAGAGAAAAGTTTATAAACAAGAAATGCATTTCCAACCATTCTGTAACTGATCATAGCAAACATTTTCATTCAAGTCTGGCTCTTACAATATACCCATATGTGTTTTTAAGGTTCGAGTCTAAATATATTAAAGGAATAGTTTTTGATATTTGAAAATATTCTTATTCACTTTCTTGTCAAGAGTTAGAAGGGTCTCCGCTTGTTGCCTGGCAACGTCACAGTGATGACAAGGCTCCACAGAATTACTGTGAGTCATTTATACACTTTGTGTTTTGACAGATTAAACAAAGGAGATATAATGTGTTAATAAGGGAAGTTTCAGAGACGTTTGCACATGGATTTTGTCGGGATAGTTGCAGTGGCCCACCTATACTGACTAGAGACTCTCCAACAAAAATCATGTGCGACAACATACCTAGCGAACCAACACACAATATAACTTTGATGAATAATTAATCATACAGTTCACGTTGAGGTGAAAGTGGGAAGGATGAGCACCGAGGAAGGGAGTTGATATTCCCTCTGTCTGTTTATCATGACAGAGATTTAATAAGTTCAACCACACAGTTCGCTTCACACCGCGTTTATCTGGCTTATCTCTTTCCTGATAGGCGGGGAGGTTCTTTGGCGAGATTGACGGATCAGTGATGACCACACTGATCAGAATGGGCATGTTCAAAAGGTAATACCTGTCATCACCTGATGGAGTAGTTTAAAAGACAGTTGAGTGTCTGTCTGTCCGCCTGTCTGCTTCTCTGTCTTGTCTGTCTGTTACCTAAGAACAGGGAATTACTTTGTACTGAAGGGGCTGAAATCTCCGTGGCTAGAGGCTGAACTGTTCTCACTTTTCAAATTAAAGTGGTATTTTATGCATCCCAGTATCTAATGCTTATAATACAATGCATTTGAAATGGGCTTATGAACATGATTACATGTCACCCCTATGCTGTATTACAAATTAACCAGGAGGTCGGCTTGTAAATGTTTCCTATTTTGTAATTCATCTGAGCCGTGCATCAGTATGCATGGTAGACCCATAGCCTGGAGGCTGTTCTTTACTCTCATCAGTGAGACTCAGAAGCTTTGTTTTTATGGTATAGTCTCTGTCTTGTGTTGTTCTCTCTTCACGCTGAGGGTAGTTAATTCACCTACCTTGGTGTTTGTGGTATAGATATCCCTGCTTTTCCCTTTTGCTCCCCTTTGAGTTTCTTCGGCTGCTTTTTTTCCCCTCTTACTTTTTGTCCGTCTTTTATGTCTGAAATCTCATGAGTGATGTGCTATTTTTAAACAGCTAAAAGATTTCTGCATGCTTCATTTGACACAGGATGTTACATAACAGGTTTTGAGCATGCATGAACTTCAGTGGCTCTGTGTGTGTGTATGTGTGTCTATGTTTTCAGTGTATGTGCATAAATCTGCAAAATTGTATGTGTTTTTATGTGCTCTTGTGCTTCCACCTGCATAAGGACCAATCACTGTGTACTCGACTGTGTAGAAAAACAAGAAATAGTTGAAACACTGGGTCAAAAAAGGAAAGTCATTCCGGCACAGAGATGATTTTCTTTCAGGTTTCTTTCTGTTCTAAGTTAAGTCAGGGATCAGGACTTGTACAAAGGTTAAGCTCAGCCATTCAGTGCTGTGTGTAATAGTCTGCAGGGGGGTCAAGAAATCGATGTAAGTCAGTGAAATACTGCCAGAAGAGCAACACCATGTGCTTTTGTGTGTGTGCGTGTGTGTGTGTTTCCTCAGGGTGTCCTTGTTCGACTACCAGGCCATGTGTAAGATGAGCTCACACTCTGTCAGCAGCTCCCGTCCACTTCTCAGCGTATGTAGAGCAAATATATGTCTGTGTACGATGTTATTACCACAATGGTCCAATCAATTCTGCGGTAACTACAATCTATCCATCTATCTCTTCAGCCCTTCTATGGTTTGGCCTCAGCACTCAAGTGGTTCCTCTCCAACTTCCTACTGTAAGTGTTGCTACAGGCAACCAGAATTGACTGTTGCAAAACATAGTGGATTTTTGTTCAAATTTGCTGTAATTTTTGTGTTAAAACAGTGGAATGTTTGTTTCTTGGTTGGCAGCACTGGTATAGTATGCACGCAAAAAAATCCCAATGTCTCTTTAACAGTGAAATGTATAAAAGTTGGTCTAGTTTGATTTATGCTGTTGGAATGAGAGATGTAGCTTATCTTTATGAGCTATCATATCCTCATTGTCACACTATATTAGCATTATTATATTATAAAATACTTATTTATTAAAGTATTGTACTATGCACTAATTCTTGGCCAGAGCCAGACTCCAGGAAGTCACTATGTCTGGCCCAAAAAATAATCCAGCACATGACCTCAATTTTTACAGTTTTTAAACATGTTCTAAATACATGAGATATAATATGTTATTTAGGGATATTGTGGATTGTGTTAGCTTTGGACAGTGCAAGGCTAGCTGTCTCCTGGGCTTCCAGTATTTATGCCAAGCTAAACTAACTGGCTGCTGAAAGCAAAAAAGCAAATAAGTGTATTTTGCAAAATTTCTAACCATTGCCTTTAAGTGCAGTTATCAACCCAGGCTGAATCGTGGTAAGTTTGAAGAGGGGCCCTGTTTATTCAGGAGAATAGCTGGAGTTTTTAACTGCAGTGACTTTGTAAGGCTAAAGTCACTTGATACATCCAGCAGCTACATTAAACAGAACAGGTTAGTTATCCAGTTAAGACAAAAACAGCTACCAAAGCTTCCAATTACTGCTGAATAACTCAAGGACCCATTTTAATATTCCCATGACACAACTTTGGGTCCTGGCCCAGTTTTTGAAAGCTGCATGCAATCTGCTGGCAATCTGCTTTTGGTCTATAATGAAGGCTGCCTAATTGACTCCCTCTCACTGTCCACTCTCCTCTCCTCTCTTTGTCACAAGGTTTCTCCTGGAGTTTAATATCTGTGGCTTCTGGCACACGGAGCATTTTGCTGACGGTGAGCTCATTTGGCCAGTTAAGGTCTAAGCATCACAAATTATGTATATTTTGTAAATCATTACAAACCTCTGAGGTTACTGCAATATTTGCTTTATAAACCAATTCTTAATAAATAATGAAAATATCATAAATAAAGGCTTAAGAGATCCCAAATTTGATTTAAATCTTAACATAAATGTTGTGAGTCTGGGCTTGACTCACCATCATCATTTCATTTTCATCATCATCACTCTGTCACTATAAACATGTTACAGTAATGTGTCAGTTCAGTACCAGTGTTGAAACTGTGTAACACTGATCACCAGCCTGAAGGTCATTGTGCAATAACAACATTGTGTCCTTTGATCCCTTCACCTCTCATCTGCCTCTGCCTCTCCATCGATCACACATTCACCCACATTACTCCACCTGTCATCACCTGCTCCTCCTCTGACTGCACACCATCATCATCATCATCATTATCATCCCACCATTCAGCCAAGCCATCTTTCAGCGTGTGTGAGTATCTGTCTTTAGTGTTTCTGAGGAGGATCATGGTTCAGTAAAACAAACAACCTGTGTTTAATGTGTGGTGTTGTGTTTGTAGCATACTTCAAACTAAAGAGAATTTGGTGTGTCCGATTACATAACTAGCATTCAGTGGGAACAAGCACAACTGGCAAATATTTCAAAAACAAGAACTAAGCATAGAGTTTGACTGAAGCTATTGTAATTCTAAAGAACTCAAACAAAAACCATATCTCACAAGCAGACGAGAAATTTTGACAAGCCATTGTGGCTCGTCTTTCAGGTTTCCAAACCGTCATTTTACCTGTACTCAGGCACCTTATTCAATTTTGTTTGGAGCACACAGTAAGCCGGAGCAGCTCTGGTAATGGTAGACAGAGATATAAATGGCTGAAGTGTGAAGCATTTAAATAGTGGCCCTCGTTCTCTTCTCAGCCTGTCAGTCATGGAACAAAATGTCACACATACACAGTTTCACGTACTCATTCACATTCCAAACCTCGAGAGTTGACCCTTATCTATCTTTCTATTAGCCTCAGCTCATAAGAAAAAAGGGGACATCCTGCAGCCGTGTGACACCGAGTACCCCAGCTTCGTTTACGAGCCGTCAGTCAAAGAGACCAACAGCATTATTAAGTGTGGACGCTGCCAGAAGTAAGCACACACTCATGCACACTTATACACACATAAATCTGCAGTGCACCCCTCTCTAAGCCCCGGACCAGTCATATTAAATTGTCCTTCCAAAATCCATTTTCTACAGCTTTGCTCTGCTCTGCATACTGAAAGCAGCGTGTGTTTATACAAGAGTATCAGGAAGAGGGAAATAAGTAGAAAGGAACAGAATTAGATTAGGGTGCACAGGGTTATAGAAAGACCGAGAAGCATATGGAGAGTGAGAGTGATTGGAAAACTGAGAGTGAGTACTGAGGGAAGTAAATGAAAAAAACACAGATGGGGAAGAGTGGGAGACAGACACAGAAATGGAAAAACAGTGGTAGGCAAATCGAGGGGGAAGAGGAGAAAGAGAGGGAAGCATCAAAGCAAGTGTGTGTCTGTGAAAGAGGGAGAGACAGAAACATGGAGAGAAACGCCGGTTAGTCTGATTATTTCAGCAGGTTTGTAATCATAAGTTGAGTGTGAACGCCCTCATGAGGCCAAAGGGTGTGCAACACATCACAGCCATTGCTGGACAGGATCCTGACATTTTGGTTGAGTGTTGTTTGGTTGACAGTGTTACCCACCGCAACCAAAGGATGCAGTTTTTGCATAAATCCTTTTTTGCATAAATATATTCTGCATAAATGTATGACTCATGAATGAGCATGTGATATTTGTTGTTTTTGTTGCCTTTTTTTCTGCCCCTGTGTTTTTGTTTGCGTGCACATTTTCACATTTATCTTTTCATGTTTGTGTGTGTGTGTGTGTGTGTGTGTGTGTGTGTGTGTGTGTGTGTGTGTGTCAGGATGTTTGTGGTGCAGCAGATACCAGAGAGCAACCTTTTGATGCTGGTGGTTCAGGCAGACTGTGACTGCTCCAGACAGTATGGACCGCTCACCATGGAGCCCAGAGAAGTCAGATATATCCTTTTGGAGCATTGGGAGAAATCAGCACTTGAGCACAAACATATTTTTCAGATGTGGTAGAGCTGTTTATATTTCACAGCATAACTCACTGGCATGTTAGTAGCACACTCTGTTTACTTAACCATTGGTACTTTTAAAAGTACAGTATAATTATATATCCCAAATGACCAAAATGTACCAATAACCATAATCAGTTTGCTGCCCTTTTTGTCTTTGTCCAAAATGAATTCCCTTTGTACTGCTTGTTCCGGAGAGGATGTAGACAACAAGCAGGAATCACTTATGTTGCAACAAGGACACGATCCCTCACAGACTTCCCACATGTAAACACTACAGTAGTGTTTTGGTGAGACTTTTCCCCTTGCACCATGCTTGCCTCATTCACTGTGCTACTTAAACTGATTTTAGCAACTACACATTTAGTTCAGATTGAACCGGTACAAACTGTGAGCCTGCTATGGTGTATCTGTGAAATATGTACTTTACATTGCAAAACCTTTGTATTAATACAGTATTTGAATGAGAATGCAAGAGAAACTTCTGTTGTTGCTGTGCCTTGACCCTGCTGTACATAATGCCTCAGTAAAGTGTGAGAGGATGAAGTCACAGAAGATTCGCAGACGGCCCGAGTCCTGCCACGCCTACCACCCGCAGGTCAGCTTCTCACAACTCACAACATCTGCAGCCAGTGTGCAGCAGCTTCGACCGAGTGTCGATCTAAAATTTTTTACAAATGATTAACTTTTTCAGGCTTACATGCAATATTTTTTGTTTTCACATAACAAATTATGATCAAATATATGTTTCCTTTCATTGTTTTAATACACTGGTTCTGTTATTTACTAACTTTTTATTCATATATTTATTCACTGCTTGATAGCATCATATTGGTGTCAAATGGCTTGAATCATGGGAGAAACTCAAAGTGAAATCATTTTTTCTGTTTTGTCCCTGTAGGAGAACGCCAATGACTGCGGGCGGGCTTCTTTTATATCTCTCTCAGCCTCTCTCTTCTTTATCTGTCTCTCCTTCTCGACACTTGTCTCCTGATGATGGACAACTTCGCTGTTTCAACCATTCTCATATAAAGAAGGAGATTGGAATAAATCAAGAAGTGTGTTTAGACAATGGACACCTCAAGTGGATTTTTTTTTTTTAAAAACTAATCTAATTCTGCACAATTTGCTCATGAAAACCACAAGCCTGATCCCTCCTGATGGACATTTGATGGGCTTTATGAGCATTTTTTGGTTAATTCCTAAAAAATCAATACATCTAAAGTGAAAACTGCTAAGAAAGCAATTTAATGGGCTGTTGTTGCCATGGATACTTTTCTTCTCGTTACTTTCTCATTCACGACTTTGCATCTTAAAATGAAAAGGGACTAAAGAGATGCAGGTGGCGGCGATGACGTGCATTGATAAAAGGGGATTGTGAGTCACGAGATGCAACATAACAAAGTCCAACGGGGGAAAAAATATGTTTCTCATTTCCCATATCCCATTGAAGTGTGTGTTGCAGACACATATTATATATGCGGCAGCAAGCATGCACACAGCCAAAACACATACATCCAATATTTATCATCCACAATGCTTTATTTACAGACTTTGCTTCGTTAATGTTGAATAATATCCACCGAGAGAAGGGCTACAGCAACATGTGGAGAGACACTGTTGTGTTGCTGGTGAGAGTCATGTTTTACAAGGTTGTTTGCAATATTAATGGATAATGGACAATGGATAAGAATATGGCTGAGTGCCTAGAAAATGGTCGCAATAGGGTTATCTAGAATTAAGGTAAGTATGAAAATGTCATAAAGATGATAAGAATGAGGATTGTCAGGCCCTTGGGATCTCATTTTTGAGTTTATACTTTGATGACCTCCCAAAAATATTTGTTTCTCTAAAAGATGTCTGTCTGCCTTTCTGTCTTTATCAGCTGTGTCTTTCTCTGTGTTTGTACGTACTGTTTGTAATTATGTTTTTAAATATCATAAATAAAGGCTTAAGAGATCCCAAATTTGATTTAAATCTTAACATAAATGTTGTGAGTCTGGGCTTGACTCACCATCATCATTTCATTTTCATCATCATCACTCTGTCACTATAAACATGTTACAGTAATGTGTCAGTTCAGTACCAGTGTTGAAACTGTGTAACACTGATCACCAGCCTGAAGGTCATTGTGCAATAACAACATTGTGTCCTTTGATCCCTTCACCTCTCATCTGCCTCTGCCTCTCCATCGATCACACATTCACCCACATTACTCCACCTGTCATCACCTGCTCCTCCTCTGACTGCACACCATCATCATCATCATCATTATCATCCCACCATTCAGCCAAGCCATCTTTCAGCGTGTGTGAGTATCTGTCTTTAGTGTTTCTGAGGAGGATCATGGTTCAGTAAAACAAACAACCTGTGTTTAATGTGTGGTGTTGTGTTTGTAGCATACTTCAAACTAAAGAGAATTTGGTGTGTCCGATTACATAACTAGCATTCAGTGGGAACAAGCACAACTGGCAAATATTTCAAAAACAAGAACTAAGCATAGAGTTTGACTGAAGCTATTGTAATTCTAAAGAACTCAAACAAAAACCATATCTCACAAGCAGACGAGAAATTTTGACAAGCCATTGTGGCTCGTCTTTCAGGTTTCCAAACCGTCATTTTACCTGTACTCAGGCACCTTATTCAATTTTGTTTGGAGCACACAGTAAGCCGGAGCAGCTCTGGTAATGGTAGACAGAGATATAAATGGCTGAAGTGTGAAGCATTTAAATAGTGGCCCTCGTTCTCTTCTCAGCCTGTCAGTCATGGAACAAAATGTCACACATACACAGTTTCACGTACTCATTCACATTCCAAACCTCGAGAGTTGACCCTTATCTATCTTTCTATTAGCCTCAGCTCATAAGAAAAAAGGGGACATCCTGCAGCCGTGTGACACCGAGTACCCCAGCTTCGTTTACGAGCCGTCAGTCAAAGAGACCAACAGCATTATTAAGTGTGGACGCTGCCAGAAGTAAGCACACACTCATGCACACTTATACACACATAAATCTGCAGTGCACCCCTCTCTAAGCCCCGGACCAGTCATATTAAATTGTCCTTCCAAAATCCATTTTCTACAGCTTTGCTCTGCTCTGCATACTGAAAGCAGCGTGTGTTTATACAAGAGTATCAGGAAGAGGGAAATAAGTAGAAAGGAACAGAATTAGATTAGGGTGCACAGGGTTATAGAAAGACCGAGAAGCATATGGAGAGTGAGAGTGATTGGAAAACTGAGAGTGAGTACTGAGGGAAGTAAATGAAAAAAACACAGATGGGGAAGAGTGGGAGACAGACACAGAAATGGAAAAACAGTGGTAGGCAAATCGAGGGGGAAGAGGAGAAAGAGAGGGAAGCATCAAAGCAAGTGTGTGTCTGTGAAAGAGGGAGAGACAGAAACATGGAGAGAAACGCCGGTTAGTCTGATTATTTCAGCAGGTTTGTAATCATAAGTTGAGTGTGAACGCCCTCATGAGGCCAAAGGGTGTGCAACACATCACAGCCATTGCTGGACAGGATCCTGACATTTTGGTTGAGTGTTGTTTGGTTGACAGTGTTACCCACCGCAACCAAAGGATGCAGTTTTTGCATAAATCCTTTTTTGCATAAATATATTCTGCATAAATGTATGACTCATGAATGAGCATGTGATATTTGTTGTTTTTGTTGCCTTTTTTTCTGCCCCTGTGTTTTTGTTTGCGTGCACATTTTCACATTTATCTTTTCATGTTTGTGTGTGTGTGTGTGTGTGTGTGTGTGTGTGTGTGTGTGTGTGTGTGTGTCAGGATGTTTGTGGTGCAGCAGATACCAGAGAGCAACCTTTTGATGCTGGTGGTTCAGGCAGACTGTGACTGCTCCAGACAGTATGGACCGCTCACCATGGAGCCCAGAGAAGTCAGATATATCCTTTTGGAGCATTGGGAGAAATCAGCACTTGAGCACAAACATATTTTTCAGATGTGGTAGAGCTGTTTATATTTCACAGCATAACTCACTGGCATGTTAGTAGCACACTCTGTTTACTTAACCATTGGTACTTTTAAAAGTACAGTATAATTATATATCCCAAATGACCAAAATGTACCAATAACCATAATCAGTTTGCTGCCCTTTTTGTCTTTGTCCAAAATGAATTCCCTTTGTACTGCTTGTTCCGGAGAGGATGTAGACAACAAGCAGGAATCACTTATGTTGCAACAAGGACACGATCCCTCACAGACTTCCCACATGTAAACACTACAGTAGTGTTTTGGTGAGACTTTTCCCCTTGCACCATGCTTGCCTCATTCACTGTGCTACTTAAACTGATTTTAGCAACTACACATTTAGTTCAGATTGAACCGGTACAAACTGTGAGCCTGCTATGGTGTATCTGTGAAATATGTACTTTACATTGCAAAACCTTTGTATTAATACAGTATTTGAATGAGAATGCAAGAGAAACTTCTGTTGTTGCTGTGCCTTGACCCTGCTGTACATAATGCCTCAGTAAAGTGTGAGAGGATGAAGTCACAGAAGATTCGCAGACGGCCCGAGTCCTGCCACGCCTACCACCCGCAGGTCAGCTTCTCACAACTCACAACATCTGCAGCCAGTGTGCAGCAGCTTCGACCGAGTGTCGATCTAAAATTTTTTACAAATGATTAACTTTTTCAGGCTTACATGCAATATTTTTTGTTTTCACATAACAAATTATGATCAAATATATGTTTCCTTTCATTGTTTTAATACACTGGTTCTGTTATTTACTAACTTTTTATTCATATATTTATTCACTGCTTGATAGCATCATATTGGTGTCAAATGGCTTGAATCATGGGAGAAACTCAAAGTGAAATCATTTTTTCTGTTTTGTCCCTGTAGGAGAACGCCAATGACTGCGGGCGGGCTTCTTTTATATCTCTCTCAGCCTCTCTCTTCTTTATCTGTCTCTCCTTCTCGACACTTGTCTCCTGATGATGGACAACTTCGCTGTTTCAACCATTCTCATATAAAGAAGGAGATTGGAATAAATCAAGAAGTGTGTTTAGACAATGGACACCTCAAGTGGATTTTTTTTTTTTAAAAACTAATCTAATTCTGCACAATTTGCTCATGAAAACCACAAGCCTGATCCCTCCTGATGGACATTTGATGGGCTTTATGAGCATTTTTTGGTTAATTCCTAAAAAATCAATACATCTAAAGTGAAAACTGCTAAGAAAGCAATTTAATGGGCTGTTGTTGCCATGGATACTTTTCTTCTCGTTACTTTCTCATTCACGACTTTGCATCTTAAAATGAAAAGGGACTAAAGAGATGCAGGTGGCGGCGATGACGTGCATTGATAAAAGGGGATTGTGAGTCACGAGATGCAACATAACAAAGTCCAACGGGGGAAAAAATATGTTTCTCATTTCCCATATCCCATTGAAGTGTGTGTTGCAGACACATATTATATATGCGGCAGCAAGCATGCACACAGCCAAAACACATACATCCAATATTTATCATCCACAATGCTTTATTTACAGACTTTGCTTCGTTAATGTTGAATAATATCCACCGAGAGAAGGGCTACAGCAACATGTGGAGAGACACTGTTGTGTTGCTGGTGAGAGTCATGTTTTACAAGGTTGTTTGCAATATTAATGGATAATGGACAATGGATAAGAATATGGCTGAGTGCCTAGAAAATGGTCGCAATAGGGTTATCTAGAATTAAGGTAAGTATGAAAATGTCATAAAGATGATAAGAATGAGGATTGTCAGGCCCTTGGGATCTCATTTTTGAGTTTATACTTTGATGACCTCCCAAAAATATTTGTTTCTCTAAAAGATGTCTGTCTGCCTTTCTGTCTTTATCAGCTGTGTCTTTCTCTGTGTTTGTACGTACTGTTTGTAATTATGTTTGTCTGTTTGGCTGGACGTGTGGAAACTGTAGCTCTCACAGGTTGTAGGTCTATGATCAGCATGGATAACACAATGATAGACTTAATCTTTAAAATGTATTCACGTAAAATTTTTTTAAATGAGATTTTAAAAATGCCCAGACATGTTTTCAGTCTGCATGTGATTGCCACAAATGATTATTTGCACTTTTACCAACATATAAATGATCAAGGAATTGAAACAGAATTAAATTTTAATGCGTTTGCTGGAGACTGTGGTTTTTGAATATTTTTCTTAGCCCTCAATGTCATGTATCTGCTACTTAATGCTGCCATAAATAACCATAACATTTTATGATTTCATGGTGAAACCAAAAGAAAAGGTAGCACTCTCTATGAAACAACGTTGTCATAATTATGGACGAAACTTGGTCATAGCTTAATTTTGAAAATGTCACATTGATACATGATTGCAATGTAAATTAATACTGTAAATGTAATTGCATAGGGTATTTTTGTACACATCTGCTTGTATGTTTAACATTTTTGACTGCTTTGCTCAGCATTTCATTGTGTTTTGGGCTGTGAGTGACCCTGTAGCTTTTTCTATAATATTTTTCATCATCTTACAAAGCATGTCTATGAGTTGAACTGATTCTGATGACAAAATTGCCTGAGATTTTTGCCTGTTTATGTAATAGACTCAGTTACATATAGTGTGTGTGGGGGTGCATCAGTACAGTATGTTCTCTCTTGCTGGGATTATGAGACTAATTTGATTATTTGTATCACTTTTGTTTGTAATTTCCACTATACAATATCCTGTATATTGTGTGGTTGACATGTCCACGTTGTATGTTGGTTGACTGAAGCCATGATTTGTACAAAGCAAATTAAATTATCCTTATGGGTTTTGTACTGTATTTGTCGTCAGTGTGTGTTGTTTTGTCAGCCAATGACTATAGTGTTAAACAAACATGGATGCAGGTAGCTCTATCAGGCTAAAAGAGGATCAGTCCAAGAATTCCTCCAAAATATAAAAAGACTCATATCATAAATGTATTAAAAAAACAAAGCAAGGCGAATACATTTTTGGACTTTGTTGAATCTTTTTAAGACAGAAGCCTGTTAATCTGTCAATTTTGTCCATAGATAGAAAACATACTAAAGCTTTTATGCTTTAACTCGACATCATCAAAGAAAAAAAATGGTTTAAGAAGAGGTATCAGGAAAATAGACCAAAATTATTTACACTTAACATTATTGTGATAAATTGTGATAATGGACAACATTCCTACAAGACACTGTACGAGGTTTAACAGAAAAGGTAACATATAATCACATATACATATAATTATAACCCACTGTCCTGTCGATAATATAAGAAAAGTACAGTTTGATATGTGTCCCATTAATGGCACTTTGAATAGTGGTTATTTTCTTGTGGTGGCTGTAGTGATACTGTTCCTGTTGGGACAGACCATGGGCAAACAGGACCTACAGCACTTCAGTGAGTCAGAGAAGCTGCAAGGCCAATATTAGGCCCCCACTGGACGGACAGGATGAATTGAGGACACCTTCATGAATGATGTTTGGTAGCTGATGGAAAATGTAGGCCTACACCTCAAAAGCACTGGCCCCATACTTAATAATTTCTTCTATCTTATTCAGAGGTCCGGCTGTAAAAAAAAACAAACAAAAAAAACAACAGGTTATTTGTAGACTAGATATTTAGTGCGGGAACCATCACATGGAGTCATATTTTATATTACTTATATAATAGACAAATAGTATCCTGATCTAAAAAATCTAAACTTTTCTCCTAACAATCTATGACATTTAACCATTTTTTCATTCAACGATGAGTGAAATGAATTACGTCCTGCAAACCCAAGTGCGTTTTTCAACACAATGCACCGTTTTGTAATGAGTGAACTGACCAGCAGGGACGCTTGTGGCACCTCCGCCTCATTGTTTGTGGCTCGCTGTTGCTCTGCACCGCCGGGCGGAGAGTGAGCGACGGGTCAGAGGAAAATGGCGGACGGTGTGGATCACATCGATATCTACGCCGACGTAGAGGAGGAATTCAACCAGGTATTATATTCTCAATTAGCACACTTCGACGCACGGTGGTATTTTCTGTGTATATGTATAACCTTTTCTTGTTATTATGATCGGAGAATGGCGTGCTCCGCTGGTTAAACGAGCCGCTCTCGCATACAGGCCCACTTTCACCATGCTGCAAGCCTGCAGCCTCGGCCAACATGATCGGCTCGATATGTTGCATTTGTGGAGTTGTCGGTATTTAACGCATCGTGTGTCGCATGTAGTAATCGGTGTGCAACATGCAAAGACGGTTTCTCTTTGGGTGCATGCGAAAAGCAACCGCTTTCATTGTTCAGTATTGACAGCGTCGGGCCTCAGCATGGCCGCCCATGGCGGGTTAGAAACAAACACAATTGCGTTAGCTAGCTAAGCTTTAGCAACTAGCTGTTTTTTTTCTTTCTCTAAAGTATGATACGTTCTTTGTGTTGTGAGCTTATACGGACGAACTTTGGGTCGAAACGAACTTAATTTTAACGATGTTAAATGGTTAGGTATGAATAAAATGTGTAGAATAGAAGCGCGTTTAATTGGTGTTTAAGTTGTTAGCTTTACTGTTAGCTTCGTGTAGCATTAATTTGTCTCGGAGTATGTTTTCTTCTCCACACGCCCCTTTATCGTACAACTGGATGAAGCTACATCAGCCACATCTTGGATGCAATCTACGTGTTGTGTGTTTGTTGAAAGTTTGTTATTTAGAGAAAACGTAACCTATACCACCATCTCAAGTTGTGTTTTGTTCACCCATTGTGCCGACTGCGAAGATGCGTTCAGCAGCTCATGCAATGAGTTCCTGCAGTAGCTCCACTAGTGGTTTCTTTCGTGGGCTCTTTATGTTAAACAACTAAATCTGAGCTTAAAGAAACAAATGCATCGGACAGTTACTAACATATGTATGTTATTCTGCAACACAAAATGAAAAATGAATTGCTTGTTGTTGTAGAAAAAAGTTAGTGAAGGCATCACTTTGGTTATTTGCCAGTGAAGACCAGCTCGACACAGTGATTATGTCTACATACACAATGACTGTAAATGCTGCAATAACCTGTTCTACATACACTCAAGTGAAGCATTGACTTTATAAAATAGGACTAAGGCGTTCACCTACCTCAGGCACTTAAAAAAATGCAGGTGTGTTCACAGGGTCACACTTATCAAGGTTTGTTATACTGTGGATAAGATGATCAGATTCAAGGCCTAGTTTTGTGGTGTGCAAGAGTGCTACCAGCTGTAATGTATTTAATATAATAATCTATACCACAACAGACCGTGTGAACAATAAACTTTACCAGAAACACAGTTGTCGTCATTGACTATGAATAAAGCGGCAAATTAAATATGTTATGCTTGAGTGCAATGTCATCCAGATATATCCTTTGTTTATTGTTGTAAAGATTGAAGATTTGATTAAGGTTTTTTGTGCATAGCTGCTAAACACTCACCTGCTTGTGTGAGAAACAGCTGTTGCTTATACGGCCATGCGCTGTGCATAGTCAACATTAAAAAAAGTTACCATACCACTTGGCCTGAATTGACAGAGGCAAGTGGCAATGTGTGTCAACATGAAAAGGCACCTTTTCTTAAATTTAAAAAATAAAAATATAATAAAATAAGAAGTCAAGGGAAAATGTTCAAATTTCTAGATGTCGCTGTGCAGCGTCCTCACAGCTATACCTAGAGGTGAGACGGGTATAATCAGTGCTGTTGAAGTGCTCATAACATGCTATAAGTATTTGACCATGCTGTTATTGTCATGCTCAACAGGAATCTGACTATCCAGTTCACGAGCAGATCGACCTGTATGATGATGTAATATCCCCATCAGCCAATAATGGTGATGCTCCAGAAGACCGTGACTACCTGGACACGCTGCCCGCACCGGGTGGCACAGAGGGAGGGAAGAGTGCCCCGCCCAACGTGGTGTACACCTACACAGGAAAAAGGATCGCCCTATATATAGGAAACCTCACATGGGTGGGTGGCAGAGAATTCTGTTCAGGATACATGGATATATGTGGGGGAATGTGCTTAGAGCACATGCTCTTAAACAGCAGTTAATAAATCATAATATGTTCTGTAAAGTTAAGGTCTTAACGGACATCCCACTAAATAAGTCACTCTTGTGCTTTGCCAAGTGTAGACCCACACACTTACATGCAAGTTGTAAAATATTACATCTTTACCTATTTAAGCAAGTCACTATGAATAAACAGACGTTTCTGTTTTCTCCTTTGCAGTGGACAACAGATGAGGACCTGACAGAAGCCATCCGGTTGATAGGCATCACAGATGTGCTAGAGATCAAGTTCTTTGAAAACAGAGCAAATGGCCAGTCAAAAGGGTGAGGTCTTTATTACCTGTGTCACATGTTCGCACTAAATCACAGCTCATGATAATTATCTCTTGTAACATAGCGAGTGGAATCCTATGTTGGATTTGCCATATTCATGCATGTCTTGTCGTAATGCTGTTAGAGTGGATACTGATGGAAATGCATATGATCTTCATTCAAATTATAAATTTTTTAAGTCTGCTTGTAGAAGGTATCACTTTCAGCCCAGGTCCTTTTGGATCTGATGCGGTGCAATATTGGTCTGTAGATTGTGAAATGATGATTGAGACTCCAGCTCATTATAATGTCGAGTATTTTGCAATCTAAAGATTAAAGCAAAAAGACACAAATGAAATCTTTAAATTGAAAAAAATACATTCTTGGAGCATGAACTCTGATTTTTCTGAACAAGTGTAATTTGTTTATGTCCTCTGCATGTGTCTCCCAGGTTTGCCCTGGTGTGTGTGGGCTCAGAGGCATCATCCAGGAAGTTGATGGAACTCCTATCAAAGAGGGAGCTCCACGGCCAGAATCCCATTGTCACGCCATGCAACAAACAGTCCCTCAGCCAGTTTGAGATGCAGTCACGCAAAAGTAAGTAGGACACACTTGGCGTCTGCATAGTTTAAGATGCACTCAGCAAGAGTTCACTAAAAGACACATCTCAGTGCTGGTTGAAACTAGTCATGTAGAAGTAAGTTGCACATGCTGTGACATGTCTGCTGAAAGTGCACCTGCACTGCAGCATGTGAGCAAATTATATGTACTGTACTTTGTGTACAGTCAGTCATACCAGTATTTAGTGCTTCGGCTACTCACTCAGCCACAGCAGTTAAGACAAAATGCACATAGCTCCACGTCTATTAATGCACACACAGAGGACCAGTTTCTTATTTATTAGATATTAAAGGGAAAAGTGCATGTTGTCTTATTATTTCACAGGCACTCAGTCAGGTCAAATGTCTGGGGAAGGTAAAGCTGGTCCCCCTGGAGCAGGCCCCCGTGGAGGTTTCCCCATTGGAGGTCGAGGCAGAGGAAGGTTTCCTGGACCACCTGGCCCCGGAGGAGACCGCTTCCCTGGTCCCGTTGGGCCTGGAGGACCGCCACCACACTTCCCTGGTTAGTTTGGTAACAGGTGTTTGTGCCAGAGGGGTGGGGACGGTGTCCCTGTCAGTGGAATTGAAGTTCATGGCAGAAGAGATGTTTGTGTCTTGATCACATCTCTACCAGGTTCTGGCAAATCAGCCAAATTCTATTTCTATTCTTAGATAAATTATTTTCCAGTCTCAGAAGTGGAGGCGAATTCATGGCTGGATGCACTGGGAAGACATGCACATCATGAGTCACACTTTTAGCTCACTACAACATGTGTAATCTGATGTGTATGAATTGGTGTAGTGGGACTCACAGTTGGCAGAGGTCATGCTCTAACTCCAGTTGAGCTTTACGGGTCAATGGATTCCTGTTTTAGACCTGGTATTGTTAAAAAACTGCCCTCCCCTATTATTTTGAATTTTATGTTTTTGTTTTCAGGCTTTTGTTATTCATGTGATATTACAGTAATATAGTGCTGCAGCATATCTAAATAATCATCATAGTGTGACATGGGCCTTGAAAACATTACAGGAGATTAGTAAGATTCTGCTCTGTGTCTGGCAGTGCTGCTCAGTTAGCACAGTCCAGGCTTTGCTGCTACTCACGCCTGCATGGAACCAAGGCTAGTCTGTTGTAGTGTGTGTTTCTAGAGAGAGATCATCTCTCTCCCTGTAAATCTCTTCTGGAAGGGCTGTGCTATTTGCATGTTTTCCATTTCTGTTTTGTTTTTTTTTTTGGTTGTTTTTTTTTTTTTGTCCCTCTTCACTTCCAGTTGAACAAATAATCCCTCCCTGGCTGCAATTTGCTGTTCACTGACAATTTCCAACACCATTCCTTGACAAGCAGTTTGCTCAAAGCTTCACTTGGCAAGCTACCAGCCTTCAACTTCTTACAAATCTTGGATTGGCTGCCTTACACTTCCAGTAGGAAAGAATGGAGTTGCCAGCTTTTTCTTTTCCTTTTTTTGCGTATTTGCCCTTCATCCCACTTTTTTCGCATCTCTTGTTTCGCTTAGTGGCTGGTCCCCCGTGCTGCTGGGCTGTGAAAGTCCCTCAGTTGGTAGGCAGAAGTTTATGTAGGGAAGAGTTGTGATTGGTTTGCTTTCTTCCCCATTAGGCTCGGGGATGAGACCAGATCTGATTAGGCACCAAGATGGCCCTCTGATGGATATGAGTTTCAATCCCTTCCCGCCGGGGGGCAGGAACGGGAGCTGGCGTGGCAGAGGTGAAACACCTCGATTGATCTGGTTGATATGATCGATCGCCTTCTTATCCTAACCCTCAGCTAGCTGGTAGAAGTTGTGCCATTGAAACAGTGAGATTGACTTCCTCTAAAACAGCTGAATTTACCCTCAGATATCTAAATCCCTATTCAGTTTGCATCAGATACTGTTGGTGCATACTGTACATACTGTACATGAGGCTTGAGTAAATATTTTGATGTGTTCACACTACATTTTAGAGAAGCACACCATTTAAAGATGTGCTCTGTTCAGGCGGAAGCAAGTTTTGAAGGCCATACTACATTCTGCTTACTACCTAGTACTTCTGTATCTTTTTTGCACCTCGGTCCTTTAAGGAAGTGTAGTTGGCCCAATAAGAAGAAAATACTTCCCTTTAAATTGTCTTTTTTTTTTTTTAACTTCCTTCATGCAGTTGCATGAGAGATTTCAAACAAAATGTGCCAATGACAAAGATATGTAACTCCCTAAAGCCTAAAAATGTATGAAATTTTATATATATATATATATCTCAAGTATATGAGCCCAACATTCTGAACTTGGGAACTTTGCAGTGGTGAGTAAAAAGACCCTAGATTTATTGAGGGGAAAAAAAGAAGCCTGCTTGAAACAATTAGCTGTGAGTGTATCTCCTCATCTGTTCTGTTGCCTTCTGATTTTTCAACATCATTTTGTGACCCTTTTTCATTTGTTGTTCCCTATAGCTATGGCTTGCTCTTCTTTATATGTCTGTGTCATTGTCCCTGCTTTGAGCAGTCAGTCCCTGAGGATATCTATGTATGAATGAAACAGAGAGAACACAGGCTCCTGCACGATAGTATATACTAGACCATGACCAATTAATCAGCTGGGCCTATATGTGTTTTATGTTTTAACCCAGCCAATTACATTTTCAAGTAGATTTTTTTGTTTGTTTGTTTTTGCTTTTACCAGAACACTTATGTCCCCATTCTACTCAAAAAAGCTGGGGAGGGCTCTACCTGCTATAACATAAACAAAAGATATAGTGTTTGTTTCATAAGCTTGTGTTTTGTCCCTTGTGTTCTTTTTTTAGGAGGGATGCAGGGTCCCCCACGTCCCCCTCCTGGTCCACCTGGTCCACCTGGTCCCCCAGGACCTCCACCTCCTGGACAGGGTCTTCCCCCTCCCCTCGCTGGTCCCCCAAATCGTGGTGACAGGCCTCCTCCTCCTGTTCTCTTCCCTGGTCAGTTTGGCCAGCCACCAATGGGACCCCTACCTCCAGGTCCACCTCCTCCAGGTTATGGCCCTCCCCCTGGTCCCCCACCCCCCCAGCAGGGTCCGCCACCTCCAGGGCCCTTCCCTCCTCGGCCCCCAGGTCCCATCGGACCCCCCATGGCTTTGGCTCCACCTCCACACATGCCAGGTCCCCCACCGGGTGGACCGCCACCAGCCCCCCATGTCAACCCTGCCTTCTTCCCCCCACCGGGCAACAACAGCATGCCGCCCAATGACAGCCGAGGGCCCCCAGGACCAAACGACCCATACGGACGACCGCCACCATATGAGAGAGGAGACTACGGTCCTGGAGGCCGGTAAGAATGGGTGGTGAAGGTGGAACAAACAAATGAATACAGTCATTTATTTCACATTCTCTTACTGTTAGGTTATCAGTACACTGGCACAAAGTGCAAAAATTATGGACTTGTAGTAAGATGCTGAGAAGATAATTTGCACTGGTTGCAAAAATAAATGTTGACTCTGAAACATAACAAGTATCATGACCTTTGTGTGTTTGTCTGTGTTTTTTTTTTTTTTTTTTTAAGGGAGATGGAGGCATCACGGACCCCGCTGAGCGAGGCAGAGTTTGAGGAGATCATGAACAGAAACAGAGCCATCTCCTCCAGTGCCATATCACGGGCTGTGTCTGACGCCAGTGCAGGTAACACATAATAATGTGCAAACAACTACAGGCTTGTGAGTTGATACGTTGTCACCAACATCAAAATTAGGAACCAATATAAATGAACGTTGAATGCATCCTTGTGTCCTCTCTTCAGCCGATTATGGCAGTGCCATTGAGACCTTGGTGACTGCCATCAGTCTGATTAAGCAGTCCAAAGTGTCAGCAGACGACCGCTGTAAAGTCCTCATCAGTTCTCTGCAGGACTGTCTTCACGGCATTGAGTCAAAAAGCTATGGCTCTGCCTCCAGGTAAGATTTTCATTTAATGCCATTAAATGTCCTATTAATTGTGACGTTGAAGTTATTTATAAGCTTCATACTAAAAGACATGGCAAAGCAAAACAAAGCAACTTGTCAAAGTAACTTGGGAATGTTTTGGATCAAATGCAAAGGGAAAAGCCTGCCAGATTTGAAGCTACAGCAACTATTTGCCTCTCATTTGACATGGCTTTGCCTGCCTATTTTGTATTTAAAAGTCTGAAACCCTGGTAATGATGTGTCTTTGTGTCTACCAGGCGAGAGCGCTCCAGAGAACGTGACCACAGTCGCTCCAGAGAGAAAAGCCGACGCCACAAGTCCCGCAGTCGAGACAGGCACGAGGACTATTACCGAGAACGCAGCCGGGAGCGGGACCGCCATCGTGAGAGGGACCGGGACAGAGACCGGGAAAGAGAGAGGGAGAGGGAGTACCGACACCGCTAGACAAGAAGGGAGGTTGGTGGAACCTTTGTTATTTTCTTCTGTCATGTGCCCTGTTCTTGTCTTCTTCCTCACTGCATATGTCTTGACACAGACTAGATTAGTTAACTACACAATGAGAAAAGAAATCATCAGTGTTTAGTTTTGTAGACACATCTTGTCAAAAATTGATCTATAATGTCTATGTGTGTTGTGTCTTCCAAAATAACAAATTTATCAACTAAAATGTCCTGATCAGTACAGTCACAAGATGAAAATGCTAAGACCATATTGGGCTTTTAAATGTTTTTAATACCTACAAAGTCATATGGTCACATTTGATTAAAAATGTAAAGCTTAATAATGCAGTAAACTCTAGAATGAGCTTAGTGTTGACTTGAATGAATTCTTGAGGAAGGGGACTAGAGAGACAAGGTAAGCAACATAAAGACTTTTAATAATCAATCCTCTTGGTTTCAGGTAGGTGTAAGGTAAGTGCTTTCATTCTGATTTCAGAATTAGTGGTCACACCTGTGTTACTCTGTATATTGTCTCAGAAAATGTGTGTAATACACACTTATTGTATTCACTTGTTCAAAGGGTTTTGTAAGACTTGTATCTGTGCTATCCCTAAAAGACACAATACACTGGCAGTGACTGGAAATTGATTCTGTGGATGAATTGTTAATTTTTGGTCTACAGGCCTGATGCTGGTAAATTACAAAATCTATTAGCCACATTGTGTAGTCTAATTACAAAATTGAGGTACAAATTGTGCCTGTGAGAAGCTGTAAAGCAGCACTAACCTGATGTTATGTACTGTATATTTATTACACAGTACAAATACACTTACCTCTGCAAATTGAAACATGCAATTGGCTCGTCATAAGTGGAAATAATTTGAATTTGGGTTTTACCAGCTGCTGTGGCTAGTGGATCAAAAGTTGGGTATTTTTCTGGCTTGAATATCAAGATTCAGTACTTTGGCATTTCATTACATGCGAGTTTACAGCTTACTGAAGAGTATTGTGACTGCTGAGTAGCTTTATTAGTGTGCTCTTAATAGTGGTTCCTTGACTGATTGGCCAGTTTCAGATGTCAGTATTACCCAATGATTTTTACAATACTTAGAGCAGATTTAGCAATTTGTATGGTCTATTCAAATTTGATTGTATTCAGAAAAAAATTACAATGTTCAACTTGTCCATGGTAGACCAATCTACACTGTAATTGTCATATTACCATTTGAGTTTGTCATGTCTTTAATGGAGAGCAGGTTAAAATTTATTTATCGGTGTCAATATCTGATCGTTTTGGACACAGAATTGACGGTGTGATTGTGTCATATTTGCATGACAATAATATTTCCTGGCATTTTGCTTTTGACAAATTGAATGTTTTGTAGCCAACTCTGAAGCATTGTACCTCAATTTAAGACATTGAGGTGAAGTGAAAAAATGAAAAAGTATCCATGCTTATGTCCTTTTGATATCATGTTCTGACAACATAGAAGTTAGTGTGATGTCCAAATGTTGTTGCCAGTAGTACACATAATGTCACATGGATCATTGATTTGAGGCAAAGGTCAAAGGAAATATAAAATGTTGATGTTCTGATGGATTGATTGGTGGCTTCAAATTTCAATTATTTGTAACTATCAGAATTACAGTGTCTT
This sequence comes from Trachinotus anak, assembly GCF_046630095.1. Classification (NCBI taxonomy): domain Eukaryota; kingdom Metazoa; phylum Chordata; class Actinopteri; order Carangiformes; family Carangidae; genus Trachinotus; species Trachinotus anak. Next base: position 11,771,376 of record NW_027273869.1, on the reverse strand, counting down.
ATAAATATATTATTGGCAAGAGTAAATTATATGTAAACATGGAATGGTAATTTGAGAAATTGAACGCTAGAATCAGAAAATGTATGTTTTCAAATCCCAGATTTTTGTGCCTGTCTCCAGGCCATCATTAAAATATTTTTTTAGTCATTGACTGATTCAGTTAAATTGGGGGAAAAAAAAAAAAAAAATCATAATATCATCTGTGAGAACTTGTAAATGATTTTGAAGTGTATACAGTAAATGAAAACTCTTGACAAATTTTAATGTCAGTGCAGCAAATTCATGATTATATGGTAACTGTTATTTGACATTGACTGATACATAGTAGAAATTTTAATTTTTTAATATTTTGTTTTTATGTGACTCTTGCATGTACATTGAAATGATTCTCGTTTAGGCTGCAGTGTTAGTGAGTATTTTGGATCATAGCATTATGGATGGCTTTTTGGGAGAATGAATTCATCTGAAACTATTAGCTTCTACACAACTGATATGTGTTGCTGTCAAATTGTAAATATTTTTTAGGCAAATTCTGACACTTGGTGGTGCTTTAATGGATTCTGAGTGTTAGGTTTCCACAAATAATTTTGTATTCTTTGTGGGAAGATGTTTTCTTCCATTGCGTCACTTGCGTGTTGAACAACACGATAAAATTTGTAAAGTTTTGGGACTGCAGTTGAAATATCGAGTTTGAATTATTTTGTGTCGTTCTGATTTTGTGTCGTTCTGATGTCTGTGGTGTTGCATAAACCAGTTCTTATAGAGCAGAGTCTAATAGGTTACATGGGCCCTTCAGCATCTCTGTACAGTTGTGCATCACCCCAAATAATATTTCTCATAATTTTAAATGAGCTTTCAGACAGAAACCGCATTCAGTCCTGACACCTTATTGTCTTAAATTAGTTAGGAAATATGCTCTGTACATTAGACCCATTATTTATATATGGGTTTTTTCATAAGTGTCTGTGTTTCTCTCATTCTGAGAAGTATTAACTGGGGTGGTTTTGCTTGTGGAGTTGCTGAACTCTGAAAGCAGGCAAAACCCAAACTAAAATAATGTAACGTAGTATCTCTCCCGGTAATCTATAATGTGATATAGTGTAGAGTTGTGCTGATTTTCAGCTGTCGGTGTTAGCTGAGTTGATCTGACCAATGTTCCACTCAATTGTCCTTTATTTACACAAGGTGTTACTGAAAATCAAGACTTGTGTCCACTGGGAACCTCTTAAAAAACAACTTTTTTCTAATTTTGTGAAATTAGAAAGTAAATATTTTTTTAATGTTTACTTTTACTCATAGCACAGCACAACATTTAAAATGAAATAAAAATGTATAGACTGCAGTCTCCTCTAACGCACATCTTGGAATCTCGTTGAGATAAGAGATCCCCAGTGGGCACAAAGCTGAATATCATTTGGTAATGTATAGATGCCAAAATGTATTTGTTGAATATATTTTGACAAAAAATGTTTCATGCAGTATAAATGAAACAAAGATCAAAAGGAAGTGGGCAATATTCATGTAATAAGGCCAAATGTGTCCATTTTCCATTTGACCATGTCCAAGATCCACCTTTGCGTTCAGTCTGATATCTCACAGCATGTAATTCAGGAAACAGTTGTTTTATCTGTTCATATTGCCATGGGGGAACGCACAGTGTTTGTACCAGGCAGAAATTACTTTCTATGCTCTGTTCAGTCTGATTAAAGGTGTATTTGTGCTAGGGATCACAGCCCGAATGTCCTTTTCAAAAATAAGCACAGTATTTGCTCATGTCACACCAGGGTCAATCAGTTTCAGCTCAAGGTTCACAATAAGCCTTCATGCCCATTTAAATTACAGGGTGGAAATGAAATGTACAGTTAATATATCTGACTCTGGGAGATGGCCTAAAGTCAAGGTGGAGAACAAGATATGCTATAATAATATTTAGTTCCTAGGTTGTTTTTGTCAAGAAATTAGATATGTAGTTGTCACAGTGAATAGAATTGCAAAAGATTTCATTTTTCTCTCCTTCTGCAGTATCAGTAAACCTTTTCTAAAGATGTGATCGTTTATAGTGGAAACAAAGGTGATACCCACAGAGACAAGCTGCCACAATGTCCAAATATACTCTATACAATGGGAATTGTTAAAGGAGCCATTTCTAAGTTTTCCTATTGCTACATAGCTAATGTTAGCATTAACAGATGTTTACTTACCAGTCTAGAAGAAATGTTGCACGTCCAGCATCAAACGACATTCCTTTACTTGCCAAGAGCCGTCTCCCGTAATGGAAGGCAGCCCTCTTGTTTTCTTTTTTTGTCTTCTACTGAAGTTAACATGCTAACAAGCTAGCCCCAGTGCTCACTTTGTGCTAAAGTAGCACTGCTCTCAGAGCTTACTGTAATCTTTTGTATTGGAAACACAATGATGGCTGAAGCTCTTGGCAAGACTGCTAAGTAAACAGCTGATAATGCTAACATTGGCTATGTAGCAATAGCAGACCTTACAAATGCTCATTTAAATGGTAAGTATCAAATGTCAGGCTGTTCAATGAACTTTTTGACCCTGGTTTGGCTCTGACCTGCTTTATTTCCATGTTGTTAGCTGAAACATTGCTATACATTTTAATGTTTTTATGAAGTATCATATTCTATAATGAACAAAGGTTCAATAATATGGCATATTTTGTAATATGACAAAAGATTGATTGAATGGCATTTAGATGTAATTTGGCCACTGGCAAAAGTTAAATCATGCCAATTCCCATTTGTACTGGATGTTGTAGCCACTTTTGAATAATGGTGTGACAAGTCGTACCATTTAGTTTGACTACTGTGTGATGTAAAATAAACTGTTTTTGTCTGCACCGTGTAAATCAAAACCCCTTCTACTGCAAAAACGTAAACAAATTTCAATATGCATTTGAATCTTTGAACCATGTAAAATCACCTGTACTGATTTGACCTGGTGCCTGTAAGTGAGGCCATTTCAGTTTCGATACCAGTTCTCTGACATCTTTACACCCTGTAAAGCAGAGCCTCTTGTCATCAGGGCCCAATAAAGTGGTTTTTAAATTAATAGAAATACCTGACAAATTTGAACCGACTTCGTGTATCAGAACTGTCATTTCATCTGAAAAATTGAACATTTCTGTTAAAGAGGGATTTTAAATGGGCAGGATTGTAATCAGGTCAGTTGGTCATTGTTGATAGTCTAATTAAGCATTGCGGCTGCCATTTACAATTATAAAGAGGTTTACCTTTCCAGTTACCTGTATCTCATACTGGACATTTCTTAGTGACACAAACTATTGCTGCTTATTCACTAGCATTATGTTAGCAAGACCATACAGGGGTATACTAAATCACATTGACATTAAGATGATTTTTTTCTGTTATATGTAAAGCCCTGAGATGCTTTTGGCAACCACATCACTTGGTTGTTGCAAAGTATTATCTGCTGTGTCTGAGTCCGATGCGTGCCTTTGTAGTTTTGTGTTTTGATCTTCTGTCCCTTTGCTGTGTTTTACTCCTACATTACTTAATTACCAAAAAACAATCATGCACTGTTTGTTAAAATGATGGTGTTTGACACAGGTTGGAAGCACATTCTTCGCATTCTTAAGTTAAGGCAATAAATCATGAGGGATTTAGGTGGGGAAAAAAATGTTAGTTCCTTCTGGTATGTCCATGGGGTTGAAATAAAAAATATTAATATTAAGTATCTGAATATAGGATCCACTCTGATTGGTTTGCAAGAAGTGAATACCATATAAAAAATATTAAATTCACTGTATGAAAATTGAATTAATGATACAAATGTTGGTTTCCACATTAAAAAGCTCAATGGTTTTAAAACTTCAACTAGCAGCAAAGGGGAGGAAGCAACTGAATTGCTGTTGATTCGAAAATTACATTCTAACATTGGTCACTGTCTCCCATATTGACAAATGTCAATAAAAAGACAGATAATATAATCACTGATTTCAATCAACATCTAATACTTGACCCTTTCTCCAGGAAATTTCATAATTTGTACAAAGCACACAAAAAACATATTGGTACATAACGCAGAATTCGCCCAGCAAAGCTGTCCACAATGGAGAATGAGGATTTTCATCTCAGCATAGTTTTTCTTTTTAGATCAATTAACTCATTTCCCTCCTTGATTTTGTAATTCAGTGAACACGGTAGACAGCTCTGTAACACTGATGTTAACCTTCAGAGCCCCAAGACGACAGTTTTATATATGGATCCCATTGACTGTGTGTCTTCATAAGAATGTAATCAGTACATGTTTTCACTTCACATACATACAGTATGAATGAACAGTTCCAAATTCCCTTTTCAGTAACTGATAAATTGCATTCAATCTTGTTGGATGTTTTGCTGTGTACATGCAGATAGATTTCACCTCTGCTTCCTGGTTATTTCCTGTTCAAGTTTGCATGACATGTTTCTCTGTGTCTGTGCTAGGGTTGGGGGCAATACACAGTCAACTGAGAATTTCAAGAGAAATTCTCAAATGTTAATGTACAGAAGAAGTTTGAGGTTGTGTTTTTCACTTGTCCTTAAAATGCTCCTGATCACATACCCCCTGCCGCTACGAAATGTTAAATTGACTCAGACAACCTCCAGCCTTGTGCCTCAAAGTGATGGTGAATTGAACCCAGCCCTAGTGTGCACTTTGTATGTGTAGTGTAGAGGTTTATTGGTGGGTGGGTGGGTGTTCACTGTTGGGCTGCCTCGAAACCAAACTCCACCCTTCGTTTTGACACCTTTCAGCTCAAGAGGATCAAGGATGGATGGAAGGAAAAGGAGGAACGCTTTCAGTGCACCACCACCACCACCACCACCTCCACCCCACCCTGCATGACCGGACAGGATTACAACCACCACCTCTTACTCCACCCCTCCATCTCTCTTCTCCTCTCCTTCTCCACCCATCCTTCTCTCTGTCTGTTCATCTTGTCTGCCTGACTAAGAGCAGTGGATGGAAGACCCAGACCTGTGTAAGGCTATGTTATCCAAACACCTATATTCATGGTAACTAAAGATGAAAGAAAAACTTTCCAAACAGCTCTTTTATTTTTATGATGTTTTATTTGACATGAAGATGAGTATGTGTGATGCTTTTTGCAAACAAACAATAAAATGGGCTGCACAACCCCCCCCCACACACAAAAAATAGAAGACACAAACATTACATCCTGTTTGTTTTTTTTATTTTCCTTTGCCCGCTGTACTGTGTACATTCAGTTTAGAGATCAGTTTTTATAGGGTACATGTTTGATGTTTTCTTCCCACCTCTCCTGCTCATTCTCATTTATTCTTTTCATGGTTGGTATGTTTGTAAATGTCTCTGCTTTTGATTAAAAACTAGATGGTGTTGTAATAAAAAATGTTTACTGAGGTACACTCTGCATTTGGTGAATTCCTCTACATGTTTGTCTCATTTATATTAAATGTACATTTTTGAATGCTTAAACATTTTTCACATTGAACTTGTCTACTCTTCGATAATATTTTTTAGCTATGTTTATATTTTATTTTATTGTTTTTGTTTTGTTGGGGTATTTTTTTATTTTTATTTCTTCCTCCCTTCAGACGGACACATTTTACAAGGTAAGAGAAATTGATAGTATAAACAGTATAGACCTTTAACAGTTGAAGGTGTACATGTTCATTCACCTTTTTGGACGATTTCAGATACATCAGAAGAAAAAAAACAAACAAAACAACCGCATCATGTTTACAGAGTGGTTTCTGAAGTTCAGTTCATGTGTAATCGCAGTGACTATTCACAACATTTCTGGACCAAACTGTCTGAAGTCTGTTATGTTTTGTAAATGTGAATTGCATTCATTCTTACACTTGAAACATTCATTTAAACAGCCGTTGTAGTTAAAGCTTACATGGAATTGATCATCATTCAATATGAATGAATTCCAATTGTTGACAAATTGCTATTTTAAGAAAATGTTTTTGCTCCTATGTTCCACAGTCAGCATGTTTTTGTATGTACATTTTTAAAACCCTAAAACAACAAAAGGAACAAATTCAGTACGGCTGTACAATTTGTTAAAGGCATCACTAGCATTGCCATATCATGCAGTGCACCAGATCTTTATTCCACCACCCACCATGTTCATGTCTTGCCTTTTTGTTGAAATAGGCTGTGATTGTAAAGACTTTGTGATACCGAGCTTTTAAATTGTGATGTTCAATACAGTGGGTTTGGCAAATAAGCCCTGAGTTACATGTATGTTTTTTGTTTTGTTATGTTTTTTTGGGTTTTTTGGGGGGTCTCAGATAAAAATCTAAAATTATAAAAAATATTAGGTCTAGCTGCCCTAACATATCTGGTTTTAAACAAGCTCAGACAAGTTTTTGAAATTGACTAAATAAAAATGTAAAAATACTGTGAAGGTTTGCAACAGTGTTTCATCAGGGGTGCCATATTGCTGTTTGTTTCATTTGTTTTTCAAAACAATGGAATATGGACAAATTCACTAACACTGATATTAATAAGATGGCAAACAAAACTTCTGTTAAGTTTGTTCATGGCGCCTCTCTATAATGTTTAAAATGACTCCTAATTTGCTTTTTTTTTTCTTCCCCCTTTCTTATTGTAGCTTGTTTTACTTGTGAAGGTGACTGTTGTGTATCCATCATGTCAGTCCATGACCATCCCATAAAATACTGGATCTCCGTGGGTATTTGATGTAAAAATTGTGGATCCTAACCTCCAACTAGACAAATCAATGAACTTTGAAGAAAAAAGGTTAATCAGATTGTAGCAGAATCGTAACACTTAAAGGCCATCACGATTCTCTTGAAATGTATTTTTGTTCTCATAGTATACTTTCAAAAGGATATTTAATGCTCACGAGGGTTAATATTGATACAAAGAAAAATGTGGAAAAAGTGGAGCGCTTTAAGGGGATGCCAGTTCTCTTTAACAAAAGCCCCTACACAGCCCTGGTTTTGGCTGACTGACCACTATTTGGGACGTTGTGTGTGCACAGATAATTCTTCTCTCCACAGCTCTGAAGGTAAGTGTTTTCAGGTCTACATGTACTGCAGAAGAAGAAACAGTCCAATCCAGAGAAAGTCTGGCCAATTCTGCAGCATCAGGCCAGACCAACACTTTGACCTGATACATGTTGGAAAGTATCTTTTTTGTGTTTTCTTTGTTTATTTCAGTGTTTCACTTGAATAGTATAATGTAAAGTATCTAAGCATTAACTGATATTCAGCTGCTTTTGTCTGGTACAGACTATGCTACCATTGAAAGTTAGCATGTGTGACCCCAATCTAACTAATCTGTAAAGTGTGACATGGAGATAACTTATTTGTCAATAATTGGTCGTTTGCAATTTAGGCTTTTCTGATTGTAAATGTAATGATTGATCTGCATAGTTAATGCAGACTCACCCAATTAAAAGCAGGACTAATACTCAGAGCTGCATGACTTAAAAACAGTTTTATAACAGTCAAATTAATACACTCGATCTTATTAGTGACAATCAGTGTAACTTGGTTTTTTAGGGTGATTTGGTCAATTTTTGTCTATTTCCACCAGAGAGTTAACTTGTGCAACTGTGTCATTAATGTGACTTTTCCTGTCAGAGAAAGGCACATGGTTGCTTCAATGATCGAATGGTTGTCGGTTTAAAAAATAAAACATTTTTATATTGAGTTGGGTTTTGTGGATTTCCTTTGTACATAATACATTTAATTAGTCTTAATAGCCCACATTAAATAAGAATGGAAATTGTTATATTTTGGCCTCAAGTTTAGCTGCCTGAGCAGATTGTTTTGAGGATTAATGTAGGGGAATATACAAATGATCAAAAATACAGAATAGATTTGCTTGTCTTGTGGGTAAAATTTGCTTTATGGCAAATGCTGTTGGGAGAAACTTGAGGTCAAAGGTTTATATAGTAATGAATAAAAATTAAGTTGCCTAATGGAGAGCTGATTTGCACATAGACTAAATACTTTGAATAAAGTTTACTTGCCTTAGCAAGCGATTAGAGACACATTCCCAGCAAACAGGTCATCTTAAGGGAACGTTCCCTAAGGGTTCTCTAAAGGTAAAATTTTAGCAAGTTTTCAGGAACTGTCCGTTTAGCAACCTCTAGAAATTTTACTGTAGAATTTATTGGTTGACTTAAGTGTATTGGATTTATTGGCCACCTGGCTAACTGTATGACCGTGGCAGCATCGGTTCTGACGAGATATTATCTATTATCTCTATATACTGAACGTAATTTGTGTTAAATAGGCTTCCTGTATTTCCCAAACTGGTATAAGCGAATCTGTTTTGTTAAAGTAAAATAACTCTGTGATGTTAGCAACCTTACCGATAGCTAAAATGGTATTTGCAGCGTGTCTGGGCAAAGTTGGAAAACATTATCCAAACTATTGTATATTTGTAAGATTATATAAACACGCTAGTCCTGTCAACGATATTGTTCCCATCCCCCGGAACTATAGTTTCTCTCGCACACTCCTATCGGATAACTAAAAACGTTACACATGCCACTTCCGGCGCTTGTTTGGCTGGCGGTTTGAAATGACACTGCTGCCATAAAAAGCTCACTTTTGATGCTTGAATGGCAGGTCTAATAAGCGTGGACACACACTTTGGAGCAAGAAGTGTCCTGTAGAGTGTAATACGGGTGCAACTTCACTCTGGTTTCACTGTACTATGTTCAAAAAGATGACTGAATTTGGTCCAGATTCCGGGGGGCGAGTTAAGGTAATGTTACGTCGTACTACTTAAGTCTGGCTGGTTTTTAAAAAAAAAAAAAAAGTTAAATGTATGATTTTAAACCAATTGATAGATACATCACATGTTTGCTGTGTTTACTGCAGGGAGTGACTATTGTGAAGCCTATTGTGTTTGGGAATGTTGCGCGCTACTTTGGGAAGAAGAGAGAGGAGGATGGACACACACATCAGTGGTCTGTCTATGTGAAGCCCTACAGAAATGAGGTTAGATGCCCACGTTTGTAACAGGGCTTTATTCAGGTCTATAAAATACTGCAGTCCATACTGACACACACCAAAGCTCACTGTCAAGTTGATTGTATAAATAAACACATCCCATCGTTCTTCCAGGATATGTCAGCTTATGTGAAGAAGATCCAGTTCAAGCTACATGAGAGCTATGGTAACCCACTCAGAGGTGAGTAGACCTTTCCATTATTTACTGTTGTCAGAGGAGAGGCATTGCTTGTGCAATAAGAATAAACAAAATATTAATGGATATGAATAATGTGCCATATTAGCTTATATCATAGCTGTACCTGTTATGTTTTTTTCCCACGCTGCTTTAGCTGAATTGTCTGTCTGTCTAATTTACTGTTTCTCTGCTCTCCAGTGGTGACAAAGCCTCCATATGAGATTACAGAGACAGGCTGGGGCGAGTTCGAGATCATCATTAAGATCTTCTTCATTGACCCCAATGAGAGACCTGTAAGAGCCGCCACCAGTAAACAGGAATTTCAAAGAATGTGTTCCAGCTCCCTACTAAATACTACAAATGTATACTGTGCTGATCTTCATAGTGTCATTATACGTTAACAAAATGTAACATTTTGTAACACTATCCATTACATTTAGTAGTAAAACTAAGGGAAAGCATCTCACTGATTATGTTGAGCTGCGATTAGCTGTTTGCATCTTAAAATATACTTGAACATAATAAATACTCAACATATGGTATGAACTGGTATTCAGTAAAAAGTGGGGACACAGTCATTTTACATTTTACTTCACTTACCTGTGTGTTTGCTTTTTTATATATTTTATATTTGTCTGTGTGTGTGTGTGTGTGTGTGTGTGTGTGTGTGTGTGTGTTAGGTGACTCTGTACCATCTATTGAAGCTGTTCCAGTCAGACTCCAGTGCCATGCCTAAGAAGACAGTTGTCTCTGAATTCTATGATGAAATGGTACGACTATTTTCGCTGCTGCGCTCTATGACCCCAGTTATTATGCTACATTAATTTCTATGTTCTTTTACACTGAAAATGTACAAACATTTAGTCTCTCCTCACTGTAAATGGTAAATGAAGTTAATGTTGTGTTTTCACACATGGGACTTCGTTTCATCACAATGGCAATGACCACAGGGTGTCACTAATTTGATGTAATAGATGAAAGGAGTCAAGGAGTTTTGGCTTTAAATAGAGAAACGTGGGAGAGTGAAAGAGATATACCTGATGTGTTTTCTTTCAGATCTTCCAGGATCCTACAGCCATGATGCAGCAGCTTCTAACCACATCAAGACAACTCACCCTGGGTGCATACAAGCACGAGACAGAGTGTATGTACACACACGGTGAACACACACACAAGTTTGTGCATACAGGCTAGTTTTGCGACATTACCCCATTGCGCCTCCTTACATAATCGCTGTCATCGTGCTTATGTGTGTTTGCCTGCCTCTTTCCACAGTCGGTGAGCTGGAGCAGAGGACCAAGGAGAAAATGGAAGCAGCAAAGAAGAGAACCAGCCAGGAGATTGCAGAGCTGAAAGACAAATTAAAAGCTAGCAGAGAAAATATCAACCACCTGAAGTCAGAGATCAGGAAACTGGAGGAGGATGGAGACCACAAGGAGCACTGAGAAATGGACAAACACAACATGTGAATGTAATACTTTGGCTGGGCTCCTGACCTTATCCCTGATTTGAAAGAAACAAATACATTTTTTTTATCTACTTTGTTGTCATGGTGTAATGTTCGTAAGTTTGACATTTTATGATTTGTTTATGATTCTTTACCAAACATCTTGGTGTACTGATTGATAGCGAAATCCCCTTTAGTATTCAATTTGAATGGCTGATTTATTGTTGGTGTTTTTTACTGTTTGTGCCATTTTATACTTAAAGTAAATATGTTTACAGCATTGTTTGTGTAAGTTTCTTCTGTTGTGACCATTCAAGCACAGACCAGTGGTGATATGCTGATCGAGGTCTATGGGAGGAAATTCTCACCAAACCTTGCACGCTGCATTGGTATATGTTCGGTCACATTGTAACGTCAGTAAAAGCCCGTGTGTAACAGCACAATATTTCCAAGCAAAGCAGGTTAAACACCTCTCATGTAAAACAGAGCAGGGTTTGACCTGCTTCTCAGTCCTGATCCTGTCTACTAGCAGGGTGCGAAATGATTTAGACAAGGAGACAGAGGGTTCAGGGATTCATGATCTGTCAGCTGTTGCAGTGACTGCATTGTTTTGTTTTTGAAGTTACTTTATATGAAAACCTAAAATGAAAAGGTGAAATTTCATGAACTCCAATTAATACCTGATGCAGTGCTCAGTCCTTAGGTGTAATAATCACTTAAGTCTTTATCAGTCATTTGTCTGTAAGTGACCTTTGGTATTTATTGAAAAGTTTTCTCGTGCAAAAGCAAAGCATACATACTGTGGATCATATACAACATAAAATTACAAAGAAAGAAAAGAAGTTTACTTAAAAGTTTTGATATAGGGTCTCAGACCTTTGAACCCCCACTATATTTTTGTAAAGGGTTGATAAACTTTTCATTAAAGCCGAGACGCGAGGTGTCAGATTTCCGAAAGTCCATGAAGGCGTCGGGCAGGAAGTTCAAACAACTTTTGCTGTCCCGATTCCGGGGTTTCCGTAATTTCCCCAGAGCTGTACACTCGGCGTAACTGTCATGTAACTCTGTGTCCGCTGGCTGTTCTCTGCTGAAACCCGCCAGCAAACATGTTCAAACACGAAGACATAGGATGGAAACGCTGTTGTGCAGGTCTGTGCGTTTGTTACTGGCGCACAGCTGGAGGTTTGGTAAATACACGGAGCGGCTGAATAAAGCGGGTCTGCTCGGGTTGAGATCCCTCCAGGTGCCCTGCGTCAGGGGGAGGAACTCGAGGTAAGTCTACAGTGTCATGTTTTGTAGAAATGGCACAAACACCTGTTGATATAGGACACAGATGGGAGCAGAGTGGCCTGGCAGAGGGTGTTTAAGCCGGTATAACAAACCTCCTCTATCTCCAAAAGGATTCAAACTGAACTCTTCTATCAAAGTATAAAGTTTCATCATTGAGTTTTGCAATGAATAAGAGTGGATATTAATTATTAAATCACTTCAAATGTATATTAATGTAATATAGAATGATTCATTGGAAGATGCCCTGGCAGATGAAAAAACAATGGTAATAAGGCCCATTCAAAAGTAGCCTGTTTTTATTTAAAGGGGTCCCAGACAAGTACTCATTTTTGAAATGAATATATGAATAACAAATTAGATCCGTTAAAATTAGAGAGACATACATTTTCATTTTATTTTTTTTAAGTAATATATCCTCTTCAAGGTTATAAAATTATTCCAGAGAACTTACCTGTACAATAGTGGTGGTTGCATTAAAAAGCAATGAGATACTAATTTTAGTACTTTTAGGAATATATAATTTTTTACTGCACTGCATGTTATTTTCCTCTTTGTGGCTATTTCAGTCGGTTTTTTGGTTCTTTATCAAACCGCCTGCAGTCGTCCCGGGAGTTTCTCATGCGGTCATGTGATCAGAGGCTTTTTGCTCCGACGTCAGAGCCGCAGAGCTAGTACCGACTAATGATCCCCGCCGTCCCGCTGCACGACTCACAGCTCCGCGTCTTGCCTTCACGAAGACACCCCGCCGACGGTCTTCGCTGCAGCCGTCAAGCTCCCCGTCGATACTCGCTGAAATATACGTCGTGGTAATGTAAACCGCATTGGAAATGCCCTGCGAACCGCTCAGCTCCTCGTAATGTTCCCCTGCCTCTCGCATTAAAACACGAACATGTCTCCTCGCTGAGGAAACGACCGGTGGTGCTCTGTTGCGTTCAAGTTTTCAGGTGAGTCGGCTGGAAACAGGCATAACTTGCAGGATGTGTAACATGTACCGACGCCTGCGGTGCTCGGTGGCGAGTGTGTGGCTGCCTCATGGTTCCCCCGGTGGCATTTTAATCTGTTTCATGCTGACACTATTGTTCCACCAAGGACATATTTTGCTTGGCTTTTTTTTTTTTTTTTTTTTTTTTTAATACTGTGTTTACTATTTAACTGCACTCCATATCTTTTATTTGAAAAATAGTCAATAATATAGCATATGTTTGAAGCCAGCATTGTTTCTGCTGACTTTCCTTTGTGTGCAAACATGTCAAAGAGGAAATAGTTGAAGAGTAGGTGAAGTTTTTTTTTTTTGTTTGTTTGTTTTTGTTTGTCATTTGAATCCACAGTCGGTGTCACTGGCATGATCATTGTCATGTTATAAATCATATCCAGATGTGTGTGTGTGTGATACTGTCATGATACCAGCAATATTATCATTAATTTGTTAGCTCACTTTTGAAGACATCTGACTGTTTTCAGGAGGGGAATCTGGGCTAAATTAATGATTATCTGTAATTGTTTTTCATGCATATTTACATCCTGTTTTTCTCTTTGAAGAGCTGTGAGACCGTCCTGTCTGCTAACTTCATAGACAGATTTAATTGAACTTAGCTACAGAGATCAGAGATAGTCCGACTAAAGGCTGTGTTTGTTGTGTATATGACCACACCAGGCATGCTGGCAGGCTACATGGATCTTTGCTTGGTTGTCACCCACAGAGCTCCATTGTTGTTCTGATGTCTGTGTGTAGTTAAAGTCCATTCATGAGGCTGAGTGCATCATCAGGACGCCTTAGCTGTAATGTATGGAGTTCCCCAAAGAGGGCAAATGGACAATTAGCTTAAGGTGCATTACTGTATTAATGCATTAGTGTGTACATTTGGTAGTCATACATTTCTCCACCATCTTGAACCAATGAAGGTAATTCTTCACGTGCATTTTCTCCCAAAGCATAAGTGCATGGTGGAGTCATTCCTGAGTGGATAGTAGTTAGAAAGGGTGTGTATTGCACTGTGATTGCTTTGGATAATAGCAGGATAAGGAAGAGCTGTGATTTGGCTTTGGAAAGTGTGTAGGTGTCAACATCAATTTGTGTGTATAGTAAATGTGGGTGTTTTTTCCTCCTACCCCCTTAAACTAAAATATCAGATTCACTCCCCTTTTTTTCCTACAGAGAGGAATTTTCCCTTTAACCACACATTCAGTCGTGGACTCACATTGATAAAATGTGTTTTACTTGAGCCACCTCGGCAGTGAAGCAGGCCCGTAGCTTAGTGGAGGCCTCAACTCATGGTTTAATACTGCACCACCGTTTTTGAGGTAGACATTGTCCAAGAGGAAAGTAGCCAGAGCCATTTCAGCTGTTGCGCTGGGACTGTAATGATGTAACAATGAGTTGTGCGATCACAGTCTGTCCTCATCACGTTGGTCTAATAATCCATGTGGCCTTTTTTGATATGGAATACCTTCATAATTTTTGTACCCTGCATGCATCGGCATGCTAGTTACTTCCTAATCAGTATTACCCAAGAGTAAAAACCGTACTATTTGTGTCACACCCATAGGAAACTCATTTCTCAATCTTTCCTGTCAACAATATGTTAAGAGATGAAAATCATAACAACACTCAGACATCTATTAGGTCATCTAGCAAGGTTTAAATAAAGTTTGATCATTGAATTTAATGCACTAAAATGTCACCTCTGATAGTAGTTTGATTTGAATAACAGTGAAGTGGATCCTGCTGTCTGTCTGACTACTGTCTTTCTGTTTCATATGCAAACTATTATGTTTCAACTGCCAACTGTTTAATGAGCTCTGTTATCATTGCAGTAGCATTCGAGCGAGTGAAAGGAGCCAACGTGTGACTTAAGTGTTGGTGTGAACTTGCACTGCTCTCCCCACCCTCAGCAACTTGTTCCTTAAGCAAGGCATGTGAACACTGGCTTCACCAGAACTTTCAAAGTGGATTGTCTGTGTGTTCATGCCAGGTGTGGTGGTGTGCCCATGGAGAAGCCGTCGTCTTCAGGCAGAGCCGCGCTGGAGGAGAGGAAAAGCCTGGTGGAGGTAATGCATCCTGCTCATCATCTTAAAATGAGACGGTGCCAAGCTGTGGTCTGGTTAGTTATAGCTTGTTTGACAGAAAAATTATCCAGTGGAAGAAAATGCATGTTTCTAAGCTCATTGTGGAGAATCCCCGTCCGACTGGGGATGTGTGTGTGCTGTTAGCTGTCCAAATATTGTCCCAAAGTCGCTATAAAGGGCTGAAAGCTTCACCGCAGACATTTGGATTTGTCATAGCAGGAAAAGCACAGGTGTTACTAATAAGATTAATGATGGCTCAGGTCTGATACGTGTCCAAGTAAAGCGTTCCAGTGAACCAGTATGCAGAATATCAGGTACTGCTGCTTATCTAATTACACCTGTACTTTGCCTACTACGACATGTCAAAATGTCTGCTGTGATAAGATCTATTTATAGTCACTGTCGTTCAGTTTAGTTTTTTAACTCATGATAGTTGTTAAAGGGGAACCGCACCTACTTTACACATTCAAGTCCATTTACAGATCTCAGGGAGTACTACTACCTATGTGAAAATAAGTTGTGTACAATGTTTTGTAGTTTCTGCGCAAACTGATAAACTGCCTTAACTAATGTCACTTGAGTCAGTGTTAGTTGGGGCTGAAGACTACAAGTTTGAGTCTGAGAGTGTGGAGTTTGGAAGAACTGATCTTAACCAAACCTCTGTAGCCAGCTCCTTATCTCTGCTAGAGGCTAGCAGCTAGCAACTCAAGGCTACACTAGCTACTAGTACCATAACACAGCTGAAGTCTCTTTGTGAGTAATGTAGGCACCAGATTTGACAAGGCAGAAGAATTTGTTGAAAGGTAGAAACATTGTAGAAAAACAATTAATTATTCCAAAGTCTCTCTCATTTTCATTCATTCATTCATTTTCCCGTCCCTAGCTAAGATGTAAGAGTATGCCATGATGGCTGGCTATGTGGTTATGGTGCTCATTTCATGACAAATGCTTTGGCAACTGCAAACTGACTCCATCACTGTATGTGTGTGGTTGTACCTCTACTCCAGGATGAAGTGATAAGAGGTGCTGAGGGTGGAGAGGTGGCTTCTCAGACCCCGAGGAAGAGCACCTCCTCCCGCTCTTCCCGCAAGAGCTTCCGCCTGGACTATCGGTTGGAGGTAAAACCTCACTTCTCATCATCCTCCTGTTGCCTAGAACATGCTGCTTTACCTGAAACACACACACCTGGTCCTCCACCTTCACCTCAACTCACTTCAAACCTCTTCATTTCCATAAACTCTCTTCCCTCAACATGGCAGCTCTCCAGTTCTGTCCACTGTATGCTGTGTATTAGGTTTAATCTCTCACTCTCATCTGACTTTTGAAATGACTTTAACATTAGTTGTACCCTCTCAGTACATGGCAAAATAAGTGGCTAAAATTACATGGTTTACTATGATTGCAGGAGGAAGTGACCAAGTCCTGTCGAGACAAACATGGCCGCTGGATCAACCCTTGGCCCACATGGCGGTTCCCTTCCTACTCAATTCTGCTCAGGTTCTTCCTGTTGGATAAAAATCACAGCAATGTACCAACTAGTAAAGAGGTGGGTAATTATTAAATTCAAATGTAAAATATGAATTAATTATGTTTTGAATATAACCATCTTAAATATAAAACAGAGGATATGAAAGACTACCTCACACAAAATTCAACCTCTTAAACACTTTCAGAAAGATGACTGACTTTTATAGTTACTAAAAGTATGGTTTTATGGACAACTGAGTTGACAGTAAGTAGAGTTAAATACTATATAAGATTTGACTTCTATTATCCGTGCAGTGATTAGTATTATGAGCTCATCTCTCTCACTCCTGTATGTAGACATATTGCCCTTTTTCAACTCTCATAAGCCACATAGTATTTATAGCAGCTAGTGGAAACCTTGCTGAGCGCAGTGGGGGCTTAACAGATTTCAAAGGCTGCTTTCACGCAGCAATAGAAAACTGTTTAACCCCTTATTTGCACAGATTGCACAGTGTTTTGTTGTTGGATAAAACCTAGAAAAATACCAATCAACTACCAGGGAGGTCAAAACTACAATGATGGCAACAGTCTGACATTTAGTGTGTCAGGATGTAGCCTCGTAAACTACATATGTAACAACTGTGCAGAGAGACAAGTAACACAAAAGCAGTTGTTCAAAGACCTTTTCTAGCATAGAACCAGTGTACTCCTGTAAACATAACAACAAACACATGCTAACTCCTGTGTTTTGAGCTGAAAACAGGGACTTTCTTCTGAGTGAAAGGGGATAAAGGTTCATTATTGAAATGTATGATCGAAGCCATAAGGGTGAAACACCCTCTTCCTTAATGTGATTGTTTTATTTCAATTCAATTCAATTTTATTTGTATAGCGCCAAATCATAATATACATTATCTCAAGGCACTTTACAGGGTAAGGTCAAGACCTTACTTTGTTACAGAGAAAAAAACCCAACAGTTCCCACAACGAGCAAGCGCTTGGCGACAGGGGGGAGGAAAAACTCCCTTTTAACAGGAAGAAACCTCCAACAGAACCGGGCTCAGGGTGGGCGGCCGTCTGCCTCGACCGGTTGGGTTTAGGAGAAGATAAAAAGAGGGGGTGGGGGGAGGAGAGAGGAGAGAAGAGAGAGAGAGAGAGAGAGACCAGCAACAGCTTATTTGATGCCATCTCTCCCTGTTTCGCTTTGTCTGCGTTTCTGTCTCCTCTCCTGTGTCCACCTCTCTCTGTTGCTGGTCCATCCTCTTCCTCCAGGCCCTGAACAGTGAGCTCCCAGTGATGGAACCGTACTTCGTCCAGAACCCAGACCTCTCTGACTCTGGTCCAGGTCTGAGAGTCACCTGGCTGGGTCACGCCACAGTTCTGGTTGAAATGGACGGACTAAATATTCTGACAGACCCAATCTTCAGCCAGAGGGCCTCACCTTTCCAGTTCATGGGGCCCAAAAGGTACAGAGGGCCTCCCTGCACCGTGGAACAGGTTCAGTACTTAATTTTAAATTTTCCCTTTTATTAAAACAGTGACAAAACAATTAGTTTGTCTCCTTCATATCCGTTTTCTCTTGTCCTCTCCTGCCAACAGCTGCCCAGGGTCGATGCTGTCGTCATCAGTCATTCTCATTATGACCATCTGGATGCTGGATCTGTGGCCAGCCTTAATGCACGCTTCGGTGGGGAGCTACGCTGGTACGCAACGAATCGATGGGCTGGTGCTGTTTTGATCAAGATCCACACTCTACTACATTTATCGCTTATGTGTTTGGCTGACACTTAACCACTGTGTCTTTTAGTGCACTTCTGTGTTTGGAAACAAAATCGTCAAATGTACCTTTTTAGTATTAAGTAAGACCAGTGTGTGTTTTGCAGGTTCGTGCCCCTGGGTTTGATGGACTGGTTGGTGAAGATGGGCTGTGAGAATGTCATGGAGCTGGACTGGTGGGAGGAGAACTGTGTACCGGGTCATGATGACGTGACATTTGTTTGTACACCATCTCAGCACTGGAGCAAACGCACAGCATTGGATGACAACAGGGTAATTATTGATTAGATTTAGCTCATGTATTAACTGCTGTCTTTAATAATAGTGTTTGTTTGGCCAATTTTGTTTGAGACATAATATATTTTGCAGATTCAGTACAATAAAATGTTCCTTTCTCTCTTTCAGTCTTTGTGGGGCAGCTGGTCTATTTTGGGTCCAGACCATCGATTCTTCTTCGCTGGTGATACTGGCTACTGCTCTTCCTTCCAGGAGATAGGACAACGCTATGGACCATTTGACCTCGCAGCAATCCCCATTGGAGCATACCTGCCCAGGTACTGTACATTACACAGACACAGTGTCCACTTTACAATCTAATGCAATGTAATCCCACTGTTCTGCAATAAAGTCTACTTATATGATGCCAATCATATCCAGTTTTTGTTGCTGTCATAGTTAGTGGTGGTGTTTTTCCCATATTCTGCCCCCTGGATAAAAATCGGAACATTATAAACTTCAGAAAGGTAGAATTAAAGGCTGATTGTATTGGACTGCAATAGACTGTACATGTCTTCATAGTAAAGTGGCCACAGGGGTCTTTGTATGAAACATGACCACTTTAAAATTAAACAAATGCAATCACTGAACTGTACAAGTAAGGTTTTTAATAATTGTATTCTACTACATAATGACACATATAAAGGACCATAGAGAGCCACACCTGTAAGAACACTTGAATATTCCTGGTCTTTCAGGGACGTGATGCAGGGGCAGCATGTAGATCCAGAGGAGGCTGTTCAGATTCACCAGGACCTTCAGGCCAAACAGTCTGTTGCCATTCACTGGGGGACCTTTGCTCTTGCCTATGAGGTAGGACTATACAGGCATACACTTAGTTATTGACTAAATGATGCTTTTATCTGGTTAGTTCAAAGGAACAGTCTGCCACTTTGGAAAAAAATGTTATACCTCAAAAGAGAATGATCAATGCCACCCCCATAAATCCAGAGTTCAGTGTGAAGCTGGTTAGCATAAAGCCCAGAAACAGGGGAAACAGGCAGCCTGGCTCTGGCCAAAAGAAAAAAGCCACATATTAGCTCACTATTTGGAAAACAAATGTAAATGCATAAAAAACAGTTGTAGTTTTACAGGGGTTTATGTGTTAGACAATTACTTTGCTGTGGGTCTTGTCATCATAGTGAAGTTGCCAGACTTCCTGCACATGAACCCCTGGATTTTGTTTTTTTTTAACATATTGGTCTTCCCAGATAAAAAATAATGAAATATAGTGTGTTAGTGAGCTTTAGAGGTGGGCATATTTTGTTAACTTTGAACTGAGCCAAGCAAGCTGTTCCCTCCTGTTTATAGTCTTTATGCTCAGCTAAGATAAGTGCCTGCTCGCTCTGGCTATATATTGAATGGAGAGATGAGAGTGGGTAAGCACCTTTGCAAAAATGCTGAAATATTCCTCTAATATTGAGCATAAACAAATAAAAACAGGTTCAACTAATTGTAAGGTGCAGAGTTGTGATGAAGGAAATATATGTACATTCAGTCACCAGATTAATGTTAGGTACTTAAATACATTACTCAGTCTGATATACATAGTTCTTCAATAACTCTTACTTCCATTTTAGTGTTAAGTCTCTGTAGAAACTGTGTAGTCATTTTGAAGGCTGCAGTTAATGATGCTGTTGAATTGTGTTGCAATATATTGACAGATGTTTCTGTCTTTATGTCCACCCCATTTATATCAATGAGGGTAGGCTTAATGACAGACTCCTGTCAGTACAATGCAGTACAGTTCCACTGCATCGCAAACTACCTCCTCTTAAATGACCACAGTTGAATCAACACGCCTCAAAAGCAGTTTCAGACATTAGCTCAGTTGGTCAGTGGCTTATACAGCTGCTGAGAGGGGTTATAGAGGTAAGAACGTGCTCTGACAGTCTATTATGTTCTGGTAACACAACATAACAAAGGTTCATTGTTTGTTAAGCTGCAAGACTATTCCTGCAGTGATCATGGTATAACAGAGCCTCTGCTCACTGCCAGGCTTGGAAAGTTAGACCAGCTAACAAAAGTACTGCAGTAAAAATTAACCTGTTTAAAGTTTGAGTATGGTGATGCTCAGTAGTAGTTTAATACTCACTCTTTCCCTCCTTCGCCCAGTACTACATGGAGCCGCCGGTTCGTCTTAGAGAGGCCCTGGAGCAGAAAGGACTGAAACCAGAATCCTTCTTCACTCTGCATCATGGGGAGTCTCGCCTCATAGCTTCACGAGAAGGAGACGTATTTGAATGATCCTCTGCTCTGTAGCGTGTTGTGGGCTGAATTTACTGTAGATTTGTGACTGTAACAAAGTGCAGAACATTTTATCATATATAGAAGGAGAAGTGATTTAAGTATGAAGTGCATCTCAACTGAGAATTAAAAATGTTCAATACTGTTTACATACTGAATCTCTGCCCCGCCATCACATGGCCATTGGTGAACAGTAATACCTAGAGAAAACAAGTTAGGTTGTTAGGTTTACACAGTAAAGAAAAAAAAGCAAAGATAAGCTCAGTCGGTGTGGTATGTACAACAGAAAAATTAGAGATTGTTTTATAGTGTTAACAATGAGGAAAAAAAATCTCCTGTTTTTTTGTAATCTCAAAGTGTAACCATAATAAATAATCATATTTAGCTTGTCTATCTGCACACTGGCTTGAGAAAGCCCTCAGCCCTGAGGAGAAAATATTTCTACACATACAAGAAAGAAAGAAGAGAAAAAAAAAAAGAAAAAAAAAAACTGAAAAGAAATGTGTGTTTATCGTAGTTGGTTTGTGGAAACTTGCTCATCAATTGACCAAAATGTGACCAGAATTATTTGTACAACTTTCTTAAAAAATTAAGATGCAATGAGAATTAAACTTGTGTTGAGTGAATGGTGCTGATACCAAGTTACTATAATAGCTTTTATTTTTAAAATTGAGATATCAATGCAGCTAGATTTTGTGCTTAAGGAACAATGGAGTGCTCAATGACAAACCTTCACTATGAAGCTGGCCAGGAGACTGCAGGAAGTGTGATGAATCTTCATGTTCACACATCACTGGACACAACATCTTGGTGGCTGAAATATCAAAAAGAAAATAAACTATTAAAGTTATTTAGACTTGTGATTTTCGGAGTGGTGATAGCTAATGCCAAATTACAAAGCTATTTTCTTTTTGTTTGTTTTCAGAATGTATTCCGACTAACCCACAACTACACAAGACAAAAAGTGTTCGAATAAATATTTTTGTTGTATGTGATATAAACTCAACACCTTACAGAAAATGCAGATGAAGTGTTGCCAGATGTACAAGTTGAGCTGGATTCAACTTCATGCACTGCAGATATTGTGCATTGTTCCTGTCAGACATTTGCTTTTGATGCTCTGAAAACCACAGCACAAAGACCTTTTTTTCCCCCCTATGCTTATGTGATCATCTACATCTGCACCTCTTTGAACTTTTAGTTAACAGATGTGTTTGCTTCAGAGAGCAACAGTAGAACCATTTTAGTGCTTAAGTGATTTTATTATAATTTTTTTATGTTTTATTTTTTTATGTGATATCATGTGAAGCCAGAAGGTAAGAACAGATAACAGCACAATGTTGAGTTAATTTAATAGCCTGGTTATAACTACATGGTCAAACAGGGCTAACTGTGGTTTACAATGGATCCAAGTCACTGAATTTCCCATTAAATACACCTGGCATTTAAAATGTTTGTCTTTTGTTCTTGTTGTCAACAGCAGTGTGGAGCAGGACTAACCAAACAGGAAAATACAGTATTATTATTATTACAAAATGAAGTTGTGTTTATAATTGATGGGGGGAAAAAAAGATCAGAGGAAGTTACTTTAAAATCCCTTTAGTTTTGTTATCTATTCCCATTACTGCACTATTCTGAGTAACAACATTTGACTATTCCTGTGAGGTAGTAAATCTTCAGCCACTGTGACAAACATCAAATTTATTTTAAAGCAAGGATACAGAAGCCACGACATGGAAAAGAAAAATGGTTTCTAAATTTAAAGTGCTACGATCAGAAAAATTGGTCAGTAAGCATTTTAAGTCAAGTCAAAAACAAGTAAGTGAATTTTATACTCAACGGTGAACATGAGGCATATGACTCAACCCTTTAGATTTTTATTGCCTCAGTATTTAAACAGTGGTTCCCATAGAAAGACTGTGTACACTGCCATGACACCTGCTCCATGTGCTGTGTGAGTTTTTTTAACACTGCCAGTGATGGGGCCAAACACACTTCTAATTAAAGGCTCTGTTCCTACACTACTCTGCAAATAAATAAAAGCAAGTCTTGAGGCTGTAAAACAATGAATTCAGGCCAATACATAGACAATCCACACACTGGTGTATTCTGTATAATATAGTGTATGTATCACTTTTCTTTGTGCTGTGTTAGTGGCCATTTACTGTAATAAGATTACATACAGCACATTACGTGTACAGTATGTGCTTTACATGTGGAGATATAAAATGTGTCACTTTTGTCACTGCTAATGTAAATTACTGTTGGCTTTGGAATTATTTGGGCCAGCTAGTTAATAAATCCTACTTGTCTTGGGTGTAGTTGCAGATATTAATAGCAGCTGCTTGTCTGTAGGAAATAAAAATATAAAAATAAACACTGTTGACATAGGGAGTGCAGATTAGTACAGGCAGATTTGGGAAGAGTGAGGTGATTACCATCACAAACAGGGAGACAATTTAATGTTTCAAACTGGACTAATTTTCTCTAGTGTCAATCACATTGACCTCTCTGACTGGTGTTAAAGATCAGATGCTATTTCCCTTCACTGTAAATCTGACCTAAGATCTGCCTGTTATGACTCTAAAGCACCTACTATCTTTGTGGGTACTTGTGTTGTAGTATAAATGGGCACAAGTAAAAACACGATTTGGTTTCAACAGAGATAAAAGCTGATGTCGGGAAACGGGATAATCATCCAAATAAATAAATATTCAAGCGGTATAACATCTTTTTCAGCCCATGTTCAATAAAATAATCAAAGAGAATACTAATTTCAACTCCACAGTCTGAATTTGATCAATAATGCAGAGGCAGAGCGTATGAGGAGATTGGAAAGTTGAAGGAATTAAAAAAAAAAAAAAAAAAAAAAAAAAAAAATTCATCCTAACCTGTTTCAGGATCACCTGGGATTCATCAGGTGGGAAAGTCCAGAAAAATCCTCCCGGTTCTCGAAACAACTGCCTCACAACAGTTTTTTTCTGCGTCCTTCACTCCTGCTCTTGTGTTTGAGCAGACTGATAGAAACTGGATAAACACAGGTGTATCTCATTAGCTCCTCACCTTCCTCTCCCGCCGGCGGTTTAAAGGGCCACGCCGCCTTTTTCCGCCCCTCATCATCATCATCATCACTGCATCTGCTTGATGGGAAACAAAATGCCACACACACTCTTTGCACAGTGTTAAGAACGACGCAAGGGGGCAGTGTCTGCAAAGTTTTCACATCTTGCATTCAAACCTGAAGACCTAAACAAGACCATTTTACATTATTGGTCCATATCAAGTGTATCAAGCTGTGATTACCAGGAGGTAACCACATATCTATGTATTTAAACACAATATCTGTGACATGTTATTAATAATCCGTGTTGAGAGGATATTTTTTTTTTTTTACGAAGTAGAAGTTTATTTCTATTCTTAGAATGAAATGCAGATTTGATTATTCGGTAAACCGCATTCATCTTATTGTTTAGTATTAAACTGGGTCCCTCATTGAGCAGTGAGCACAGCACACATTACATCTCTTTAATGACGGTATTCATGCAGAAACAGGAAATGTTTGTGGTCTGGATGTGATTTTTTTTTTTTTTCCCCCAAGGAAAATGGTTGTTTGAGAAGAACATACTATAGTTGTATGACCGAGTCTTCAGATGTATCTTTCTGCTATTTTAAGTGTGTACCAATATAATGTGAGAAGAGCTGAGATAAGCCCAGGGTAGATTTTAGTATCTGGTAACACACCTCTAGTCTGAGAGTCAGGAGTGGGCAGGGTCCTGAATGTTCCTGTGAAAGTATTGTCTTTCGCTAACATCTGAAAATATTCGTACAAATAATTACCACTAAAATAACCAAATAAACACTGCACTCTAGGGATAACAGGGGCCTTTGTAAATACAACAAGTTCAAAGTCCCCAATATCTTCTTGATTGAAGAGACACTGACTGACTGAACCGCCCACTCACACATCCTTCATGCACTGACGCAGAGACAAGTTTCAGTGACGGTTTTGATTTGGCAGGAAGTGGAAGGAAGAAGTCCGAGGTTCGAAAACAGTAAAATTACACCAAAACTATAATTGGAAGAAGGGCGGCTGTTGTCTTCTTGGCAAGCTGCAAAGACTGTATTCATCATCATTTAAAGGTTTCCATTGTTAAAAATAAACTACCTTTAAGAAAATATCTTGCCCAAATCTTTATTTAAATGAAACATCATCTTAAAAATTTTAAAATAATCTTTGCTCACAGCTCAGGGCCTGTGATGAGATGGGAACCGTGGGAGAAATTACTGTGAAGTGAGGGTTCGGCTTAAGGTCAGGTTAACCTTAACCTAAGCTGTGATTTGATAGCCCTTTCAAATAAAAATAAATAGAAGAAATAAATAAAAATACACTGAAAAGATGTGAAAAAGAATTCCAACAGAGTAACGATTTCTTTCTCATGTTGACTTATGATTTGTTTCTTCCCTTGAGATGCTAATTACACCATGAAGCACTCTCTCCTGGCAGGAGTAGAAGCCTCTCTTTATACACTCCGTATATTCAACACTGGTATTTTTCTAGTATCTAAATACTAAATAAGAGTTTTTGATTAAAAGCAGAAATGCAGAAACCAGTAGGTTTAGACTTGAAGTCAAAAGTGCAAAATTCATATTCAATATTTTAATAATCAATTAATAAAATATGTTGAGGTTCAACCAACCATAGAAAAATGTCAAAGTGGAAAGTTTATCTTATATTTGAAATGATAAAAGTTTGAATTAACCCAAGCTATAGAATAGCCCTGGTCTTGAAGAGATATTTAACAATGGTAAAACATTTTCATTTTTCATTCATAAGAGAAAAAAGGGGAAAATCACCTCTGAGAGAGAAAACCTATGAAACAACCACTCCTGTCTGCAGTACAATAGTTATAGTTTAGTTTGAAAGTCAAGTGTTCAGTGTGATTGTAGCTTCCCACAGAGGCCAGAGGTGATGTTTCCAGCTCCAAAAGTGACAAATTCAAATATTTACTGGTCATCATGAGCATAGAGTTTTTAGAGATTGAAGGCAACATTACATTTAAAAATAATTCAGTTTGATAGAATACCTGATGATATGTCAGGAAACAGCAGGGGGCATCACAGGAGTGTCAGTAATGGCTCAGCATTGTCTGCACGCGTGTGTCTCCTTAGATAAATGTGATTGTGTGTGTCTGTGTGTCACGCCACACTCTGCCTGCTGCTGTCTCTGCTGTGTGTTGACCCTCCAGAACAACGTCGTGAGAAGTCCAGAAAGATGCCGTCCTGCTCCGGCTCTGAGTCCAAAGACTCCAGGACGTGGTCCATCAGGATGTCCGGACTGGACAAGGGACTGGGACCGGAGCTCGTGTCCTGAGCCAGCACTCTGGAGGACGAGGGGGAGTCCCACGCCAGCGATCCTGCGCCATGTGTGTCCTCACCTGGGGAAGGCTCAGGCAGGATGCCTGGGGAGGGATGCTGTGGCTGGCGTGGGTGGGGACCCGCGGGACTGTCAGCAACTCTGGGATGGGGGTCCTGGCTGGAGGTCACAGTGTCTGAAACAAAGACAGTAAAAGTTTCACAGTGAATCTAATGATGAATATGTTAAAAATGATAAGAAGTCTTTTGGGTCTTTGTTCATCAGCTTCCTGTTTATTCTGTCATGTGGAGAATACAGCATTAGTAACTAACTTAATTCATTTTTCAAACACTTAAAGATAAAAAATATGTTTGTACGAAGTTCAGTAAGATGGAAACTGTTTTTCAGACCTTCTTAAACTTCAAGTTTAATTAGAAGTTTAATTAAAGTTTAAGGTCATCTGAAACATATTGTCCTCAAGACAGAGCTAACTATTGCAGTCTTGAAAGTTGTAGTTGCTTTGTTATATCTCCTACCTGAAAGTGCAACAAATTCTGTTGAAGCCGGGGAGTGGTTGGCGAGGCTGGATATGCTGGTGTTACTGGTGGCGTTGGTGGTGGATTCAGCGCCGCTTTCCTCCACGCAGGACGTCATCTCAGAGACGGAGTGTCGTCTGATACATGTGCCACCTCCTATGGAGGAGTCTGTGTCATATTCCACCACAGGAGTCAGCATGGGGACATTGTAGCTTTTAGACCGTACCACTGGATTTTTGGCGATGGGGGAGTTGCCTGGTTTGGAGGGCCAGGAGCGCTGTAAACGCTTTTCTAAAGAGAGTGAGACAGACGGGGGAAAAAAAGATTACCTTTAAATTCAGATTACTTTATACTTGAAAACAGGCCACAGAACACCACAGAAAACCTTGAGTACAAGAGAACACATAAACACAGAAATGTGGAACTTAAAACAGATAGAAGCATACAGACATTCACACAACACACACACACACACACACACACACACACACACACACCTAATAGGCAAGAGGAGCAGTGCAGATTGGAGGATCCATCTCTGGAATATAAGCCATGAGTCCCGAGGTAGGGAGAGACCACCTTCTGGATGAGAGACTCCAGACGCAGGTAGTCGTCTGTTACACCTTTAGATTCATGGACACCCTGCATCAAACAAACACACAAACAAAAACACAGTCAGAAACACAAGGTTGTGTATTAGCCAGTAATTGCTACTTGTTGGCCAGTGGCAGTGGAAACTTTAAAAGCCATGAAAAAAAGAAAGAAAGAAAGAAAGAAAGAAAGAAAGAGCTTGGCTTTCTATGATTGTATCAAACACTCGATCTCAGTGGTCTCTGAATGTTAATACTGTTTCAAACATAATGGAGTGAGAGCTGCCAGTAGGAGACACTATGCTTTTATAAACCCAGCCAGAGGACAACATGAGTAAAACAGCAGACAGTGTCTCAGACTTGTATAAACATGTTCAGATAGAAAAACAAACTGATTTAACTGGTTTAATATCGACACGATTTCTGTCTCAAACAACAACAACAATGGGTATAAACTCCACGATGAAACCGACCGCAAAGAATGTAAACTTTGTACGATCATTATCTTTGTCATTCTTGGATTAAACTTTACTGCATACAGAATGATGAGTCCACAACAGAGATCAGAGGAGTGCAATTAACTGAAAATCATGCACATCCTTAGACCAAAGGGAACTTAGTTTCCTGTGTGGTAATGGCGTGAAAAGTGTAAGAGTACAGGGAACTAAAAGACCTCCAGAGAAAGTAGAGTTAACTTAGTCCGAGGCTTTGGGCTCAGTTCAGTTTCCGGTTTGAAATTTTTGAAATTGTCTGCTTCTACTGGAAGCAACACTGATGACAGCTGTGAGACAGAACCGAAACAGTTAAGTTGGCAACCATAAAATTAAAACAATGAGCCCCAAGACATCAATATATAGATTCATCACTACGGGCGACACCTGTCACATTACACATTTGATTCCTCATTAATATAAAAACATCGATTAGAGCAGCTTGAATGACATGGGTAGGCTGGGTTGAGGTCTAAGTTTTAGAACAATGCGAAACACCACTATAAACTAAGAAGACGAGGAAGAAGAGCTCGGGACACGACAACATCTGCTCTCACAGCACAATCACAACCAAACTCCTTAATGGAATAAAGGAGGCCTTTCCCCCTGTGGAGGGAAGCTTGCAACTTTGGAAGCATCCTGCTTTTACATCCTCTCTGCATATGTGGAGCCCTCATTGCCCTGTTTATTGTTTATTGATGGTTCTTCTTGTTTCATGGGACCGAAATATTTTTTTTTTACACTGTCGCCAGGAAAATGGCATTACAGTTTTCATCTCTGCAGCGACGCTCAAACCCACTGTGCATTTGATGTTAGTGTGTTTTAAAGGACATCACTTGCAAGTAAATTACCCTTATAATCAAGACGCTGCTGCTTTATGAAGTGAGAGCCGCCATGAATAACAAACAAGAACTTTGCAGTTTGAAAGGCTCAGGATCTTTGTTTCTGTCTAGTTAAAGCCACCACCTCCGGGTGCCATATTTCCTAGTTAGGTGACCTCACAAACACTTTTCGAAGTTGGATTTAAACTAATTCTCACATTAAGGGGTATGATATGTGTCTGAATAACAAAGGAGAGTTCAATCAAATTTCAACGCTCTGAATCATGGAGCCCATGCATCAAAACCACAGCACAGAAACAAACCACATAAATAGAACAGACTTCAGTGAATTGGCGTCACAGCATCTTAACAGAATGAAAGGGAAATTACTAACAGATGAAACAAGAAGTAGCAAACAGCCAACATCCACTGCTGAATTTAATCTCTCTCAGACTTTTTTTCTTCGCTGCCCTGCTTTCCTGTCTGCTTTCATACCCTCGACTCTACCTGTTTTTCTCTTTCTCTCCTTTCTGCTGTTTTTATGTTTGTGTGCAGACGCAGCGCATATACCGAGAAAATAAATATATCCTGTTTTCTATTTGTGTCTTTTCTTTTACTCTGTTTGAGTCGGGGAGCAGCAGATTTGGGTCAGTGAGTCACTACAATGTCCAAGCTAACCAAAACACACACACACACAAAGAAACAGACACACTCTCACAGACTCACAGTTCACGCACCCAAACACACTTGAGAGCACATTTAATCCACTTAATTCACTCCCTGACCCACATCTTGCCTCTGACCAAAAAATTCCTAACTTTAAAGTTTTTGGAAGACTGGCATACAGGTTAAATGTTAGCTGTTAACACTAAAATCCCACAATAATCTTTGACTGGCTTGTCCACTGCTTAATAAACTATAGAGACCGCCTCTTGTGATCCATCGGGAGCCAAAGGTTGCTTAAATCTTACACAGAAAAATAACCATTGATGAATGTGTTTTTAGTCACTGCTGAAAAAGTGTCTTCATAACCTGATTCCCTCTCAGGTTACTCAGTGGCTTTTTCAAGAAAAGTTGAAACCCATTCTCCTTCTTGTTCCTAAGTATGCGGGTGATTGTTGTGCTGTTAAAATATCTCAAAGGTTCACTGACAAGCCATTTTATCAGCTGGGGTCTCTAAAGGAAGTCAGCTGGTTTCAAATGATAAAAAGAGATAAGGCTGGTTGCAAAAATATCTTTTCTTTCAATGCCTTAAATAAGATAGTAAAATATCCAGAAAAGGCCTAAATGTGCATTCCTATTTTATGATTTGTTTCTACATTATCACGTGTTAAAGTTCACACTGAGTGCCTTGCCTCCGAGCTTTCTTTACACCTAAATATTTGCACTTCGTCTTGATCAGCAATTCAAAACGAAGGATGCTGTGGTTATCTGGTGTTCACATGCTCTCTTTTCATGCACTTTTACTTCTGCACTCAGAAGCAATACTTTCTGTCATCTTCTGAGAAGTGGAGCACTGACTACTGTGATGCAGCGGTGATAAACCTTTTCACAATAGTTGTACGTCTGTTTGCAGTTCAATCAAAAAAAAAAAAAAAAATTTTCCCATTTGAATTATTTTTACAGGCTCATAAAACTGCACAGTATCAACCTCTATACTCTCACTCTATACTAGAATTATGAAGGATACATTCAACAGTGAACTATGGATGTGATCAACAACGAGTGAAAATGCAGTCATGGAGATGGATACAATTTTGCGGCGTCTTAACTTGAAAACACAGTATTTGTACTGTGCATGAAGAGTAGAGCAACACCGCAGTTAAATGACAAGTAAACTACTCTTTCTGTTCCCATAGGAAATGAAGGTAATGGACAATTTACTGTGCGCAGCTGTGCGTCACTACAGTGGATGAGTAACTAAACCAAATAAAACTAGTCCAGCTGCATATATAATTATGTCAAATTTTCCACAGGGGGCACATGAATGTCTGTGCTGCCGTTACTTAACAGACAAGACTCTTTGCCTTAATGTGAATTCCACACTCAGTATAAAAATTAAGTTTTGGCTAATGAGATCTAATAAGCTCTACTCATAACAATTGTGAGGATCTCACGGTTTTAAAGGACAGTGCAAACATGGGTAAGTCAAACAAGCAAACATCTACACAAACACTCCCTCAACCACACACACACACACACACACACACACACACACACACACACACACACACACAGACATGGTGCAGAGGGTACTGAGTGGTCATGGGAAGACTGTGATCTGTGTTCACACTGAGATTACTTCCTGTGAGATCCCTTTGCAGAAAAAAACTCAACCTCTTTCCCCATCTGTTGTTATTTATCCTCTTCCCTCACCCCACATCAGTCATGGATGTGTGTTTGACAACACACACACATAGAAAGAGGGCTTGTGTACCTGTAGTATTAGCAGCATCTGTATGATAGAAGGAGGAACTCTGGCTCGTGGTCGAGAAAGAGCCTCGTCCAGCTTCAGGTTCAGGGTGATGATGTTCCTGAAGTGGAGCAGAGCCAGCTGACGCACTGACGGCTCCTTTCCCTGAAAACACACACGCGTCAATATCATAGAGTTGTGTAAAGAGAATCATCAATGTGAGTGTGTAAATGGGTGCGTGTACCTGTACGGGATAGAAGATGGCCTGCAGCATGGACAGAACATCACAGAAGAAGAAATCCCATGTGTCAGCGAGAGAGTCCAACAACTTCTGACCTTTTTGGCAAAATTAGGAGAAAATTAGAAAGTAAAGAAAAGCGACAAGACCTTCTGGCATATGTGAAAAGATTTAAGTCTACTGGATGTTTTGGAAAAATATTTGTGTGGTTGTCTCTCCCACACAAATACCTGCATGTGTTGCATGTTGGACATGATAGAGGCCTAATTTGTGAAGTAAAAATTCACAACCTGTGTGAACTGGCATCTTGGTGTTTGAGGGTTTTTTTTGTCTGCATTCCTTGATTTTTGATTTTTTTGTGCATCTTTCTACAACAGCAGGGCGACTCCATTCGAGGCTTTGTGAGATAGTCAAAGATAATAAAATGGATGCCATGTAATAGCGTTTGGTTTTACTGTGGAACAGGCTCAAAATAAACCTTGGGCTATGTGATTTGGTCATTATTTGACAGAAACACATAGTGTGAATATGTCCCATGGAACACAGAAATGGGGGATAAATTCCTAAATGACACGAGGTCAACAGGTCATCCTCAGTCCTGAAATTGATCAGATTTTCCCAAAGTTTACTTTGCAGCGCAGCCAGATTTATTCCACATAAACGCACACAGGGTCTGTAAGTCACTGTGGTTTGTCTTATTTCAAGTTTCTCTCTGACTGATTGTTGTATAACTGACGTAAAGCATCACTTCCTCTGACGACATAGTCAGTGTGTGTGTGTGTGTGTGTGTTTCATAATTTCACAGTTGCTTTAAATGAAGGTCACAAATTTACCACAACAGACAGAACAAAATCATTTTCATGTCAGTTTTTCTCACCTATTCAAGCTCTCCCTTTCACTCTGACTGTGTGTGTGTGTGTGTGTGTGTGTGTGTGTGTGTGTGTGTGTGTGTGTGTGTGTGTGTGTGTGTGCGCATACAGTTATGCACTGCAGAAAACTGTCTTTCACTAGGAGTGATGGTGGAGAGATTGGAGAGATAAAGCCCTGTCTATTCTCACAGTTTAAACTAATAGTTAAACGGTTAACTCTGAATCTGGAATTTTAGTCAATTATTATTTTTCCCTGCTAGCTGTGTCACAGTGAGATAAAACCTCTGAACGCTCATGTCTGAGTTTCCCTGGAATGAATCACTGGCACCGGGAATACTTCTTATCAAACAGCATTACTAAAGAGAAATCAAAAAGTCAGGACTTTTTTCACCTCTTTTAGCATGTTGTTAAAATTTTACTTCCCTGGAAATCTGCAAGTAACAGTCTTTACAGATACAACTTCTTTTAACAACTTACATACTCTTCCTACCGGTTAATATGTATTTATATCATTCTTAACAAAACAACAACCAATATAGCTTCAATATTCAGATGTTTTCATACCTGCAGCCTTATATGTACATTTAATCTCTATAGATTTGTTCCAGTGCCTCAGACCTCGAGCTCAGCGATAGTGAGACAATGATGTTGTCGTCAATCTCTCTAGATCCTTTTATTCTCTCAGTTAACAATTTATTAGAAAAAGACATTTTTAGTACTTTATATTTGTACGTAATTCTCTTTGAACAAAAAGACATTACTTTATTAAAGTACCTTCATAGAAGCGGATCTTGTCTCTCAGTATGACCATGCCTTTAGTGAGCAGCTGGTTCTGAAGGTACTCAGTAAAGAAGGAGCCCAGCTCCGTCTTCAGAAGCTGCCTGCAAAAAAAAAGAAAGAAAGAAAAACTGTACATGTACACATATGAAACTGGCAAATCCCCCCACACACACAGACCATGACTGACTCTTCCAAAGGCTGAATATGAACCAGAAGTAATAAGATTGTGTATGCAAGCTGCAGTGTTTAAACAGCAGCAGACTCAGGAAATGAGAAAAGATGTTCTCACTGAAAACAAAGGCTACAGAAACATCTGAACACTTCAACAACAGGATTTTACACTGATAAGCGCGCACACACACACACACACAGACACACTAACATACAGTACAGATTAGTATGACGGCTCAGTTGGTGTTATTATAGGAGGAGAAAAGTTGACCTTTAATCTCTGTGGCACACAAAACATCACTGTACAAACAGAGCATGTTTGGAGACATAAAAATATAATTGAACAAAACTTGTTTGTCTCTTATTAGATACAGGACACATCAGGATTATTTCTGTGTGAAGAATAATTTTTTATTTTATTCCATTTCGGATACAACAGCATCAACCCATGGCTGTTGCACCAAGTATTGTGTATAGTGTATATAGTGTATTATATTTACTGTACATGACTGGAGTCTGATTTGACAGTCCTGTGTCAACTGCCCTCAGCTACACTGTATTTAAACACTTAACACACAGCGGTGACCCCTCTGTAACCTCAGCCTGTCATCTCCCCTCTCAAACTGTTTCAAGGTGTTTCTGATTTAGTGGACAGTACACAGTCAAGAACAGCAGAGGGAAAAAAACACATTACCATTGGTGCAGCTGGGAATGATGCAACAACAATAACTGTATGCGTTAATGTTTCAGTGAAGACTAAATTTAGCATGCTGAAGCTGTCATTGTGCCTAGAAGTGAGAAAGAGGGTTTGTGCCTGCAGGAATTCTGCAGCTACAGTGAAGGAAGACGAGGAATTACAGAACACAACACTATAATTTACTCCAGCGTCCTAAAATACAAACCAGCTCAAGCTAAAAAATTACTGTGTGTGTGTGTGTGTGTGTGTGTGAAAGTCAACAAGAAAACAGGCAGAAGCATGGATGGAGAGAGAGGGAGCTAACCTGACACCTTCATTCAGAGTGTAGAGTTCATTTTCTCCCAGATCCTTCCTCTGGAAAACAGAGATCACTGCATTGTGGATACTGCAAATGAACACACAGGGAAGCATTTAGTAAACACTTGTTCACAAAAACTAATGACTCATTTGTAGAACATTCAATTAATCATCAACATGCAAAAGTTTTTATGAAAAATAATAAAGCATTAGAAGCTAAAGTTACAAAGTAGAGCTATAATACGGCTCCTTTAGATATATAATATAATTCCTTCAGACTGAGGTACAGGTGTTCATATGCACAATATACACACAGTACATCATAAGTTGTGCAGGATGGATGGAGGCTCAAGGCTCACACAGAAACATGCTTACATCAGTGAGTGCAAATAACATAGAGAAGATACGCCTCAGGGAGTCTACCACTACACCTGATACAGTAGAAGAGGAAGTAAACCATCTAAATTTTATTTTGCACAACTGCAGGGCACTGACCATGAACACATTCATATGTGCATACACACAGGCGCGCAGTGTCTCTGCACAGTAACCTTGATCAAACTGTGAATCTGGATTAAAGCCTGTAAACAAAGTAAAAAAAAAAAAAAAAAAAAAAAAAGGCAGCAGAAAACAAAACAGGAGCGTAAAACATAATCACTGCAGGATTCAGTCCAGATCATGTGGTTCATGCATCCTTCCAACCACCCAGCAAACTGAGAGCTCCTGCTTTCCACTCTGTGCTGTCTAGTTTCAAATAAAGCTGAAAAACCATAAAAATAACCAGAGAAAAGAGAGAGAAGAGCCCGGAAGAAAAGAATCTATGAGGCAGAATGACATAAAAAGAGGAGTGAGAGACGGATGGAGGTAAAGAGAGATGGTGATGGAGCCTGAGGGGAGCTCGCAGAAAGAGCTGATGCTTATGTGCATGTATGTGAGTTTGTGTGCGCATAAAAAAGATCCTATTCATAGCGTGAAGAATGGCAGCAATACGGCTTTCTTCTGGGGATGTTTATTCCAACAGTGAAGAGCGGATATGCACACAGTCACATGTGTGTGTAAAAATAAGCATGAGAGCTTGAATACAGACACATTGATGGCCCAAAAAAAACACACACATTTTCACTTTCATGAAGTAAACCAACGTGGCTCACACTTAAGGCTTGACTGACCTGTTCCAGGTGGCGTTGGCCCCGGCCCTCCTCTGCTGGGTCCCTTTGTCCTTGCTGCACTCCTCTGCCAGCCCGCCAGCTGTTCCTCCCTTCTCCCCACCTCCCCCTGCTGGGATTTTCGCCTGCGAGAGGTCAGTCAGACTGGAGGACGAGCCGCTGCCCAACCTCAGTTTGCTGTGGAGACTCCTCGAAATCCAAAAGGAAGAAAGAGAGAAACAATAATAACAAAAGTGCATTCAGGGTTGGGATTGGACCACAGTGATGTGGAGAGTGGAGCTGGTTTCATCGATCCAAGTCAAACACAATAGTCTGGTTTTATTCACCTCTGAAGCTGTATGCTTTTAAAAGCTTGGGGGTGAAAACACAGAGATTTTTGTGTCGAAATGATTCCTCAAAATGTCATTTCTTCAGATTTAATAGCTGACAACATCAGCATTTACTGAGGGGTGATTAGTTTTTATTAGCCATCTGTTCATGTTTACACAAACAGATGTACTACACTGCTTGGGAAACATGCAGTAGTGAGGCAGGTACGGGGAGCAAATTGTAAAGTCAGTCGACCTGACGGAGGAGGAAGATGGAGAGAGACGAAGCTCAAGGAGAGAGCAAGAAAGAGGAAGGATGATGTGAAAAGGGTGGGATGAAGGGAGGTGCGGAAAAAAAAGAGTGGAGTGAGGAACAGAGATTGACAGAGCAGAGACATGACAAAGACAAGAAAGAAGTGAGAGGAGAAGCATATAAAGAAGCACAGGAGGAGGAAGAGATGCCATAAATATTCAGACTACTTCCAGACCACGAGTCAGTCCATGGAAATAAAAGACAAATCAACAGCGTTCTCACTGTCAGCACTGAAAGGCAGAGTAGTTGAGAGGATGCAGTTTTTATCTTTAAATAAAGTATACCTATTGAAGGTTTGGATTTTAATCATATGGATGTTGCAGTAAATTCAATCTCAAAGACTTGGACAGTGAGAAGATTTCATCTAATCCTCACTTCAGAGAGAGATTTCAGGATGAGGGTTCAGGTCAGATATGTAAAAGTGATGGCTATGGTATTGAGCTGGGGACTAGGAATACATTATGTCATAATGGATCCTCATAAGAGTAGAGGAACAAACATGACTGTGTGTTAGAGAGAGAAGTTGGAGAGCGAAAATGAAACTGGCGTAAAACTGCTAAATATGTCAGGTACTGTAAATGTGAAAAACGTTTTCTTCTATCCACAGTATATGTGTTATATGAAAGCTGAAAGGATTAGGTGATTAATCAATGAGGGAATTGACAAAAAATATCTGCAACAATTTTGATAACACATGAATATATATAAATGATTTTAATAATTACATTCTGATAATTAATCAAGCCAAAATTGGGGGAAAAAATGTGGTTCCAACTATTTTAATGTGAGATTTGCTGCTTTTTGTTGTTTCTAGTTTAGCAAGTTGAATAGCTTTTGAACTATCGGTTGTACAACAAGTAATTTGAGGATGTTAAATTGCATTCTGGGAAACTGTGATGGGAATCAATTAATCATGAAAATAATCCACAGCTGAACTGAAAATGAAAATAATCGTTAGTTGCAGCTCTGGTGAAATGATTGTTGATTATGTGTGTACTACGCACTGCGTATGCAGACATGCATATATATACACAAGTAGAAAACTGTTTATGTTACAGCTGCAGTGGAAATTCCTTCACATTCATTCATTAAAACAACCGAACCAGCAAAACTGTAATAGTACACTCTCTTCACTCACACCTTCACATTATGTACTTACTCAAGTAACTGAAAAGGTACCACATATCCCCACTCCATGAGTGTGTGTCACACTGATCTGAACGACAGGTGGATGAAGGAGAGGATGAAGACAGTGGAGGAGAACAAGTGTCTTTGTCCTCATAGGTCTCTTTCACATGCTCCTTTTCTCTTTCTTCCACTTTTGAATTCCTCCACCTTTACTCTCCCTACTCTTCTCTACCCTCTTCTCTCCCACTTTTGCTTCTCTTTCTCTTTCTCCCTTTGCCAGTCTGTGCCAGTTGGTGGCCATGTGACTCTGTGAGCTCCTGTGCCAGGCAAACAAAGGAACCCTTTGAGGTTTGAGAGCTGCCAAATGGGAGGGGAAGGATTTAAAGGTGACACACATTTCACTTCCTTCTTCTCTCTGTCTGTCTGTGTGGGTCCCAAGAAAGATAGAAGCTCAAGCTTCAAGCTGTTTGATATTTCTTTATTTATCCAGTTCATTTTTGTCTGGTTTCACTAACGTCTGCTGTGGAATTATTTGCTTTTTCTTCTTGGTTTTCAGTACATTTAATTATCCATACCCAATGAACACTGCTCACATGGACGGCATTAACTGAACTGAACTTAACTGAATTTGGACATAAAAGCAGAAGCAAGAGAAAAAGAAGTGGACAGAGAGAAAGTTGGGAGGAGAAAAAAGAGAGGATGGAAAATCAGAGGCATGTAAAAGAATATGGCAAGGAGGAGGAGAGACTGTGTGTGTATGTGTGTGTGTGTGTGTGTGTGTGTGTGTGTGTGTTGTAGGTCCGTCTGTCAACCTGGATCTTAGTTCAACTCCACTTAAATAGGTCAGTGTGAGAAACAGGAGCCCTGGGCTCAGTCACACGCACAAGGGGACACACTCGCGCACACACTGCTCACGTCAAAGTGAGAGAGCGTTTCCGAATTCTCTCAGAAAAAAAGATGCAACGTCGTACCTCGTGCCACTGAATCCACTGACAATTCAGTCAATAGTTTCCTCCTGAAGAGAGGATGATGCAGAGCATAACAGAGGCAGAACATAAAAGGACTCGAAATAAACGGTGAGCTGCAAAAAGTGTGTAAAGACAGTCCCTCTGCTGATGAAAAAAACCTATTTGTTTCTCCATTTGCATTAATCTAAGGCCGTGGATGTGGCCCAGGAGGTAGATACTTTTTGTTTTTGGCTCTGTAACAACAGGAAGAGTTGCGAGAGAAAAGGCTGTGGTCTAATTACTAAACAAAGGAGGATAGGGGGGATGTTTGCATGGGTGAAAGAATGAATGAGGTCATTCAGGAATGTGTATGTATGTGCGTGTGTGCGTGTGTGTGCGTGTTTCACTTTCATCCATCTTTGTCCTTCCCAAAGGACCGAGACAAAAAGAGAAAAGGGGGGGAAAGTATTGGAGCTGCAGTGAAACTCCTGCATCAGTAAGAGCTGCTGGTTGCAGTGTGTGTGTGTGTGTGTGTGTGTGTGTGTGTGTGTGTGTGTGTGTGTGTATGTTCTTACCTCCTGAATGAGCCCTCTCGCTCCATGTTCGCCTTGACAGACACCTGCGACCTAGTGACCGCCCAGTACTTGCCACAAACCAAGCAGCATCTGAAAAAGAAAACAAACAGAACAACTTGAGAACAGCCTCATCATCCATCATGTCTCACCATTTTAATGACCGACACAAACTTCCACTTCTGGAAACCTGACAAACAACAGGGCTTTAAACACATTTAATGGATGCAGTTGGTTTTCTAGTTTGGAACCCATGTGAACAGGCTTTTTCCTCTGAAGATATTTCGACATGTCACAGTACAAAAAGCACAGTGTGATTTTAACAAAATGATTTATGGCTGCATTTGTTTTACTTGCTTCAGTTTCAGGGTGCTGGTATTGCCATGGCTTACTGAACACTGCATATTTTCAGAAAACAAACCTCAGTTAATTCAGTCCGAACGACCATAGTGAAAATCAACATGTTTTTTT
Organism: Trachinotus anak; assembly: GCF_046630095.1. Lineage (NCBI taxonomy): Eukaryota > Metazoa > Chordata > Actinopteri > Carangiformes > Carangidae > Trachinotus > Trachinotus anak. The sequence goes on along the minus strand of NW_027273869.1, from coordinate 11,732,469 downwards.
CGAAACTGGAAAGGTTTTGCAGAAAAAGATAGTTAAAGCCTTTGAGAACAACGGCGTAAAGGTGAAACCACAAACATCTATCTGATTATCGTCCTATTTTTAATTATGGTTTACCAACTGAGTGAGCTCGTGTACATAGTCTGCTGATCATAAAACATCTTTTTCAATATGAGGGGTTGAGTTTTGGAAAAGCCATTTTCATTTGTGAAAGATTTAACGGTTGAAAGCTGAATCTCAGTGTGGTTTTACGAAGCCACTATGAATAGGATTTGAACTTTGTCAACCTTGGCGGCTCCCAGTGATTGTATCAAAAAAAAAAAAAAAAAGACACTGGCAGCAGAATTGCACATTGATGCCCCCATGGATCTGACCCTGGGATGAATGGGCTGCGAACAATGCGCCAGTTTTCACCAGTATTGTTTCCAGAAAGAAAAACATAGGCCTTTGTCCTAATTTAAAAAAATTTTTCAATCGCAACACGTGCTCATAGCAGCTTCGCAGACAATCGAGTAGTTTCCAGCACTTTCCATGTAGTTAAAAATACGAGCTGTTGGGATGGCCAGTGCTCTGTAAGTGTTGCAGTAAAATACGGGAGACCTCAGACAGATGCAGCCGACTCACTCGAGACAGACGAACAGGTGTCGACTCACCGTCTGGCTAACAAGACAGTATTCTAATCAAATTACATAAAGTGGTTGAGAAAGACATTTGATCCTACCACGAACTCAAATGCCCCTACTCACTCATTCGCTCTCACTCGCGCGCACTCACACACACACACACACACACACACACACACACTGATACAATGACAATGTATATGAGGCAGGTTTGTAGTACAGGGCCAAACAGGGTAAGGCAGATGCTGCCTCATGACCTGTATCTTGACCACAACATTTTTCACTCTTTGGTTTCCCTGCTCCGCAGCCTTGTGACAACACATGATAAAATATGCAACATTAAAGTGTCTGTGAATTACAGTGATAGTTTTAACATTTTTGGCTGAGCAAAGCAAAGCAAAGCAATAAAACTGTTTAATTTTCACCATCTGGTCAATCATTGTCTGATTAGATTAAAACAGTGATGTGTGTTTGGCTGCTTGGCCAGTAATGACTCTCCAGTGGCTCAGGCTTTACTTCCTGGAAATTATATTTGTCGCTATGCAATATAAACCATGATCTAATGTGGTCTGGCGGCTGCAGTTACCTAGTCTATCCTGTCTATTCATTTTAATTTGTTAGCACATAGTTTTATTTTGATTTCCTTGTGAACCACTTTGGACAACACAAATATGCTCTTGACGTAAAGTAACTTGATCTGACCACATGAAAATAACTCTAACCTTCTATTTGCAGCCTCCAAAAAAGTCAAGGTGAACCTGCTGAGAGTGGCTGATTTTAGGCCACTTTCAATCCCTGAACTGTTAAAGTTTGTGTCTGGTAAAAAGTGAGTAAAATTGCAGTCGTAACTCTGAGTGGATGGATGACTCTGGCTCACTTTGGCTCCAGTAAATCACACTTGGCCCTGCAGAGTGAAATGCATCTGAACTGGATGACACACACACGCCCCGAGGTTTAATCTGGGTGCTGCAAGTCCTGCCGCCTGCGTCCAACTTGCTGTCTCCTTCATAAACCTGAGTGTTTTCGTGCCTTGCTTAAGGGCTCTTCGACTGTAGTGACACGGATCGTGGTTGTAAGAATTTTGAGGGTGAGTCTAACTCAGGCACTGGCCAGATTTTCATGAGCAGCGAACTCCCACTCATTGAAAACCTGACTTCACTGAGCACAAAGCCTCCTCCTCGTCCCACCTCTCTCTCAGCAGCAGACAGTTTGCATTGTAAGTAGATATCAGGGACTCCACTGCTGAAAATTAACACCCATAATCTGCTTCAAGTGGAAAACACTACACACACACACACACACACACACAGAGCACACCATTCTGCAGACTGGCAGCAGGACAGGGAAATTACCACCCTGCAGCAGACAAGTGCTAAAGTAAATGTCGTCTGTGTCTTGCAGCAGGTTCTGTCTGCTCCACCAGCCTCCGTGGCAGAAAACCAAACCACAAGCTGGAGGTCCTGCCGTCTGAAACAAACCACTGGTGTCTGTCTTTAGGAGCTACCCTGCCTCTTGTCTAACTGTGGGCGACCGGCGTGCAGCAGCCCCCGGTGCATGAAGATGGTCAACACCGGTGACACTTAGAAGGAGGGAGAATCCCCTTTAGAATAAATCATCTTCTCCTGTGGAATTAAAACGCAAGAAGTTTTCTGTCACTTGTAGAGATTTAAAGCAACAACAGGCATTTCTCACATGAAGCTTGTCGCTTTGCTCTTCTATCATTCAAAAAAAAAAAAAAAAAAAAAAAAAAGCTGACGAGAGAACAGTTGCTTTCCTTGACTTCTGAGCCGGAGGTGACACAGTGTACTCACTTTTTTTTTTTTTTTTTCCCCACACGTCTTCACAGCGAGTGTCCTCAGTGTTTGAAGAGCTCCGTGAAACCAAAAGATATCTCCCGTGTTTCTGCGAGGACCGGAGGCTGGTGAAACGGTCCACGGCTGTAACAGCGCCGTGAGAGAGAGAGAGGGAGAGAGAGAGAGAGAGAGAGAGAGAGAGAGAGGAAGTGAGTGAGTGAGAGAGAGAGAGAGTCAAAGTGAGCGGTAGTCTGTAAGTGGGTGTGTGTGTGGGAACACACGGCTTTGCGTGTACAGGGGCCGATGGGTGAGAAATGTACTCTGTGGAAAGTGTCTGTGGTTTTGCTGCGTGTTTGTGTTGAGTGTCGAAGTGTGTGATAACACACACACACACACACACACACACACACACAGCAGTGGGAAAGACAAAGAATCAAACACAAAGAATAACCAGGGGCTGCTGCTTCTGTCTGCTCACACATGTACCCAGTAGCTGCAGCCACAGAAATCTGGGCTGGGGGAGCTCCTTCATGCATCCACGGTCACCTCTGCACAGATACCTGGATCAACAAGTGCAGTGCTCTGGAGGCTAGAGCACCACTAAGAAGATGTTCTTCAGCTGCTACTTGATTTACAAGCAAGTTAACTATTGCAATATTAGCCAGGCACGTCACAATATTTACCCCCCCCCCCCCCCCCCCCCCCCTCCAAATAGACAAATGCTACTTCTGCAGGTGAATGACAGCAGCAAATAGCCAATATGTAAAACCATGTGATTTTCCTGTGAGAAATGGTTTGTTACTGCCCCAGGACCTATACGAACACAGTCAGACATACAGCCCCACGAGGTTCACCTGGATTGACATCAAATCAATACACAGTGGTGATACTTGGATTATGGCTAAAATGTTCCCAGTCTATAATAAAGGAGCAGCATGTTTTTGTGAGGGGAGCAAGCCTATGGCAAAGGTCCAGGGATCACCATACTTTAGTTTATCCTCTGGGTATCATGAATGTCAGCATAAAAGTTAATGACAATTCATCCAATAGCTTTTGAGATATTTCAGTCTGAACCAAAGTGGTGGGCTGACAAAAAGAAGGAAGGACAGAAAGACAGAATAAATTCAGACTCCTGCCTGAACATGATGTTTTAGTGCAGATTAGAAGCAGCTTCGTAAGCAGGTTGAAAACACTGGGAGTCTTTGTTGTTAGCAGATTGGACTCGCATCATGTTTAATTCATAGTGAAATAATACGCAGTCAGACCACTACAACAGCAGCCCACTGAAAACACTGGACATTACACTGAGTGCTTTTATTACCAACAGAGAGGGCCACTCAGCAGCTACACAGGCTTTTGTGTGTGTGTGTGTGTGTGTGTGTGTGTGTGTGTGTTGTCACTTCAGAGCCAACTTGCATTTACAAGTTATTAGCTCTGTCTGGGCTCATTAGCTGCATAGTGTCTAATGTACAGATCACTGCATTAACCACAGAGCTCACTGTCAGACAAACTACACTCTGTCTGCAGAGCCCACATGCACATGCAACTCCAATATACTGATAGTACACTTCCCCTCCTCCACTACACACACACACACATGCACACACACACAAACATGCACACACAAAAAAACCTTTAGTCCTCAACCTCCCCTGCTCCTCCCCCTGTAATAAGGAACAGGTTTATAATAGCAAATTCTACTGGTCAAGGCCAGATTGTATCTTGAAGGTTCTCAGGACCATAAAACATAAAACACACACACACACACACACACACAAACACACACACACACACACACACACACACACACACACACACACACACACACATTAAGCACCTGGAAAAACACAGCTTGCCCAGAGTTCACTAATCACTTAACATTATATAAGCAGTGTTACTACAGTCTCTGTGTGCACACATGTTATTTTTACTTATGTACTTTGACACATACAGATACAGTAGACATGCTCACCAAAACCTGAACACACTTTTAGTGCGGATTGGCACATGCCACACCACAAATCAATCAGTTTCTAGACTCAGAGCATGCGTTAGTGTGTGTTTGTGTTTTTTTTAACCGCATTTGAACATATTGGTCTAAGGATGTTCTGTCCCCCTTTTGACCTGCTTACAGCTGCTGTAGTGTGTTTGTGTGTTTGGATAATGTGCATCTGTGTATGCTGGTGTGTATTATCATAGCAGGAAATACAGGCTGAACCCACATCACCTCTGCCAGCATCTTGAATGTCCACATAAGCTATGACTTGCATAGCTTTGTAAATTATTCAGAAATGTATTAAATGATAGTTCACTTCTAAAATCAATTTTTTAGTTGAGATGCCCCTAATTATTGTGATTGTATCGTTTGGATACAGTCTGCACCTGGCTATACTTTCATGGCTGGAGGACAAGCTTAAAGTTTAGCCCCAAAATCTGGAGAGAAATCTGCTCATCTGAATTCTGATGGAAACTTATTTCTGCAGTAAAGTAGCAGTAAAAATGCTTTTCTGTTTCTCTTTCGCAGCCTCTTTCTGATGTGCTTTATGGCTGGTGACGTGCACTTTTACAGCAAGGAAGCTGTAGGTTCAAAAACCACAGCTCACACTGTTAGTGTACAGCACTGTAAGGGATAATATGAGCTGCATTCTGTTTATTTCCCTAAGAGATAATCTTGCTGAATATAACATCATTGGATAATCACATGTGGGTGTTTGAGGTTGAACATTTTTGAAACTCTTGTGTGGTTCCTTATGCGTATGAAACAATGTAGGCTTATATCAGGATGAGTTGCTCTCGCTCTTCCCTAGTTTTGTATTTCATTTCCTCACCTACACACACACGCACACACACCTCACTCTCTAAAACCTTTAGTGTCAGGTGATTTCGTACGGTGGGGGCCTCCCCTTCCTGGTTGCTGTTACTATGGCAAATGAAGTGAGACGTTATAAAAGAAAGTTTGAACCCTTGTGGATTTGTGTTGTCATGTTGATGTGACAGTTCAAAGCTCAAAGCAGCTCTGACGTACATGTTTTTCCAGTGAGTTAACAGATGGGGGTTCAGTGCCTTGCTCAATGGCACTTTTGCAGGTTTAGGTGTCTGTTCCTGTGACCTCTTGGCTGCTGGTCTGTATAGAGATACACAATGTTTGTTTGTGTTCAGCTACACTCCAGCTCCTCCTCCAGTCTATTTAAACACACACAAACTCACATTAGGCTGAGACAAACAAATGCACACATAGGACATGTACACACAAGGTCAAGACCACAGGTTTTTTTTTTGGTTTTTTTTTTTAACCAAAACTGTGCTAAAATACACACGTACACAGACACCCATTCAAAACTGAGTGCCGTGTTAATCTGGGCCGTGTAAACAGTCAAGGGGAGAGAAGCTGCTGCTCTTAGGCCACAGGAAATAGCAGCAGGAACCTGTAATGACTCCACTCAGGAGCCCACGTGACCCGGTGCAAACCTGCAGCTTGTGCTTACACACTAAACACGCCAAGGTTACGACATCACCTCTACTGGAACGGGGGACAGAGGGGATTTTTCTTAAAACTAGTCCAACACTACAAATGTGCAGGTCATTAGTTTTTCTTTTTTTTGTGTGTTTTTCATTGAAAAACAGAGAGGGATGTGTCTCATGTTCATGTCAGAACCAAATTAATAGGATATTGTGCCACTTTTGGCAAAATATTCTCAAAACAAAATGCACAGAAGGACAACCATCACTGCAGCACTCCACCCATCAGGGCTATAAGTGAGGAGAGGCCAGAGAAGCCTCTCCTCACTGAAAGACAGGAGAAAGCTGCTTGGAGTTTACCAAAAAAAAATGAATCAAACCAAGATTCAGCTGTTTGGTCTCAACTGTCAACAATGTCTGGAGGAAACCAGACATGATGATGAGATTTGGTTTTCCTTCTGGGAGTTTCTCTCATCTCCGCACAGGATCTCTGGAGCTCAGCCAGAGTGAGCGTCAGGTTCTTGGTCACCTCTGCCACCCCCAGTTGTTTGTACACAATTCTGTCTCAATCCTGGCTCTACAGGCAGTTCCCACCACCTCATGGCTTGGTTTTCACTCAGATTTGAATTGTCAGCTGTGGGACCATATGTCGACAGGTATGTGGCTTTCCAGTGAGCTGAAGATGATCAAGAGAAACGGACAGCACATAAGCTAAACGCCAAGTGTCACAGCAAAGGCTCTGAATTCTTCTGTTAATGCCATCTTTCACTTTTTTCTTTTTAAGGTTGCAACATAACAAAATATGAAAAGATCGATGGGGACTGAATACTTCGTGAATGCACTCTATATCGCAGTTGTATCAGATGAAAATCCTTCTCGTTTTACGACCTCGGAGTCATCAGGAAAAACGGAAACAAACTGACCACATGTCAGCTTGGATGACTATTTCGCATCATCAAAGAAAGTCAAAGCACTGCTCTGCTTTTCTTTAACTGCTCCTGAGCAAAGTCAGTACAAACCTGCATGTACCCAGATCATAATAAGCGACCAAATGAGTAAGAAGGAAGAAACAAGAGGTAAAACAAGAAGGAAGAGACAGACTCTTCATTCCACACACTAAGGACATGTTTGCAAGGACAAAAAATGCATGGGTGACCACTGTTTAGTAAACACACACAAACACATACATACACACACACACACACAAACACACAACCCTTCATTAGGCCCTGATGGAAACTCTCAGTCAGCTAAAAAGGTTATGTAAGAGATATTTATCTGTGTTTATAAATATTAGAAAAAATCAGTGGGTGTTCCGCCAAAGCAGCAACAACCAGCTTAGACATATGACACTAATGTAGTGAGTCTTACCATGTCACGATAAGAACTATAACTTTGCGTCGAGCTATTTGTGTTTAGCTGACGATGGAGTTTATTCTGGAGTTACACTCACAAAATCAAAGTTGTCACATGCTGATGTAAAGACTACATCTCCCGTAAACACTATCTTCAGTTTGTTATCCCATGTGTTTGCCTTATTATTGTTTTCCTGTGGACGACGCCATATAATCCACAGTTTCCTTGACTTGCTCAGTCATCAGATATAGCGAGACGGTCTGACTTGTACGCTGTGGTGTAGCTGATTTCTTGTCTGTGGTTTACCTGTGGTTCAGATAGATCATTCTATAAGGAAATGTTGGTAATGTTTTTGGTACAGACGTTCACATTTCTCTCAGGACGATATGCATCAACTCTGATGATCCCAACATTTTTCAAAAAGAGCTAATTTTTTTTTTTTTTTTTTTTGACTAATGACCACATACCTGCACAATCATTTCCCATAAGCCTCAGCTGTACTACTCCTAATTAGCAAACGTTACTATGCTAACACTAAGCTGAGACGGTGAACATGGCACACATTAAATCATGTTAAGAGCAGCATGTTAGCATTGTCACTGTGAGCACTGTTAGCATTTAACTCCAGGCCTTGCAGTGCGGCCTCACAGATCTGCTCGCATGTCGTCAGAAAAACCTTCCCCTAATCCTTCATTGCTCGTACATGCCTGTCATGTCAGTGTGATTATTGTTATTAAAATATTTGTTCATGCAGTAGACTGCTGACCTGGCTGCAGGACTTCCAGATCTGATAGTATCACAGTGCTGTGGCAGCTATCTGGTGGATAGCTGATGATTACATGCAGTTTCGGTTCATGTCATCCATGAACCACACGTCTCTGCAGTGTGGAGTTAAGCAGAGGCTACCAGTCTTCTCAGAAGTGCTTGAAGTAGGGTATTTATGATAATTATAAAAGTGCTCCAAATGGAATATGACAAATATTTACAGATGTTAAAATACTACAACACAGCAAATGAGCTCAGATATAAAAAGATGGATATGAGATAAAGCATCAGACTCACACTTTCTGACTGTCAAGATAAGAAACGAAGCATGAGAAGTTTTGATGGGTTTATACTGTGGGTTCACACAGTAAAATGACTCCACAGCTTATTCATGTGATATTTACATAAACTGACGCACAGAGCTGGCTGTTCTCTGCAGTGTGTGCATTTGTACCTTCTCCCACACACATGACATCTGCGGACCCCACCCCCCCACCCCACCACTTCTCAATCTCTTTCTCTTTTGCCTTGCCATCATTTATCTCTGCTCTCTTGCTTTCTCTCTCACTGTCCTTTCATTTCCTCCCGCCGTCAAAAAACAAAACAAAACAAGTCACTTTGATGAAAGTCTACTGATTGGTCACGACAACAGGCTGAATAGACAAGTACTGTACACACACACACACACACACACACACACACGCACGCACGCACGCACGCACGCACGCACGCACACACACACACACACACACACACACACACACACACACACACACACACACACACACACTCACACACATCTATTTAGGTTAACAACACAGGCTGATTTTCTAGTTTCATTTATGTCCTGTTCATTCACTTTTCCTCTAACTTTATCCTATGTTTTTTTCTTTAAATACTAAATTTGCTCAATTACTTTCTTTATTCGAACATTCATGTAGTTCACTTATTCGTGGGACTTTGTAGTTGTAGAGAGATCACTTCCTGTATTTATGTGTAATTATGTTGTGCGACTGGATTGTTTACATATACTTAGTGTGTGTGTGTGTGTGTGTCTCAGAGTATTTATCGGCTCAAGTGCTCTGTTTAACAGTAGATATGGTTTCTGCCTCTACTACATAATAAAGATCATGGATGATTACCTGGTCTTCAGTGCTCCATTAGGTGCTCAGTGATGGCTTGAACTGACTGCCACTTAATCATTCACCCGTGTTGCTGGTGTAACCACAGTCACCGTTGCCCTCGGGCCACACGGTGAAGGGTAAATCCCAAATATCACAAGCCACTCAGCCAAACAGGATCCCAAGTGTCTGTAGTTTCCTGCCATATAGAGACACAAAAAGGAATTTCCACGCATGAGTAAGAGGCCATCACACCATTACTTGGCTGCAGTCACAGTCAAAAAGTACCAGCATGTGGTGGGTGATCGCCATCACTTCTCTCGGTCTGCGTCTGCCTCCTGTAAAAGTTGACACACAGTGAAAAAAAATATAAGCAATATAAATTGCGTTATCCTTCACAGACACAAAAGCCATTCGTTTGACTTTTACGTGACCTTAAAGAAGACAAATATGTGTGGGAGACTTGTGTTTAAGGGGCAATGTAACACCTCGCTCATGGTGTTGGCAGCTTGTGTGAGTGCGAAGTTGTGGGTCTGGCTTCGTCTTATGATTGTCACATTACTCTCTGTGGAATCCAAAACAAGAGAGCAGCTTTTATAATCATCGCTTTAAACACTGTGGTTATGGTGTGAAAGATATTAACGGAAGTGTGTTATGACCTCAAGCTACAAGAAGAACCTCTACATGCAGATCTTGTCTTGAGTTCACCTGTAAACCCTGCACTTGACTGTGGCTCACATTGGGCTGAAAAATCAAGCCTTTCACTGTAAAAAATGACAGCTATAGGATTTCCCTCTCTGTTAGCCAGGCTCATTAAGCTTTTTACAGGTCATATATGTGCAAAATATCTATTACTTTTTTTAATTTACCTTAACATAAGTGTGAAGGAAAAGTCTAATTCCTTGGTACTAAAAAAAAAACTTTGAAGCATTGACATAACTGGAGACAGTTTTTAAAATTGCATTAAGCTTTTTTAAATGGCATTTTTTTACAGTGAGGTATCCGTATCATAGCAGGAAAAGAGCATGATGGAAATTTATTGTTATAATCTACCGGTAAGTCTCTTTTTCCTTCCTCCCTTCCTTCCTCAGGCCTCTCTCTCTGAAGGCTGACCATGTTATTCTCATTGTATCCATAGTGACAGATAATAAACCCAGGATTCACACCTCACAACAAGCTGTTTCCTGATTGGCCTTGAAGCTGGGAAGCTGTTTGGAAGGAGACCAGTATATACACTACATCCTGCAAGTTACACAGTCAATAAAGATGGGTGCTGCAGCCAAGTGGAGAGGACAAGTACTGCAATGACAGAGAAGCCAAACTGCGTTAATCCAGTTTAAAGATGATAAAAAGAAATTCAGTTAGAAGTTAGAAGAGCATGTTTTTTTTTTAATCCAAAGCACACAATAAAGGCAATAAGAAGATTCACTGCTTTTTACTTGATGAGTCTGACACAGTTGAGGGGTTACATGCAAGGTTCTCTTAGCTTCTGTTGTGGACCATGGTACTGTGTACCTGTCTGTCTGTCTGTCCTTTATTGAAGTTGTTCTGGCACTTCCCTGTGACCCATAGGCCTGTTAAAAACACTGCTCTTCATCTTAAAATCTAAAAAGCAGAGAGACAACATTTCTTCTAATCCACACTGGATTAACACTTCATTAAAGTCCAGTCACTCTCATTCATTTAAACAACTTTTATTTATTAAGTTTTTACAAATAAAGTAACAAATTTCATTGTATTGGAGCGCAAAGCGCAAAGTTTTTTTTAATATGAAGCTTGAACACTCTATACTTAGTGCAAAACATACCATTAAAGGCTGCCGATGACTCCCTACATGTATTTTTTTGTTTTTCTTTCTTTCATTCAACCATGTGTTTTTTTTTTAAATTTAACCACTTTTGTACAATGTCAAATACGATACAGAAAAATGAAACCACTGAATTAAGTCAGGTGCTGCTAGAGACATTAAAACTGCAGATAAAATGAGTGAGAAATAAAAAATAAAACGTGAGAACAGAAACATAATCAACATAATCAATCAATGTTGAAAAAAATGTTTTCAGTAACAGTCAGAGAAACTCGACATCATTCCACAGGAGAAAGCTACAAGAAACAGCGAGGAGATGCACTAAATGAATCTGTGTGTGTGTGTGTGTATGTTGATCTGTTGGTGCATGAAAAGGCATATTTTTGTCTTTTTTACATGAGGGCACTTCTACAGTAAAAAGCATAAAGGGTAAGCGAGTCCTGAACAGGCGAAAACTGTAAAACACCAACAGAAACTAAGTCTGATCCTAATGCGAGTGAATTAAAACAACTATTGCTACACTGTAAGTGTGTCACCAGAAAAGGAATCCTATTCTCCCATTTGAACTTCAGGAAACTTCACAATAAGAGCACCCGTGTAGGAGAACTCCCAAACCTTTCACAGTAAGAGCCCTCCACTACAACTCCAAAAAATTAGAAAAAAAAAGAAAAGAAAAAAGAACTTGTGCACCCACTGAACTCTAGAAGCTTTAAAAAATGAGAGTCCTCCAAACTTAACTGTAACCTCAGAGCTTGACAGCACACTGTAACTTTAATCAATATTGCATTGGAGCCATTGCACAGAATGCATTCCTTTCATAGTAATTATGTAGAAGACACACAGCAAAATATTATCACACTTCTACTCAGGAAATCATTTGAGGCTCGAGCAGTTGCAAAGTGAAAATCCAGGATGTTAACTCAACCAAAACAGCTCCAGTGAGTAACAGTAGGTAATTACACTCAATTTTTTTATTTATTTATTTAATTTTATTCTTCACCTCTGATGGTTCCACTCCAATGACGGCAAGTCAAATGGCACTGAGTTGGCAGCATCATTAAAGATTTGACAGAATGCTCATAACCAGAACTAAAGCAAAGTGGCTCAATGATTATTCACAGCTTCAACCAAACTTGCCTAGTAGTAAAAATGTTGCATTATTATTCATGAGAAATGGAAAATATCACTAAAACCAGGCAAAAGCAACATTGTTTTTTTGTACAAACTTTACAAAGTAATCTTTTTGTAATATTTTTATGTGAATCCAGACCACCCACACCCAGCAAAACACAAAAAACAGATGCTAGGTTTTTAAGTGAATGTCAAAGTTTGTACCAGATATGTTTCATTTGCAGTGACAAATGAAAAGAGAAAACAGGACTGGGTGTCAAAGGCCTTGAATCTAAAACCTCCATAACTCAACTATCATCATCACTTCTATCATTTCAACCACCATCCTCACCAGTACAATCATCATCACCACCACCACTGTTACCACCACCACCACCACCACTTGTTCGTACTTAGATTTTTGGCTCCTTTTAACCCCCAATGGTGCAGCTTCAAAGACATACAGTGTGAGCAGGAGTGGATGAGACAATATTCATATCTTTTGCAGACAAGTTTTTTTTCCCCAATAGAAGCAATTCTCAGATGAGGAGGCATAGTGCTTCTGGCCTCATAAATGCTTTTTGATCATAACTGTAATAGATATAGCATGACAATGTCTGTTACATTAAACTCTTGACACCTAAAGGCCCTGGAAACTTATTTTTACCAGTCAGCTTCTTACTACAGCTGATGGGTTCCTACAAGAAAACACTAAGTTTGAACAGTTTTAATTATTTCACGAGACATTTCTCTATCTAATTTTTTTGTTACTTTTCTCACTGTTGTGAAGTGGGCAGGGTTTGGTTAGAAAAAGATGATGTCACAAACCACACCCACACAGCCCTGATGAAGCAGATTTGGCAGGTTACTATGTTAAACTATGTAAAGTTTGAGTGCATTGTTTCTCTATGGAAACGGTCTGCAATCACCATTCATTAAAAATAATAAAATGGTGCACAAGAGCAGACATCAGGCACTCACATTATTTTACAAGCCAAATGGACTTTTATAACATAATAGAACTGCTGTTCCAATTACAGTCACTTCAAATGACAGCAGAGTAAAACATCAGTGCCTCTGTCACATTTTTGGCCAGCTACTGTGGTCTCCAGAGCTGAAAAGGTTTGACACAGTAAGCTGAAATGAGTATTTTAACCGTGGTCCTTTGATTACATCTCACTTCGCATAGACGTAAAAGAAAAAAAAGAATATGTTTTGGTATAAAATCTGAATGACAGTAGAGATATGTCAAGATTAAAATGAAAGTAACTTTAGGTCACTGTATCAATGCATCCTCTCCTGACTGTATGCTGCACCTGGGCAAGTGCCTCTAAAGTACAGAGTGGTCCAAGCTTCAAATACAATCTTCAACAACTCCCTCCATAAAACTTAACCCCCCCCCCAACCCTCTCTCATATCTACATTTAAAACCCTGAAAGAAATGGCACTAATAAAGTATCACCTTCTCTCCATCTTTCATCCTGTTGGTGGTGTAACCGGGCCTTACACACAGTCAGGCCTCACGCGTAGGTAAAGCACAGCAATGGGCCTCACTTCAAAAGAAACAACACTGATGTCGAATGGTGGCCTGTTCCAGTCTCCAGTGGTCAGCCTCACTGGTCTACATGGCAGTGGAGAAAGGGTCAATTCATCTTTCTACCAATTCAAAGTCTTAAGCTTTTCCATGGTTACATTTTCTTACCCAAAGTTTTGCATTTTGAGCTTAATTAACCACAAAACCAGCCACGGCAAACACAGCTAACAGCAGCAGCCATTTTTACTGCAGCCCTGCTCCACTAACCAGGTCCAGCCACCACTGACTTCAAAGCGACACCTCAGAGCTCTCCACACATGCTGTGCTTACTTTAACCCAAGTCCTTGACCCCAGACAATGAAGCAACAGGGAGGATGCAAGGCACTAGTAAGTACCTCCAATATTCACTGGAGGTCCTGGGGGAGGGAGAGGGAGGGGTCGGGAGAAGCATAAGAGCGAAAATAAAAGACAGACTTTTTTTTTTTTTCAAGTACATTAAAATGGACACCATTGGTTTATACATTCACATTCATCTAACAAAACCAGGGGAGAAAGGGAGGAGGAGGGCTATTTAAAGTGTCTGATATATAAGTACTGTATTAAGAAAAAAATAGCTAGCATTACTTTATTATCTAAATATCAACTATCCTGCCGGTTTTTCTTTATAACTGGGCTTGGAGGTCAGTTTCAACTTTCAATTCAATCAGTTATAAAGACGAACTGAAACTGCAGTTGATTAGTTGTTGATAAGGCATTTGTTTTGGAGTATGTCCTCAGTAACTGGATGTAAGGACGTTTATTGAAAAGAGGGGTTTTCAATTTTCACATTTTGATGAGAATCCATTTGCAGAAAGCAGTGAATTGAAAGTGAAAGGACCCCAAACCGTTCTCCGTATGCTCGTTTTTTTTTCTTTTATTATTTGCGACATTTCACCCTAAAACTAATGTCGTCCGACAACATTTGCTAATAATAAACAACAATAATCACAGTGTTTCCACATCGAGCACCGATGTGTGTGTATAACAGGTCCATCTACAGAACACATTTTTGTTTCTGTTTCTTTTTAAATAGAATAATAATCATTAACAACAATAATGATGATAATAATGTACATTGCAATCATTCCAACCCAAATGTTGAAACCAGCTTAATGATGACACTAAGAACTGAGACATTACTCTATGAGTTTACGTCCATTAAACAGCTGCTACGCCTCCAACAATGTGTGTGTGGGTGTGTGTATTTACATGAGTCCGTGCATGACTGTGTGAGTATCTTTATGAATGTCTCATGCACTGTGTGTGTGTGAGTGTGTGTATGAATGTTTGTCAGATCGCTAGCTGGGGGCGGAGAGCAAACCAAGCCCAATGAAACAGAAAACAAAACAACAAAATGGAATCATCATAGCTGACTTTCTAAAAAAAAAAAAAAAAAGCAAAAAACAAACAGAAACTGTACAGGGACTCTGATATTATTCTGTTAACAAGGCCACTTTTTCACGCTGAGTTCTCTCATGTTTTGGGCTTTTTTTTCCTCCTCTAAAAGGTTTCTGCTGTTATTGCTTCAAATGGCAACAGGGAGGCGGAGAGAAGGATGGAGGAAGAGGTGGAGTCATGATGGTGAGGAGGCGTTTGGCGTGCAGAAGGAGCTGCTGAGTCCATTCAGCGCTGTGTCAACACACGTTGCTAAAGAAAGCAGTGGAACAGGAAACAGAGGTGTTATGTCCTACAAACACTCTCTCACTGCTCTCCACCTTCACCTGCTTCCTTCCCTCCATCTCTCTCTCTCTGCTTCAATGGTTTGTCAGAACTGGGGAGGAACAAGACACAGAAAGTGACGGAGGAGCAGCCATCACGACTTTTCTCAAGCTGACGAGTCACAGCTCCACTGAGTGCTGAGCTACACCTTCTCTCCGTGTGCATTATTTTGATTTGTTCTTGTTATATTTTGTGCTTTTAATGGTTACAAAAAAAAACTTCTGAATACTGAAGAAAAACCACTTCCTAAGATAATAACCGCAGACACAGTTCTAAACATCTCTTTTTTTCTGCTCTCACTTGACATCGAAGTTTTTATCTGTGGACATTTACATCCTCCCTTGTAATAGTTGCGTTTAGGGATGAAAACTTCTGTCAAAAACACTGCCACTGTTTGATTTCAGGGTGATATAACCTCTCGTGCACCATGATGTTGACAACACTAAGCAAGACACCTGTAATGTGATGGCCAGCCATGCCCACCCCTCCTCCCCCATGTCCACCAGTGTCCTTATTACATTTACAGGAAAAACTGCATTGTTGCATGTATGTCTTCTCTGAGAGACTGGATACACACAATGCGCAGAGGCAAGAACCGGGTCTTCCCACATGAATATGGAGCAATAAGAAGTTATTAAGAGATATTGTGTGGACAGAGGGGCTAAAGATGGATATCTGGCCACCACATTCCTCCCCGAACTTGTTCACTCAATTTAGAGCATGATATGGAGCAAGTGTGTGACCAAGCTGTAAGAACCCATACACAATACTGCACACACAAACACATTAACACCTGTCCCAGACCCTGTCAGAACCTCTTTGGACTTTTAACATTGCACTCATCAGTCTTTCTTTTATCCTTGAGCATTTAGCTGGCTGTCATAAGCCCACAGTCAAATACAGCAGACAGGAAGATTGTGTAGCTGCATTTGTGTCTGTGACAGCTTCTCGCACACTTGGATGGAAGCAGAGGCAAGTGGAGATAGCCAGATCGCACTGATAATTTCTCTTTCCTGATTTCTTCCTTCTTCTGCTTTTCCTTTTCTCTCGTCTCCTTTTGGACAGGTCAGCTTCTGACATTTTAACTCCATGTTCCTCCAGTTCTTGTGCCCTCTCCACCTGATCCAGCCCAAAACACTCTGCTCTACACCACTTCAGTCCAGTCGGGCCGTAATTCAAACCAGCCCTCACCCCCAGTCCTACGTGGTCCGCAGATTAGGCCCTCCTGGGTTGCTGACTGACTTCTGCAGAGTGTTGGTCAGATGGAAAGCCTGGAGCGGCCCCTGTCCGGGAATCTGGCCCTGTGGGGTGGAATATGGGCCCAGGGGCTGGGAGGTGCTGACCAGCAGAGGCCCAGGCTGTGCTGGAGCCTGGTGTGGGGCTGACAAACCATGAGCCGGACCAGACCACTGTGCACTGTAGGCGGCGGTGGGGGTGTAATGGATGAACTGGGGAGGCTGGGGTTGGGGTGGAGTGGAGGAGGCAGGGGGGTGGCACAAGGAGCCCTTGCGGACGGCCAGAGAGGTAGCAGTGGTGGGGTTTGTGGGGAGATGAGCAGAGCCTCCAATGCTGCTGGGACACAGCTGGCTGGGAGCCGAGTACTTCCTGCCCAGACTGGCTGACTGGATGACCTGAGGGAGGGGGATAGATACTTTACATTATTACATTACATTATTACGTTTATTTTAAGACTGCAAGCAACTTGTGTGTGTGTGTATATGTGTGTGTGTGTGTGTGTGTGTGTGTGTTTAGACTAACCTCATAGCTGTGTCCCTGTGCTGGGGCTTGCTGCAGCTGTTTGGCACTCCTCTTACCCTGAAAAAGTTCACTTGTTGTTAATGCTAGATTTAATTTACTCACCTGTATAAAAAGTTATCAAACACAACAATACATCACATTAAACACCTGTTTGTTGTTTGAAATGTTATTAAAGACTAAAGCTCTGGCTTTGGAACAGACACTTCACATTTCTTAGAATGAGTCTGGAACAACACACCTAATGCTTGTTTTTCACAAAATGTAGCTCACAGTTTAGCTGTAGCTCCATTAGAACTCCATTAGAAGAACTTAAATTATTGATTGATTCAATTACTGAATGATTTCTCAACTAATCCATTAATTATTTGGCCTATAAAGAGTCAGCAAATAGTAAAATAAGTATTATCAGTCCCAACATCTTGAGGTGATGTCTTCAAATGTCTTGTTTTATCTACTCAACAGCCCCTTTAGATATTCAGTTCATTATCATAGAAGACTAAAAAAACACACACAAAATAAATTGCAATTAAGAAGTATCCCTGAACCGAACTAGTGATTTTTTTTGGGGCCATTTTTGCTTAAAAAATTGCTTAGACAAATTATTAAGATTGTTGCTGTTTACCTGATTAATAAACTAATTGTTTCAGCTGATCAAAAACCTCAGCTGCAGTCAACTACTGCTGCATCAGCTGGTTCTGGTTCAATATAAATAAGAGTCTGGAGTTACTGGCGATGTTAACACTCATAAAGTGCCAAATGGATACAGGACGTTGTAGATGTTTTGAAAACATTCCTTCAGCCAAGTGCCAGTATGGTTTGGCTGAGGCGTGTTTACTCTACTAACCACTTTGGCTTTTAACAAACTACCATTTAGAGTTTAGTTTCTCTGTTTAGTTTTCTCTCTTCTTGTCCGTAAACTAATTACAGGAGCTGAGTCACTGTGGAAGGAACAGTGTCTGTATCAAAACAGCTCCTGCTAGCATGAATCATAAAAAGGCAGTAAACCTGTGAGAGGTTCATGGCGTCTCTGGCCCAGTTGTCCACCAGTTTATGGAGGTCGTCTGTGAAGGTTCCTTTCCTCTGGTGGGGGGCTGACATGTTTGGAGCCAGACACTGAGAACCCCCCTGGCTCTGACCCAAACCACCTGAACCGCTCACTGCATTGGTGCTATTAGTCCCTGTGAGGAGAAACAGAGACAGGACAGGGGAGGAGAAGAACAAATAATGTGAGATATTATTCAACAATCGGATGAAACTGATGTAATCTGAATGAATGCGAATGTATGTCCTGGCTTGACCATGAGAGGGGTTGTTATATAGTGACAGAGGCTGGTCAGAGATTTAGGGCAGCTCAGCATGTCGATATGGTCCTAGAATTATGTTCTCTATTTTAATGATGGAGATAATGATGAAAAACAGGAACAAGAGACAAACCGATACAAGAGCAACATTTTAATGCAGAACATGGCCACTTTTGCCAACAATAATGACAAACGCTGAACATATTTCAGTATATATACGGTATCAGATTAGTGATACACTGGGCAATCTGTAAAGCTGACATGCTCAGCCATTCTCCTCCAAAATGCTCCTACACAACAGAAGCCCACTAAGTGTTGCTGCTGATCAGAGTTGCCCTGTGTACCACTGATCTCAGTGCTTTTATTTTTTTTTTTACCAGTAGATGGCACTCTGCTCTTTACGAATCCTCAAACTCATCATGGCAAATTCATTGCAGAAAAAAAAAGAACACACTGCAAACTGGCCAGGGTGCCTGCATCTGTACAGCTTCTGTTAAAGACTAAATAGTTGTTATACGACACTGATACCATCATCACACTGTAATTCAGAGGCTGTACTTCTTCATGTTAGTATCTCTCTACCAAGCCAAGAGGAAACTAAATCACTATGCACTGACACTGTAGAATACCTCGGCTCTCTGCTGTCAGACACTGCACACTCTCTTCTGGTTCACATTTTGTCACAAAACCTCAGAATTAAAGGTTTCACTTCAATCAAACCAAATCTGCACCCCAAATACTGCAGATAAGCCTGTGATGATGTGCATGTACATCTTTCACATTGTTTCATCATTAAGGCCAGTGAAAGAGGATTTAGTGATTAACAAGAACTGCTATATCTTTCTTTTACTATGAGGAATATTGTAATATAATTACTACCTGTTTTCTTACTTCATTACCACCCCTTTACTGCACACTATTTCAAATCCAGACCATAATTACAAGGAGCTGATACATTTCCTTTGCAGACAAATGGAACCCACTGACATGCTAACAAAATGAGCTTGGCTGTGAAATATTTATATGATCTTCTCCTATGAGACATATCATGAAAAAAGACAGAATATGCAGGAATTATCCAGGAGAAAACTAATCATACAGTTGGTCGGACAGAAACTGTCATGTCATGCTAAATAAAATGGAGGAAAATAAGAATGAGGAGACGCTGAGTCATGACTGACTGCAGCAGCATGGAATTCTGGGCAACGTAGTCCAGACCACAAGCCATGACAGGGGAGGAGAGGAGAGGAAAGGGGACGGGGCAGAGTGGCTGAACAGCTGTTCAGGTGAGTTAATGTGTGTTTGAACATGTGTGTAGGAGCTTGCATGTGCATGCACTGTCAGTTTGAATCTGTGATGGCCGGTCAGTTCAGTCATTTCAAAGCTCAGACTGAGCTGATTTCACAAAGACCTTGAAATGAAAAATATATTGTTCCTATTATTCACGCTCACTGAAATAACTGAACTGATCTGATCTCAAATCTGGCAGAAGGTCAGAGTTTGAATCTAGAGGGCATCAGAGGGCAGGAGGAAGCATGGGAGAGCAAGTGCAAGGATGGAGGACTGGGATGGATGGAGGGAGGAAAGACCAAAAAGAGAGATAGTTACTACAGAGCTGGTTGCAGGGGCAGACTTTTTTCACCATCTTCCCTGCGAGGCCGGAAGACAACAATCGGAGGATTGGGAGAGAGTCAGAGTTAAACCCCACCCACAACACCCGACAACCAAACACAATGCATCGGAGTATGATCACTTGAATGTTAAGTAGTCAATGAACAACACTTTGGGGTTGAGTTGCCCAAGAACATCTTAACACAGATCAGAATCTGTCACACAGTGCAAAGTGACCCTCGGAACCAGAGAAAACAGGAGATGAGAGGCTGTATCTGCAATTTTTTAAAAGTGTATATGTGATATCCAGACTTATATTCAAGTGTCATGATGTGTCACATGTGAGATCCGTATGCTTCACTGTGAGAAAGGTTGACTGCAGATGTGAGGTCATGGGGCTGCTATATTTATACACATGAATAACTGGGTAAAGATGCTCCCTTTGACAAGGCCACGATATGTGGGAAGTCTTCTGAGGAAGTGCAGACACCAACCTTATGCATACTTGCTTGACAGTTACTGCAGCAGCAACAAATGACAGGTAATCCTAGAATATAAATACTTTATAATAAAATACGTCACATCCATACTTGTTTGGATATGCTTAACGGTAAGCTAAACTGAGCTTTGCTGTCATGTCAACAATGACGTTAAACCACCAACTGTTGTACACTGCCTCAGAGTCTTTGACCGTGTAGCGTGGCTTTAAGATGCTTTTGGGTAACCAACACCTGATGATTCTGAGTCCTCTCTACAGCTCACAGGGCCGTACCAGAACTGGGTCTAACCTAGGATTCGTATATACAGAGTGGTGACAAATTAAAGGACAAACCTGAATAAATGAGTGGAGAAATACAACAAATGCAGATACTTGCAGATGCACTGCATGGTACAATTACCTAGTTAACAT
Source organism: Trachinotus anak (assembly GCF_046630095.1). Taxonomy (NCBI): domain Eukaryota; kingdom Metazoa; phylum Chordata; class Actinopteri; order Carangiformes; family Carangidae; genus Trachinotus; species Trachinotus anak. The sequence goes on along the minus strand of NW_027273869.1, from coordinate 11,711,566 downwards.
TCAATGATACTCAATGGCAGGTATAAAAACAATGAGCAGGCCCAGCTGATTCTGATTTAATATCAAGTGATGAGTGATGAGTAATTTTGAAAGAGGGTTCATTGTTGGGACATAAGTGGCTGGAGCTTTGGTCATAAAGGCTGCTCAGTTGGTTAGTGTAGACCTATGGAAAACACATCAGTCAATAGGGTCGACACTGTGGCCGACAGCGCACATTTGATGACTGTACATCTTGTGCATTAGTGTGATATGTAAGGAAAACAGAGGAGCAAGTCTTCCTCAGGTGACTGAGTATGTCAGAGCAGGATGTGATCGGAGTGTGTCTGCAAGAACAGACTGGGAGAGGAATATTATAGTAGGGTTGCAGAGCATTAACTCCTCATTAGGCAAATGCACATTTGAGAGTTCCGTGGTGCAAAAATCTGAGGTACTGGTCAACACAGATGTGCAAAAAAGGTATAGGGTCAGATGAGTCATCTTCACCATATTCTTAACAAGTGGGCGAGTGCATGTGGTGTACAGTAAGAGACCAGCACAGGCCTGAATGTTGACCCCTGCAGTGAGGGAACCCGGTGGCTCTGTTATGCTGTGGGGGGCATTTTGCTGACACGGTTTGGGTCCACTTGTCCCCTTAGAGGGAGGGGTCATTGCAAATCAATACAAAGTTGTTCTGAGCGATCAGCTTTGTTCTGTGATTTCTATCCTGATGGGAGTGGTCTCTTCCAGGATAACAATGCCCCCATCATCAAGGCATGAGGGGTCACTGGACATTATAAATATGAATAATAAGTATGAAAATTATGTGAATCATTTGCTGTGGCCTTCATAGTTATCAGATCTCAGCCCCGCTGAACAATTAGGGGAGATTATGGACTGATGTGTTAGATAGTGCTCTTCACCACCATCACCTAAACACCAAATGAGGAAGATTGATGTTCATGCCTCGGTAGAGTTTAGAGACTTAGAGAATCAATGCCAAGGAGCACTGAAGCTGTTCTGGCAGCATGTGGTTACACAACACCTTACTAAGATACCTCATGTTGGTTTTTCCTTTAATTTGTCATCTGTCTGTATATTAAAGTGGTGTTATTCCAGACCTCTGAATCACTGCCAACATGACTGATTTGTTCAGTGATTTAAACAGAATGAAGTAAAACTAAAATTATATTTTAGTGGGATTATCACACTAATATCAAAGAACACTAACAAAGACTTCATGCCAATTTGATGTACTTTTCTTCCTAAACTAAATATTAACAAACAAAAGCAAGTTACAACCACTTAGACCCAGGTCTGTCTCTCTCCCCTCCTGGCTGTGCAGTGACAGAGGGACAGGTGAGGGAAAGAGGGGGGTGAGGATAAGAAGTGAGGTAGGGAAGGAAAGAAAGAAGGGAGAGAAAGGGATTGAGCTGCAGAGGGTTCAGAAGCATCCATAAACATCCCATCGTCAAGCACAAAACATTTCACCAACACTACATATTATGATTATAATATGGTTTAAGAAACACAATTTCTTAATTATGAATAAACAATAAATAAATAAAGCAAAGTATCTGAACAGAACTGTGTTTAATTAATAAATAACCTTTAATCAAAAATAAAAACTGTATGACAGAATCTCAAGTCATCAGGTCTAAACTTGTCTTTCCTTGTTAGTCTACTTGTTTTAACAAAGGTTAAAAGGTTAGAGATGGATTCAGTCAGGATTTAAAATTCAGACACACAAACAAAACTTTATCATCTGTCTCTGTCTTATGAGGCCTAGAGATGAAATGGACCAGAGGTAGTAAAGCTAGTAAAGCTGCTGGCTACTCACAGTGCAAGTTATCATGCACTCTTCATCTGTTAACATGTTGCCATGGAGCATTAGCTGAAGGACTTAAATGTAACTGTACAGCACAATGAAATGATGACTTAACTATGTTTATGTTAGTTGCATTGCACTGATGAAATTAAAGTTGCAATCCTTAAGGTTTTCATGAAATCAAACTCCATTTTTGGTTGGTTTTGGTTATTTGTGTGTTTTTTTTTTTTTTAATGTCACTTTGTGCATTTTATTGTCAGCAGATCAGTTTTAAATATTGCAGAGAGTAATGGAACAACACCTCCAACTCCACCGTGCTGCTGTTGTTATATGCATGAAATCAGATGGCGCGATGGAAAAAGACTTTTACTGACTGATTACTGACTGGCTTCTTTATTAAAACAGAGGCAGTCGGTTCAGCTGCACTGTAAACAGATACACCAGCTGCTCTTCTGTTGTATTTATGACAAAGCGGCTGCTCAATGATTGTTTTGAGTAGCATTAAACTGCACTCGCTGTTACCACCAGTACCCATGCCTTTTCACCAAACCAACCAGGACTGAAAGAAAGAAAGAAAGAGCGGAAGAAGTTCTTATCTTTAATTTTTCAATTATCTTCTGCATCTAAAACTGTTTCCAACATACACAGGATGTCTGTAAGGTAGTAAAGCCACTGGTTTTACTTTAAAGGCCCTGAATTAAGATAGAAATTTCAACTGCTGCAGTGAGGAAGCTCTCAGGTGTGACAGTGCGTTAAAGTAGGAGCATGTACTAATTCCTGAAAGCTGACTTTTTTGGATTCATCAGATTTCTGCAGGACACTGGTGATATCAGAAGCAGAGGTCCTTCCTCCGTCAAAGAAGAAAACCCACAGGAAGACAGGATGACTGTGACTTGACGGATATACGAGTAAAAAGAAAAAAAAATGGAACTAAAGTAAGTAAGGATGACGGATAAAAGAGAAGAGCAAAGAAATAAAGCGTTACACACAAAGAGCCAAGCAGGGCGTACTCAGAAAGCGCGTCCTCCTGCCGCCAGGCTTGAAGGCCAAACGCTCCGAACCCCAGCTGAACTTTACACAGCCTGAAGAGAGGGAGGAGGGAAGGGAAAGGAAGGAGAGAAGACATAAGGAGACAGGAAAGGAGAATGCAGAGGAGGGAAGGAAGGTGCAAAGAGAGGTGAAGAAGAGATGATGAGAGAAAATGAGAAGAAAGGAGAGCAACAGAGAGACAGAGGAAAGAGAAAAACAGGGAAACGATGGAAAAATAGACAGAAAAGAGAAAGACAGAGAAGGAATAGATGAGAGGGAAGGAAAGAGATACAAGTGAAGGATACACAGAAAGATTTTAACAGTCAGTTAGCCGTCACACTGCTTTACACAGAGGCAGAGAGAGAAATAGACCAAGAACGGTAGAAAAAGATGTGAGGAGTGTTCTGTTGTGAGGGAGTGAGGACAAACCAACTGCATGCATTCATCTTTGTCTGCATACAACGAGTACAATGAGCTGTGTGAATTCAACAGTATTTCTTGTGTTGTGGGGATGTGATGAGGCCTGATACAGCCTGGAATTCCCAGCAGCATGCCTACCTGGGGTGGGAGCACACAGGCTGGGGACAGAGAGCGCCGCCTCGCTGGTGTAGGCCGAACACAGGTTGTCGCTGGAGGGAGAGGGTTTGAGGGGCTGGAGCAGAGTGCTGCTGCCTGAGTCGGTTAAACCTCCTGGGGCTAGCAGAGCCAGCTGGCCGGGGTACATGGTCGGGACGCTCTGGGCGGATAAAGTGCTGCCTGGAGATAGCACAAGGCATAGGCAGGAGAGGACAGGGCAGGAATGACACACCACAGAGAACAGACACATACATACACACACACACACACACACACACACACACACACACACACACACACACACACACTCACAGACACACACACACACACACACACACACACACACACACAAAGAGACCGATAAGACACCCGTTACCCCAGACATTTACACAGACACCCCAACACACACAACCACACACAGAGAAAAACAGACAGGGAAAGCAGTCAGAAATTTTGAAGCTCCGAGCCTGCTCCAGCGTACACCCACATGCACATGTAACCAAGCAGGTAAACACACACACATGCACAAAGATGCATAAACACAGAGACGGTGTAATGTTAGCGTAAATGTTTGTGACCATCTTGGCTGTAGTGGACTTTGGGCTCGAGATTAAGGTGAATATTTTGTCTGGTGAGTTACTGTTCAGAGAGATGAAGGGTTAAAAGGTCAGTTCAACCAAATTACAAAAAATACATATCATCTCACCTTAGTCTAGTGGTATCGAGCCATGCTGATGTTTCTGGTTCAGTTTGTTCAAGTTTTCATTTGTGTTGCTCACAAAATTTCAAAAACTACATTTGCAGGTTTCTGGTCATAAACCAATGTACTGGACAAACTGAACCTTTGCCCTGATGGTGATGATGGTGCTTTCTAAACCAAAGTTGTTGAGACATTTCACTGAAAACCCCAAATATCAAAAAGATTAGGGGCCTTCAAAGTCAGTGGGATTCATTGTCTTGGAGAAATGAATGTCTGTACCAAATTCCATGGAACAAAAGTATGTGCATGGCCTGATACCACTATAAAGTGAGTAAGTAAATATGAGTTTTATCAATTCATTGGAATTTGGGCAAACTGAGCCTTTAATATAAATGTTTAAGCATGAGCCTACCTGGCTGTAATGGACTCTTGCTGCCGTGTGTGGAGCTAGTTCTGGACGATTTGGAGGACTTGCTTTTGGTAGGTCGTCTCCTCCTGCCAGTCAAAGCTATAACTGGAGGGAGCACTGCAGCCGGAGGAACCTAGGCCAAGACCAAAAGAAGAATGGCCGCTTGTTAGAAACTGTATGTGATGGTGTTAACAGTGTTATCAGTGCACTGATGTAACCAAGGTGAGTTACCTTTCCCAGCCTGGTAAAGAGACTGTCTATTTCCTCCTTTTGACGGGAGTGGAGGGCCTGAATTTCACGCATGTGCCTGGTGGTAGAAAGGTAGAAAGATGGAATAATTAATATTCAGAATAAAATGTTGGGAGGCAAAACATAAAGAAATAAAGAGGACAAAGGAGGAGGGCCTTGTTTTCTAAGAAGACCTAGTTAACCTCATTCTTGAGGGTGAAGAAAGAGGAAAAGCATAGCCTATTGTTTTTAGGGAAAGGTGGAGAGGAAGGTGTCTTCTCTCTCAATTTTTAAGAAAGAGGGGATAATTTACTTTTCTCTGAGGCGGTTGACTTCACGTTTGAAGTCTTCATCCTCAAATTCGGAGTCGTTGTCACTGCTGATGTAGGAGTTATTGAAGGAGTTGTTGTTTAGACTCGGCAGGGAGGCTTTATGAGTGGAGTCTGGAGTCAAAATCTGCCCAGGATCGCTAGGTCCGTTAGCAGCCTGGGCGGCGGGTGGAGGGGTTTGTCTGGACTCGAGGCTCTGCTCCTGGGCACGACTGACTGAGAATCTACCAACACGGGCCTCAGGGTTGGTGGTGACCTGAAATGTAGGGCAGTCGACAGTAGAATTGTACAAGAACTTTTCAACGTGGAGTAGAATTTCCGCACTTTGACAGGTCATTGCAAATTTACAGATAAAGACAAGTTTAAAACAAGTTGTAAAATAATGTCAATTTTGAAAATGTCCTGCAAATGAACTTGTTTATTTATGTCTTAACCCAAAACACAGCAGAAACAAAGGCTGTTTTATTATTTGAGCTGCACTTGCACAGGCAGGAAATACCTGGAAGCGTCCGATGGTGGTGGTGGGCTTAGGAGAGGGGCAGGGGGAGGTGAGGGGGGAGGGATGGTGGGATCCTCCCAGAGTCCTTTTGGGGGGCCCATCCACAAGGTCTCCTCCTTGTCCTCCTCCCCCTCTAAGAGGAGTGGAGGAGTCCTTGTGTAGTGTGTTCTCTGGGCTGGAGAGACTGGAGGACGAGGAGGAAGATGATGAAGATGAGGAGGTGGTGGAGGAAGATTCAGTGCAGGCCGGGTGTTGGACTTGAGGCTCTTCAGCAGCCAACGAGACCTACGCAGAAGAGGAAGCAACAGAGACTTTTGTAGGCTTAATGTACAGTTATTACCTGGAGGTATTCATGTGTGGGTTGTAACGTGACTCTTACCTGAAATCTTCCAAGTTTGATTCCACCTGCAGAAGGAGGAGCAGGAGCAGACACACTTTCATCATCTAGAGATAAGGGGAATGAAAGACAAATGTTACAATTATAAAACACACACAGATACAGAGACAGACACACAAATGACTAGATTCATTAAATTAATTTTACTGTGGTATACATACTTGGTTGTCCCACTGCAGGTATGCCACCGTGAGAGGCCTGGGGTTGGTTGAAAATGGTTTATTATTGAGGAGTGTGATTGAGTCAGTGTATATACAACAGTACAATATCAGTATGAACTACCAGAAATAACATGTTAATGTGTGTGTGTGTGTGTGTTTACCTGTGTGTGTGTGCTGACAGGTACAGTCTCTGGACTCAGTGCCCTCCTCAGCTGTGCATCCAGGTCCTCTAGAGGCTGCTGGGACTGAAGAAAGACAGGGACACTTTTAGATACACACACAAAAATAAGAAAACACACACACAGGGTCAGGCACTGTGGTTTGTTAGTAACATAAGCACAGATCAGCCAAAAGGACATGTGGGGCTACTACAGCTGCAGATATGATTTTATCATGCTGTCATTCTATAGATTTGTGCTGTTGTTATTTAAAAACTCACAAAATTAGTCAAGTGATTCTTCTTTGTTTTACACACATGGAGAGCTTGGTCTTATATCACATACCAGTGGAACACAAATAGTTGCTTTGAACATCAGATTCATTATTTTATGGGTGATTCTGGATACATTGCCATATTATAATGTATATTAACACTGGATAATGTCTGTACAATGCAGTGATAAGAAATTCAACCATGTTGCAGAGCACTGATGGCTACACAAAGCTCAGCACTGTTACACTTCAATCAACCATGAATAAACAGGAAAACACATATTATTTCACCATTTCTGGTCCAACTATTACAAGATATACATTTCTGACATCATCAAAACTGGACAAAAGCACACAAATAAGGATTTTATTGAGCCTGAAATTTTGACTTTTCGTTGTGCTCCTCACTGCTCTCATGTGTGTACTTTTCTAAAAGCTGCAACTCTCCAAAGGTTACTGAATCAGAGTTCTCTCCTGTGCCGACACACAAACACAGGTGATGCAGAGGGCACATGAGGTCTTTTATTCACTTGGGCATTTTAACTGCAATTAAAAAATAAATCATTAAAATCCAATCTCTTGTGAGCTTCGACTTCAGAGGGATTATCTTAATCAAAGAGGACAAGTCTCTGCCCTGAGAGTTACATAAGAGACGAGACATGAATATCAGCAACTTGGCAGGTCTGATTTTTCATAAAGGGGCTACAGGTCACGTCTCTCTGTTCAGTGTGCTGTTCTAGTTAAATGGAAAGTCTATTTTTGGACAATGGCATTCACAGCCACAACAACAGCAGTCTGGAAATTATAGTCGGTCTACTCTCCCTCTGCCCTGAAGTTCCTGGTCTTCAGTCTCTCTCTCTCTCTCTCTCCCTCTCTCTCTCCCTGATTCTCTGTCTATATCATAATCTCTCTCTTTTACTCATTTTTGTTAATGTCCTACTGTCTTTCAGACTTATTTTTGACTAAGTTTTAACTTGTAGTCACTTGATATATTCATTTTATGTTACAATTACATTTTCTTTGTCTTTTTCAAGGTCTGTTGTTTGAGTTATTAGTAAAGCAGAATTTAAATAAGCAGAAGCATCATTTCTAAACCCATACCCATATTAAGTCCAACACAGGCACAACAAAGAATTGAGACAATTACAAATACATACAGCTTAGTATGAATACAGTATTACATTGTCATGGAGACGGTACTCTTAAAAATGAGCAAAAAAAACACCTGTATTAGACAAGGTCCAGGGAAGGATGGCAGGAGTTCTGAAGGAGGAGAACTGGCCTAATCCCAGAGAAGGAGAGGTGATGAAAAGACAGAGTGGGAGAAATGACAGAGAAAAAGATTTGTAGAGGAGGTTATAAGAATAGTGTTCATTGCAGAGGATGTTAAAAGAAATTTCCATGCCAGATGAGTTGTAAGGAAAGTGAATAGAAACATTGGAACACCTATAATTCCTAAACATCAAACTATTTTAACCTTTAAAAGTGTAGTAGTGTAAATTAGCTTAGCAGTTTCACCTAAAAACATGCACATGCTGTCTGATCACATAATTTAATAAATATTAATGTTTTAACTACAGCCAAAACAAAGTAATATTTCTATGCAATGTAAAACTGTTCACTCACTGGTACCCTGGATAAGGGGGTTTTAGATGGAGTGGTCTGGCCAAAGGAAGAGGCAGGGATGACTGTGGAAATTGAAATCTTAAAGTTAGAAAGCAGCATTAAAAAAACACAGAGAAACAAATCAACATATTCTTTTACCTACCAGTTTGTGCAGGGGTGGAAATAGGTGTCCCGGGGCCCTGGATCGGAACAGGTGACCCCAGTGACCCCAGCGCTAGGCTGGAGGGGGGCTGAGGAGGGTTGGCTGGCAGGCTGGAGCCAGGTGTGGTAACAGATGTGGTGGTGGTAGAGCTGGGCCCCATTGGTGATGAGGTACCTGCCACAGAGGCTCCAGAGGCAGGGTCAGCAGCTAAGATGTCTCCCTGGGTGGAGGGCACACCTCCACCGAGGTCCATGAAGAGAGACCGTAACTTCTTCTCCAGAGCTTGGATATCATCCGGTTTGCCCTGGGACTCAGCGTACGCCTCACACCTGAAAAAGATATTAATAATGTATTGAAACCTTTGTTTGATAAATGACTAACTTGTTTTCGAATCTTGAGTGGACCAAAAATCCATACCAGCTTTTGGTACTTGACACTTTGATACATTTCATTCAGTATGAGAAAAGTAGTAAGGTAGTCCTAATAAATAAAGCAAAGAGACTAAATAAATAGATATTGACCACCTCTTACCTTGGATCACATTCCCCACAGTGTGTGTGTGTCTGCCCAGGCAGGGCTGCTGTCTGCGGCTGGGAGTGGACCAAGGTTGGTTGGACTGAAGGAACATTTGTGGTCACTGGCTGGAGCCCCGCAGAAGAGGAGGAGGTGGGGGGAGGGGGAGTGGGGTGGGAGGCGGCAGAGGGAGCAAGCTGGGGCCCTGGGATGGCAGTAGTGGGGATGACAGAGGAGGAGAGGGAAGGAGTGGAGGAGGAGGGGGGAGAGGCTGACGGATGATTGGAGGAGACTTCACTGGCTGTAAGAGTGGAGGAGGGAGGGGTGGATACAAGGGGAACGGTCTGGGCAGGAGGTGGGGAGGTAAGCATTGTTGGGGGGATGCTGGAAATGCTTGTGGATGGTAAAGTGGAAGGTACTGAAGTAGCAATGACAGTAGAAACTGTTTGGGACTGAGGCAGAGCGAAAGCCTGGGGCTGAATTTGTGCTTGTCCCTGGACCTGCACCTGCACCTGTCCCTGAACTTGGGACACAACCTGCATTCCTGGCTGTGAAAGCACCTGCGACTGAAGGATGGACTGACTCGCCACAGTAGGAGGAGGAGAGGAGGAACAAGGAGGACTGAGACAAACAGCGCCCACAGAGGAGGGGGTGGAGGATGAGGAAGGGGGAGGAAGAGAGGCATCCAAGACCTGCTCCTGTGCCTTGGCTAGATTAGAAGGGACAACCCCAGCAGTAGCATCAGCAGGAGGAAAGATAGTGCTAGCCTGTGAAGGGACGGGGGCAGCTGCAGGCTGTAGAGGAGGATGGGTGGAGTGGATGGATGCTGGGGCAGTGCTGGGTCCTGTATCATACTGATTCTGGTTCTGTCTGAGCTCAGAGAAGGCTTGCTGTAAGCTGATTGCTCCTGCAGACTGGGACAACACCAAACCTTGGCCTGGAGTCTGAGCTGGAGCTGAGGCTGGAGGAACTGGAAGAAGAGAGAAACACAATTTGAAGCCACAAAGCCCATCGTCTCCACTGTCGGTCAGTTAGTTAGTCTTTCGGTGACATCATGTAATTCACAGCACAGCTCCACTCAGCTTTCATCTGTTTAGAGGTTTAAACAGCCCCTATTGAAAACACCTGTGTGGGTGTGTACAGCTTATAAATATATAGTTCTTGAATAAATGTAGTGGTGTAAAAATACAATATTCCCCCCCTAGAATGTTGTTAAATCAAAAATATAAAGTAGCATAACAGGAAAATAAATCAAATAAAGGAAAATAAGCTAAATATTACTGAAGTACTACACTTCAGTAAATGTACTTTGTTACTGACCACCACTGCAAAGCACCAAGAAGGTGATTGCGAAGACATGCCTGTTTTTTGTACAAGCAAATGAAATGTCACCATCTCATGACAGAGACAATTAGAGGGACGTACATACATAATTAAATAACTTTCATTTATTAAGGAATGTGTAGGTATTAATGTGTGTCACATTTCAGTATGTATTGAGATCAGAGTGTGGATAGGCAAATGCAGTTAACCACTTATGGTTAACTGCATTCAGTCCAGTAATCCTGATTGGATTTGTCCCAGTTGTCGTCCCTCTGCCTTGCAAAGGTATGTGAATCCAGTATCAAAACATACCTTATTTCTCCTCTGTATTTATCAGAACATTAGGAACTAAAATTAAATCAATGATTTATTAGTTCTTTTCCACATTTTGTTAGCCATAACATTACTGCGTTATACAAAAGGCATTTTTTAAATGTATTTTGATCGATTGATGTTTAAATTCCACCATATCTGATAGAATATTAGATACAGTTATTTATATTCCAGAAGATCCTACGGTATCAAATTAAATAAATGCCAGTGTGTTATTGCATTTGGACAGAACATTTGGGCAATTTCCTCTAAAAGCATAACAGTTTAATTTAATCTGTGTGTGTGTGTGTGTGTGTGTGTGTGTGTGTGTGTGTGTGTGTGTGTGTGTGTGTGTGTGTGTGTGTGTGTGTGTGTGTGTGTGGTCCAATCATTGCGTAGTGCAATGATTGGACGGGCTGTAAACAAACCCCGACAAAAAAAAAAAAAAAAAAAATACAAGCACACACAAAATCCTCACCTGTTTTAACAGGAAGTGACGGGGCAGGAGAAGGAGAGGTGGGAAACATTGGCTCCTTCAGCCTGGCTTCAGGTACGGGGCTGACGATGAACCTCCGACCTGCCGAATGGACCACTTGCGCTGTTGCACTGGGAGGGATGTCTGGTAAGAAAGGAACAGTGATAAACAGCATTATTTGTTAATCTCCATAAGAATAACAACACTATTCTCTACTGTAGTTCATCTGCAGAAAGTATAAGGCATTATGATTATCATAACTGTTCTTTTTACCTGGCATGGGGACGGATATAGCAGGAATCTGCTGCTCCATGTCACCTGTCACCTGCAGATCAATAAGACAACATGCTGTAAAATCTAATCAAATCAACTTTACATCAGCAACTTTCAACCCCAAATAAATAAATAAAGAAAGACTAAGTGTTGTTTTTACCTGGCTGTTTGTGTCTCTTTCCAGACCCTTCTCATCAGCATTTTCTATCACCTCCCTGACCTGCTCAATGAACGACTCCCTCTCACTCTCCAGGATAAACTCACTCTGGACCTGGACACACGGTGAAAAAGTCAGATTTAGACATTTGTGTATAATATGTGACAGAAACAAAGCAACAGCCTGGTTTATGCCTCCTATGGCAGTGTGTATTCCACACTGGTGTAATATTGCCTCACAAGTAAGCTCTCACTAAATGAAAGCACAAGGACAAGAGCAAAGCGATTATGTGTACTTCAGTGGTTTCGGATGACAAAGGATAGACAGCACGTGCACCATTATGTGAAACATATTCCAGCCTGATACAGAGCTGTTAACTCATCATTATGATGGGAGAGAGAGTAAATTAATCAAACGGGTGGTGGAGAAAACAAAACAAGAGACAGCGTGTGCACCATGATCTGAGCGATCTCCTCAGGGTTGTCGCCATCCAGGTCAAACCTGAAGGTTACCATCTTCCTGTTGTGGGTCTCCAGCTGACACTCTGCTACCCTGTCCCCTCGGTTGGAGATCTGCACGCGCACACACACACACACACACACACACACACACACACACACACACACACACACACACACACACACACACACACACACACAGAGACAGAGACAGAGACAGAGAGACAGAGAGACAGAGAGACAGAGAGAGAGAGAGAGAGAGAGAGAGAGAGAGAGAGAGACACAATTATAAAGAAGGAGGCAGGAAATAAGCAGTGTCTCAATTAGATGTTTTTCATTACTTTTACTGCAGCTCATAACACTATAACAAGCAATAAATCCCATCAGTGGGTACAGTACTGAAGAGGATTTATTGTTTAATTATGACATTATAGGATTTATGCGATGTGCTCTTACATTGAGAACATTGAGTTTCGCCTTCGAGATCTTCTCATGGCGAGATCGACTTCGTACAGAGCGTCTCTGATGGCGCTTGGTGGAGCGCCCTTCATGACGACCTCCCCCTCCCCCCTCGTTACCGTCACTCAGACCTGAAGTCTCAGAGTGGCCACTGAGTTACGAAGGAGAGATGGAAACCAAATTTAATGAGAGAAAAAAAGAAATAAACAATCAGTAATTGTGTGTGTGTGTGTGTGTGTGTGTGTGTGTGTGTGTGTGTGTGTGTGTGTGTGTGTGTGTGTGTGTGTGTGTGCATGCATTGATTACCTCTCTATAGATGAGAGAACTTGAGGTGGCTGTAGCTGGGACTGGGAGAGCTCTGACGACTGAGAGGCAGACTGAAACACACACAGGCACATGAAAATGCACATACAAACTCACCCAGTATAATCACAAAACAACACAACCACCAACACCAGGGAAATTTTGAGGAAAGGAAATACAGCAGGAAAGCATGAAATACAAACAAAGTGTGACAAAATTAAGAGAGAACCCTAAGAAGACTGCAAGCAATGCATTCATGATTTTAGTGTAAGGAGAATTAAATATACAGAATAGACTAATCACATAAAAACTGGGTCGCACAACAACTAAAACTAGAGCATGGAGCAAAAGAAGCAAAACAAGAACTGCCACAAAACTGTCTTGTATTCATTAGATGCATACAGTATCTCCAGTGACACATGCAACCTGGTCTCATTGTTAAGGTCTATAAATGATGACTGAAAAATAATAAAACGAGTGGTCTGAATGAGGAGTTCATCTAAGGCCAACTCTTGCACTTGGACCAGAGTGTAATCTGCAAACAGTGACAGACTGATTCTATTAAACACTAGTTACTTGTGGACCAATCAAAGCTGTTTTTCCAGTTGTCCCAGATGTTTTTCACTGGCTCAGTGACATTGCATAAACAACCCAGGAAACTTTTCCAGCAATCATTACTTAATTGTGGATTTTTTTTTTTCTGAGAAATAAATCAATGGTGCCTCTCAAACTAAGCCACACACACTGTTGAGAACGAAACAACAAACTGGTTGTTTTGAGTAAATGCACAGAAAACCACCAATGAATCATAGATCTCATAAAATTAGACAAAATTGTTTGCCATGCGTGCATCATTAATTATTACTAAAATCTATGTACATGACATCAGCATAGATAACACTGCTTTGACAAAAAATGGACAAAGGGTGCTGCAAAATATTTTACTTTCTATTTCCAAACTTCAGTTTCACTGCATAAAACAATGGGGCAAAATTTCAAACATAAAAATGGAAAAAAGAGGCAATAACTATCAAAACAACCCTTTTAAAACCCTGTTGAATATGCAGTTACACTGGTGGCATGACAGCTCACAGCTGCTGTCTTTCCAGATGTACAGCAGTGGGAAGAAGTGACTGTCAGAGCAAGTGATGGAAATATTTATTTATTCCTACTCCCAGTAGAACCATAATAGGCATATACCTTTCATTCACAACAAGGTCATGTAATTTGAAGCAGCCTAAAAAACATCTTCTAACAGCTGTAGTCCTGATATTTGCATGACAGGTTGCTTACATAGGTTTTGAGCATTAAACAGTGGGCACGTAGTGAAACTCAGTCTACTGTACTCATATCTTTGTGAGATATCCATATAGTACCGTGGTTTAAGAACCAGTGACAGCACCCTGCAGCTTTTTAACTTCGACACATGTGAGCACATTGAACAGGGACATGACATCCACTTGGTAGCTCTGACCGTCCGTAACCAGTACCTGGGGAGGGGCTTCCATGGGAGTATCAGGTGGGGCGGTGACTACACTGATGATTGGCACCACGGTGGCCAATGGCTGAGGCACAGGTGTGGGCACGGGAAGAGGAGGGGAAACAATAGTAGGCACCATCCCAACAGGGAGTGGTAGAGGAGATGGTGGGGAAGCCAAGACCGGTGTCGGCATGGTAATAGGAAGGGATGGCGACGGAGGAGGGTGCGTCACCAAGGAAACGGTAGAGGTAGAAGAAGTTACACTGGGCTGAGAAGAGGAAGGAGGGCCAGAAAGAGGAAAAGAAGGAGGCAGAAAGGATAAATGAAGGGTGGAGGAGAAAGCAGATGAGGCTAGAGGACGGGTAACAAGTGAGAAAAGGAAAGGAGCAACGTCACAGTAAAGATGACGAGATACCCCCATCAGGTGATCAGCTGCACACTGAAATAATGACAGAAAGCTACAGCCAATCACCTCGGTAACGGTACAGTGAGCTGAGGGTGGTCTTAAGTTTCTATTGTTTCATCTAAAATACAATAAAGGCTTCACATCAAAAGATGAATGTGCCTTGGAAAAGAGCAGATAACAGATGTGTCAGCTTGTGAGTCTTCATTTATCTCCATGATAAATCATGTTAAAACAGACTGCAGAGGAAAGAGCCACCAGTAGTTCACAGACCCATTACTGACATTTGACTCTGAGACCCTCGACAAGCTGTTTTCCGAGTAAGACAACTGGAACAACGATCAAGTCTATTAATAACAACATCTCAAGCGCTTCAATCAAACAACAAACTCAGTGACATGACAATCGTGTGAAACACACACCAGTCTGAGAACATGCAACCACAAAAAAAACTTCTACAGACAGTGTACAGCACAGTTTCAAATGTGGTGCAAAACCAAGCAAATTCTTTGTGCAATGCAGATGGGCAATACTCATATGTGTTGGCTAGAGACCATTCTTCCCACTGAGACTTTACAACATGATGTAAAGAGGAGTGCTGAGGTTAGTCTTTTAGCTCACCTGCTTTACCTCTGGAAAATATCCATATGTACTGTCTACGCAAAGTGTTGTTACAAAAACTGATACTAAGAGAATAGTAACTACATTATATATATATAAAAGGTAAAAACCAAAAATCTCCAAATATGTTGGAATTTGCTGCATTTTAAACAAAACTTAGTATGCTATAGTCACTTTAGTAGCATACACACAATCTTTACTGTCCATTAATGGACAACAATGCAAAGATAAATACTGCATTTCAAGTGCAAAACTAAAAAGCCTAAACATCTAAACATCTACCATTGAGAACCATGAGATTCTGCTACTCCATACAAAGTACTGACTTAAAATACACTGTTATAACCCCTCTTATCATTACATGTCTCCAATTGAAGACTGAAATATGTATTTTTTCATTTTAAGTATGTGCTCCATGACATTTCCATGTTCTCTTTATAAATCCTCAGGTAGCAACAATCTTAAAGACACTACTATACTGTTTATTTCTTCAGTACAACACCATACAGGATATTAGACTGGAACACTGATATATATACACATCTCAAGATTCTTCTTTTCCCACTGTTTCCCATATTAAGCTTTTACTATCTATCAGTTCTGATCCTGGAAATATTACCTATCTTCATTCCTATAAAATTTGCATCCATGCTTTCAATTAGTCAGTTAATATAAACATTTGGGTTGAACATAGGAAAACTACTAACAGGCATCAACACGAGGTCACAAAAACAAGAGGGATTAATCTGTCTATCAATACTGTGTTCAACTTCAAACACATTCCCCAAGCTAATTACTGTGACACACAATTACTTACTAAGATGCACACATACAAACAGACATGTATACATAAGGATTGACACACAGGCACCTACAGTATATCAACATACACTGTGATACATCATGGTACCTGAACCAGAGCTAGATGAGCAGCTTGGTACAGAAAATAAAGGTGTTCTATACTGGGAGACGGACTGAGGTCACACAACTAAATACACACATACACATACACCCAAACCATTAACACATGATCCATCACACAAACACACACACATGCATACAGGCACACAAGTAGGCATGTATAAACACACATTAAAACAAACCCGGTGATAGACAGGCAGCATGCCAATGAGTGAGCCAGAGAATGGAAAGAAAAATAGAAGAAACAAACTGAGTCCATGAAGAAGTTTAAAGTGAGAGAAGAACCAATTCAGGATGCACAAAACATGCAATAATTAGACGTAGACCAAGAACGACAACAACATGATCTTTATTTGTGTACATGGCAACATGACTAACCTACTGGCTGAAGGTCAAATAAAAAGGTGTTTGACTGATGTGCTGGATGTGTTGATCAGTTGTGAGCCTTTTCTAGTATTGCCGTCCATGTCCACATTTAATCTGTTTATATATGTGTATTTATGGCTGTGTACATGTCACTGATAGTCAGGAATGTTTGTCAGTGTTTTTTTTTCAGCCATCTGATTTACTGTAGGTGCTTCAAAAGATCCATCTGCTAAAAAGTTGAAGGTCAGTGTGTAAATTTAGCGGTATATTTTAAAATTTTATGTAGAGAGCTTTGTTACGTTTCCACTGAATGAGGAGCTCATTAACTGTCTGTGTATGTGTATGTACACGTCCACATTTGTCTCTGTGGCCTCCATGTTTCCACATATGAATATATCTACTGTAAAATATATGGGAAAACAACACTAGCAGAGTGATGTTTGGAACTTGCATAAACTATGAGGTGTGTTCACAAAAACTGTAATGAGTCACATCATGTTAGAGATGTGCATAATTACTGTAAACATGTATAGGTAGGGATGTGTGTCATTGAAAATTAATGTGGACGTAAATGGTGAGATGGTGAATTCAGTCCAACACCTGTGTTCTAGGGATTACTGGAGCATTAAGAATGTGTTCATTAAGTATTGTGCTCTGATATATTGAAAATAAAAGTATTGTTGTACCTGTGCAGCAGCCTGTGGCAGAGTTGTGTGCGTGGGGCTCTGAACTGATGCACTACTCTGACCGGATGAAACAACCTGCAGAGAAACACAAACACACACACACAGAAAGAGTGTAAATACAAACATTACATTCACATTAACATCCTTTTTTGGTTTGATACTTTTTTTTAACCGGTGCAGTTCCCAGTCATGTCCTGCTTATAATAAACTGGATAAACTGAAATTCCAGTTATAAGAAGCCAAAATGATATGGAAAATGTCAGCTGGGGAATATCAATTCCATTTTATTACATTCAGTTATATTTTATTTCCTTTATTGTTCATTTCCTGATTATTTGTTGACCAACATGACAATCAGCAGAAAGTTCCTGAATGAGATATTTATGTTATGATATCACTCACACAAAATTAGCAAAAAATCTTTTGTAAAATGTATAAAAGTGTATGAAGGTTTGGAATGCAACTCTTATGTAAACATGGTGAACATTATCGTGTAGGACTGGCCGTTTTGGTTGTTCAAAAAAAAGAAAAATTACTAAATTCCATCTCATGCTGACGAGAAACATTTGATCTCCAATTAACATCCAATTTCATGCTCAATCAAATCAGTTTAGGACTGCAATTAGTTCATAGCAGTGGTATGTGCTGGGGGCAAAAAAGTTCTTAAAAAGACTGTTGTATCACTGCAGGCACAGAGCCAGCTCTGTGGTTACCTTGGAGCAAAGGCAACAACTTCAAAGAGAAAGACGACACAGGAGTCATTACTGTATAAGCACAAAAATAGGACGGGTCTATTTTTGTAGTTTATCTTTATGAGGTTTAGACATCAAGGCATCATGAATGTGTGAAAACTGATAATGTAAGAAGAAAAGGGAAGAAGAGTGAAAAAATGTCTGGATGTATAAAACGTGACTTGAATTTACTGGATTCTTCTGTTGTTTTTCTGGTGGTCTTACTTGTTGGGAGGTCCCAGGGGGAGCAGGCTGGGAGGTGGAAGGACCCAGGAGGGGTCCTGCTGTGGGCTGGGGAGTGGGAGTCTGAATCTGCTGCTTAGAAACAGATTAAGACAAAGAAAGACAGAAAGGTGGACAGAGAGGAGGAGATGTTGTACGATGTGAAACGATGGGGGATGAAGGTGAGAAATCAAGAAGGATTGGGAACAAGGAGAAAGAAAAAAGAAACAGTCACAACATGTTTGTAGCTTCTGGATCAGAAACTGTGCATGAGTGCAAACACAAGGTACTTCTGCAGTTTCTCTAGTGATCAGTTTTTAGTCTAGATTTTCATCTTGTGTATGCACACATGCAGACAGACACAACACCTATGTATCCATCTGGCGACAGATATATGCACACCAACATCTACTGTATGTATATGCACATACACACAGCTTAGTAGTGTAGCATGAACAACAGTACGGGCACTGCGTTGGGGTTAGGCAGGGTGTAAGTACAGGGGTTTTTTTCACATGCAGGTCAGACCCTAAGTGATTGGCAGTAATAATAAGTGGCTGTTACACAATCATTGAAGCACAGAGTAGCAGCTGGACACCAAACATTAAACTTGAAATACTGAACTTAAAGATGAAGATTGAAGATTACAAACCTCTTATTGCCATTTTCTCAAGAAAACCTAACAAACGCATTTTCGAAGACCCAGATACAAAACTAATTGGTACTTGAGTCCTGATCGAATGTATATTTTTAATTGCAGATGGATGGGGCTTGTCAGATTGCCTGATAACATCACTCAAGTTTAGAGGATCCTCAAATCACTCTATGACCTGTCCTAAAACACCCTGAAATTTATTTTCACAAGAGTCCTTAACCAGGTTCTGACTGGTTTAAAATGTCATACAAATTAAGAAGAAATATTAAAATATAATATTGTGTGGGTTTCCTTTCTATTTCCAGATTTTTAAAATCTTTTGTGTGTGATTTTTGATCCTGGTACAAACGTTGAGCTGTACAGGGCTGCACTTCCCCTTCCTGAATTCTCTGAATGGTCTATGACACTGACTGCATCATACAGGCAGATACGAGCAATCTATTGTTGACTGAACCCTTAGAAGGTTGTATACAACTATATACTTGTCATGAAGCTTGCCCTCACAAAGTGTGGTGGGAGCTTACAGTTAAGTATAGTTGCATCAGACACTCTACTACCTACCTTTTTGTAACATCACAGGCAGTCACATAATCTTCACAGCACAGAAATCAAATAAATCAAATGTATAGAAAGATCGAGAACTTAGGATAAATGACATGAAACAAAAGACAGAAAACAAAGATTGAAGAAATGAAAAGAAAGTGGTTCAAAGTAAACAACGTACAGTATAGACAGTATAGATGACACTGATGATATCAGCATTCTAAGGGTTTAATGAATTTCAACTGCAACCTTTGAACCCTGTGTGGGAAGTTGAATTCCAGTCTGAACAGGAAATGGCAACATAATATAGTAAAATAAAGAACTGACTTGAAGCCAAGATCAGCAATTACAACACAACACAACAGAAAGAATCTAAAATACAAAAATGAAATGTCTCTCTGTGTGGTTACATTGCCAGGTTTGTCTAAGCCCCCTGAGTTTTGTTGTATGTTTCTGTGTGTTTGACCATACAAATCAACAAAGTCCCAAAACCTTTTTATATTTCAATAATTTTCTTGAACTCATTATAGATTCACAACTAACAATACTATTCAATGTAAAAAATATATAGCTATAGTTTTTACATATACAATGTTTGTCAAGTGGTAGTTAAGCTGATCTTTGGATCAAATGGACTTTGGATTTGTACGAGCAAAAATTCAAGTATACCATACATACAGTATACCTGCACAAACACACATTTCTCATATACATTCATATATGAACATACACACAAAATTTTACTTACTGATATTGACAAATAAATCAAATACACAACATAAAGACAGAAAATGGGGGCTTAGACTGTTTGCTTATAAAGCTTGTACACCGGAGAGTGTCTCATAGACTGCTTTCTGAATGTTGCTCTTTAAGTTAATTATTACTTGACTGACCATAATGATTTTATGTTGGACTTCAAATCAAATCTTTCTGGTCTTGGTCTTTCCCAGATGTGCTCTGGGTTGTGCTGGTACTTCCTTAGTGGAATAGTGCTGACAAAAGCCATGCTGCTGACAAACATGTTTCCACAAATTCTTCTTCTATAAGCAAACACTGACAAGGAACGAGTGATGTGAGATTATGAAGGCAGACCATGAGACTCTCTCTGTGGCGTCAATGAGACTGGATGGGGGTTAAAATCACAACCAAAGACTATCGGCTGGGGCTCCTGGGTGGGTAGTGTATAAAAACAACAGGGATTGGTGTAACTGCCTCTGGGTCAAATTACTATTAGAAATTAACTCAGCTTCTTTTGAATGGTTCAATTCACTTGATGGCTTATTCTATTTTTTTTCTATTCTAAAGTTTGATGTTTTAAAATTGCAGACTGGTAAATGAACTTAATGGCACAAGATGGTGAAAAAATGAATGCATTGACTGTCTTCATAATGTCTATGGCTGATTATAAAATTCTCAATCTATGAAACGGTGAAGATTTGCATTCAAAGTAGAAAGAAAAAGCATAGAATACCCTAATATAGCAATCACTACATATCACTCAATTGACAGCTGATTGCAGACATTTGCTACAAACGTAATGTAATTTAAAATAGTAATTGACCCAGGGGTCAAGGGGTGTTTTTTAAGGTCTAAACTTAGTACCAGAGTGGGGTTAGCGGCCTGCATGGCCAGCAGTGACTCATGGTATGTCATGTCAGGTTGGGCTGGTATCACCCCTCCATGCCGGGCCCAGGCGCTCTGGATCAGAGACTCCAGATGATTTGATGATGCTCCTCCAAGTGGGAGCTCAGATGATGGGGTGGGAGGGAGAAAGCTCTGCATGGAGGGTGGATGTCCCTGGGGATCTATGGGATGCAGTCCCCCTGATGAATCGTAGAGCGTGCTGGAGGATGACTGAGGGATGGACTGAGCGGCTGTGGAGTCAAATGGGGGGAGGAGAGGTGGGGGAGGGGGTGACTGGAACTCTCCTGCGTCAGAGGAGGCCAAAGAGTCACTAGAAGGTTCTGGGCTTCTGTCCTTTGTGGTTACACCTGTGTGGTGAAGAAGAAGGCTTCCTGGAGGTAAGGGGAGCTCAGGGCTGACATAAGAGTACAGCTCCTCTGTCACTGGCTGGAGACGGCTGTAGGTGCCTGAACCACCTGATCCAGTTCCAGTGTTGTCCTCCAGAGGGAGGTCCATGGAGCTTCTTCGGGCCCGGTAAAGTCTGGATGCCAGGAGGCTTGGGTCTCCAGCAGCAGCAGCAGCAGCGGCAGCTGCAGCTAAATGGAACTCAAAAACACTTCCAGTAGATGGTGGGCCATCAGCCATTACTGGAGGTGCAGAAATAGGGAAAGCAGATGGGGAGGCATGCTGTGGTGGAGGATAGCAACCTTCAGATGATGAAGAGGAAACAGAGCCACCAGTGGACGCACTCATGGGAGGTAAAGGTGGAGGGATTGGACTATGTGCACTCATTCTTTGCATGATGTGAGGGTGTAGAAACCCTGGTTGAGGTGGAGGACCAGGATCAAAACCCAAACTAGCAGCAGCAGCTGCTGCTTGCCTCTGCTGATGGAAACTCAGGTGACTAAGCTGGTGTGCAGTCAGTGGGTATCCTCCATAGGCCATTGCTTCATAATGGTCCAGTAAGGCAGCTTGATTTAGACTTAATCTTCGCACTGCTTCCTCATGCTCCGCTCTCATGTCTTTATAGCCGTACAAACTCGGGTCAGATTGTCCTGGGAGGTGCAGTGGCTCCCCAACACCAAGTCTTTGAGCAGCTGCTGCAAAACCAGGATTTATCATAAACAGAGAGGGGGTCTCGACACCCTCCATCCCAGAAAAGGGGTGCAGGCTGCTCCCATAGCGAGTGTAGGCAGGCTGGAAGTGTCGAGTGTGTGCCTCAAGAATGGACGTGCTCTTGCGTCGCTGTGTGTTGTAGGCCTTTGGAGGCCCAGTGGGTGGAGGCGAGAAGGAGATGGGGCGCTCAGGGATGGAGGGGAAGAAAATAGTAGGGGGGTCAGGAAGAGTTGGGAGGGGAATGCTCCCTCCTGCTCCTCCTCCTGCGCTTGTTCCTCCACTGTAGGGGTGCGGCATTGAATGCTGCTGCGACAATGAGATATAATGGATTTAAGAATGAAACTCAGAATGAGAGAGAACCACAGCAAAGGCCCACATGAAATGGAGAAAATAGTCAAACAGTCAAAAAGCATATTCCCAAAACAATACCAAGAGAAAAAATGACATATATTCTCTCTCCAGACTAGAAACAAAATTATGAGGTTAACACAAGACAGAATATACCTAAAAACTGTAGAGACGTAATGAAATGAAGCAACTTGGTAATGCGAAGATACAAAGCTGGTTACGACAGGCTGACAGCACAAAGACATGCAGACAACACAGAGACAAGACAGAAAGAGAGACACAGACACTGATAGCTCACAGGTAGATAGAAGGTGGAGAATTAAAATCGAAGACAGCAAAGGCCAAATGCTGACTCTAAGATCAACAATATCCTGATGCATCTGCACAAGAAAAGTGTCTTTTATTTCAGCTCGTCCCTGCAAAGTGCTGACCCCGCTACTTCAAACCATGACATAAAGAACTTGAAAAACAGGAAAATTGATCAAAATATACATGAATAATTCAAGGCATGGGCCTACATCACTTTGAACTAGTATACAGACAAACTGCTTCTGTTTTGCTTTTAAGACAAAATCTAAATGAGGGATTCAAATCAAAAAATAAACTGCTATAAGTAATTGTGTATAATACTTTTTACAAATGTCCGTGTCCGCAATCTAATTGGTCGATTTAAAGCTGTGATCTGATTGGTCGATTCAAAGAAGAGTTCTGATTGGTCGATTTAAAGCTGCGTTCTGATTGGTCGATTAAAAGAAGCGTTCTGATTGGTCGCTTATATTAAGCGATCTGATTGGTCGATTTAAAGAAGAATTCTGATTGGTCGATTTAAAGCTGCGTTCTAATTGGTCGATTTAAAGCTGCGTTCTGATTGGTCGATTTAAAGCTGCGATCTGATTGGTCGATTTAAAGAAGCGTTCTGATTGGTCGATTTAAAGATGCGATCTGATTGGTTGCTTATTAGAAGCGATCTGATTGGTCGAGTTAAAGCTGCAATCTGATTGGTCGATTTAAAGCTGCAATCTGATTGGTCGCTTATAAGAAGCGATCTGATTGGTCGATTTAAAGAAGCAATCTGATTGGTCCTCGTTCTGATTGGTTGCTTATAAAAGACAGAAACTGAAAAAATGAGATGCAAGAGAGAAGGCCCAGGCAACTTCTTGCTCAGAAAGAAAAAATGTACGCCACTAAACCTGGCACAATTCTGTTGCAACGTTTAAGCCATTTCACTCATTCTTAATAGTTTCTTTACATTTTGAATGAAACAACTTTAATTTCATTTTAAAAAATATTTTTTAATAGTTTTTGGCTGTTAGATGAGCAGCTCCTGAGGGTAGATGCACATGATATTTGGCATTTGTATCTTAGAGTGAAGTTAAGGGTCAAATAAGTTATTTAATACAAACACAAGGTGGTCTATTAGAGGGAGAGAGAGAGAGAGAGAGAGAGAGAGAGAGAGAGAGAGAGAGAGAGAGAGAGAGAGAGAGAGAAAGAGAGGATAAGATGGATAAATGGATGGGAAGAATGACAGACTCACAGCAGTGTCTGAAAGATTGAGGTCATTTAATCTACTTACTCACACAGGTGCCACTTAAAATGCCTTAAATTTAAAATATAGTTAACTTGACTGACTTAATATTGTACAAGCTATTGTAGAGTACTGTTTCAGCCCACATAGTTTAAATCTCATTGCTACATAATTAGCTCTCATTAGAAGACTTCATTAATATGAGAACTATGAAGATTACAGATACCGTATACATACTGTATCATTACTAAGTAAAGGGGCCTAGGAAGGCTACAGTGGTACTAGTTCAATTTCTTTTTCTACTGCACATCTTAATTTGCTCTTTTAATTAACTCACAAATAAATTAAATTTTCTGATTCTGTGTGGTTGTGCCATCCAGCAGTTAGAAAACATTATTGGCACTAGAACAGTACATTTAATTTGTCAGGGGTTTTCATTTACAGCGACAATGGGCACTTGCATAATAAATACAAAAAAAGTTTTTTAGCAGTATTTTTATCAGTAATTTCAGACACCAGTGTGGCCCATACCCTTCATCTTTCTCTCTCTCCCTTCCTCTCTGGTTCTCACCACTACTGTGGCCCCTGGTGACTAAGCTTGTGAACCTACAGGGGTGGAGAACAGGGCAGGCAGGCTTGCCCTCCGCTGCCTGGCCTTGGGCAGAGAGGAGGCAGAGTGAAGGGGTAGGACTGTCTCCAGGGCCTTGGAGAGTCGCCCAGCGAATGTATCCCTCACAGCAGCGAGAGGCGTGCAGGGGGAGTTGGTGATGTAGGAGGGCAAGGAGGAAAGATCTGGAGGAGGGGTGGAGGGCTGCTTTGGAGGAACTGCCAGGGGCGGAGGAGCATGGGAAAAGGAGTAGGAGGAGGGGGGTACGCAAACGGACATGCTACGACTTCGACGACAGCGCGATGCGGGCTGTAGGCCAGGGAGGAAGGATGGAAAAGGGTGGGACCGACATGAAAAACAAACACAAAGAAATTAAAATACAAAAAGTTATATAAACTTAAAAAACAACAGTAACAGGGCAAACATATGAAAATTCAGAGATTAAGTAAAAAGAAAAAAAACAAACAAACAAAAAAAAACACCTATATGACTGAAAAAAGTTACCAAACAAATAGTTATAGTCTTACTTCAATTTTGTGTAAAAAATAAATAAATACTTGACATATTTCCATAATTATAAAAGTAATAAATTAACAAGCAAGATAACAGCTAATGAATTATTAAAAGATTTAGAGAGAAAATGATTCTGTTAGGGAAGATCATTGCACCAGTGACTTTGTATGAGGAAGTTTCAGTTGTGCAGTGGAGCAAAAGCTTTAAATGTTCTGTATCATATTGTTAAAATGTATAACAACACAAAACACAATAACACAAAGACTCATAAAATGCAGTAAAGACAAATGAAAGACAGACGGAAACACAACACTGACAAAAAAACTAGAGAAAAGTATTTAAAATCAACATCATTTAAAACCAAATAAAAAATAAATAACCACAACATTGCATAAGGAAGGATGATTATCCAAAATATCCATTAAGTGGTCATCTAATACAACAAACCAAGTCAGTATAAGAGAGTCCCCTGGCTGCAAAGAAATTATCTTTGATGAGGAAATAAGTCTATTAAGAAATTTTAAGTAACTTCAAAGACAGATCTAAAAAAGACCTAAAAACATAATTGAGTTATTCAAACAGCCAACAAATAGAACAATCATCCAGTTCAACAATAAATCAGTCAGTGTGGGTGCTGGTTATCTGGAACAACACTTGTAGCCAAAAGGTCACCAGATGGAAAAATCTTGTGTGGAAAATTAAATGAGAAATACTCTCCTCTCCATTAGCAACTACTTATAAGGTGCCTTTGATCAAGGACCTTTGACTCAGGGCTGCTAAAAGGTAAGCAACAAAGGATTATGGTTAAAACAGAAAGTAAGAAAAACCATGGGCCATAAGGATTGGGAGTGTGGGTTGATGTGTATCCAGGCAAATACACCCAAATACCAATGTGTAAAACAAGTTTAAAAATATGAAAACAATGAAAAACACAACATAACAACAAAAAGAATAGTAATTGAATAAAACTCAGATGCAACAACCAGGTGTACAGATGAGGGATCATAAACAAAAATGGATTTTCACAAACAATAAAAGGAGGTTTGAGGGAAGGTGAAATGGCAGGTGTGAGGGACAGAGATAAATGACATCTGGAGACTAAAGTCAGTGTGAATGACAGACTCCTATGATGAAACACAACAGAAATAGAATGGCTGGCATAGTTTAAATAAGTCATGGACTGACTACATCAGTTAAATTTGAATAAATATCAGGCCGTGTTATAGCTGGTTGTCTAAATGGCTAAAATATTGGCAGAAAAACATATTGTGTTGTATTTGCCAAATCTGCACAATACTGCAGGTAACATGCCTCACTGGGCGAGAACATCATGAAATACCCTCTGGTCAAAGGTTATCATCTACTAATAAAAAGCAATCAGTGGCATGCTCTCATGTATTGTGTTCGACACACAACTCATTCCAACTCACTCCCACTCCAAAACGCTCACTTCAAACTGATGAGTCATTTTCGGCACATCTGTGAGCACGGCACCACGCATCCATGTGTGCAAAGTGCAAATGAAACCTACACATGCATAATGCCAAATCTGGATGAAATCACCACTCACCATTGGCTGTGGCGGCTGGGCGTAGCCTGGGTGTTGCTGTGTGGCAGCAGAGGGGGTAGAGGGATAAGGGGTCTGAGGCTGGGAGGGGGGCTGGGTGGAAGGGGGGCAGCTGTAGGACATGGTCAGCTGACCGAGGTGAGGGGAATCTGAAGAGAAAACCGAGGAACCCTGGCCGCTGTCCATGCCTCCTTCAGCTGAGAGAGAAAAATGTGTAGAGATATCAGGAGGGTAACCTTTTCTCCAGTCCCTCATCACACTAATACATCTCCACAGTGTAATGAATTCATCCTCAACTAACGACCTAAACACACATTCATAATCAGATGCATGCACCAATTTGTCACGTTTGTACAGGTGGATGGAGAGAAACAATGTTGTGACTATTATGTCTCATAGTTATCCTAAAGCTGGGGTGTGCAGTAATTTTATTAGGCGTCAATGGGAAAAGATTCCATAATGGCCTTCCAGCATATTGTAATTCAAGTGGTCTGACAGCTAACTGGATGTTTGCACCTCCTCTTCACTCTGTTTTCAGACTTTAGAAAATCTAGCCCATGATGGGAGACTCTGGCCAATCACAGAGAGAGAGAGCATTTCTATTGGCTCTTCTACAAATGCAGATGCCTGTGCACGTCCCCTCAGATGAATATGTGTCAATACTGGTAAAGTGTTTCAGGGAGGGAGAGGAATTGTTGTACTCCTCCTGGACAGGTAACAGGCTGCCAACCTCATCCTGCTGTAATATCAAATGTGATGCAGCTGTTGGTTGTGTGAGCAGATTTACAATGAAAACACAGGATGAGTGGTCATGATGAGTGTTGCTCATAGTTCAGCCTTCTGCTAACCGTAGGAAAAGGCATGTGCATGTATGAAGCGCATGCATATGCCTGTGAGGGGAGAGCTGCAGGGCGGCAGTTTTTTGTTTATTTACTGTTCTAGATTTCTGCCTATCCCAGCTTCAAATCGTACATTACAGATGCTTAATACATCGATAACAAAACCACTTGAAACACATTTTCTTAATTACTGTTTATATTAATCTAACATTAGCATATCAGGTAAATAAAACCGTATTAAAATAAGCACAAAAATTATTTTTATAAATGAGGTGTTATGTGTTAAGAAGATCTGTCAGGTCAAGAGTAGGTCAAAGACTTGATCTGCACAGGCCCATGTGATAAAGGCAGGCAGAAATATAAAAATGTAACTAGAAACTGTGCAGGATATGATGATGCAGGGGTCTACTGTATCTACTATAACTGCTATCTGCAGTATGACTTACATGTGTGTGAGATGCCGGTCTGCTGATAGTGAAGCTGCTGTTGCTCCACTTCAGTCTCTTCTGCCTCTGCCTGTAGACAAACACAGGCTAAGGTTAAACTAAAGGTAGCAAAGCAGAGAAGGTCCACATTGAAATACAGAACATCATGATTGGAATAAGGTCCATGTGGACCCTGTGGTTGTCAGGGGAAATGACACTACACACTAATCATCTTTGTATGTAGAGGGCCAAATCATTTGTAATTCCCAAGTACTTGTTTTCTTATTTAAACCTTAAAAAATTCATCCTTAATAACTCCTGATCAGTCCAGTTCCAACATCCAATCAGTCTCACAAAGGTGAAATATATGTACACACTGACTTCCTGACAAATTCTACAAACCTGTGTATGTGAAGTTTTGAGTGTTTCTTGTTGCTGTTGATGCTGCTGATGCTGTAGTTGTTGCTGTTGTTGTTGTTGCTGTTGATGCTGTTGTTGCTGTTGTTGTTGTTGCTGTTGTTGTTGTTGTTGCTGTTGCAGCTGTTTCTCTGCCTCCAGTTTTCTCTTCTCCTGTTCCTCTCGTACCAGCTGCCTCTGTTCTCTCTTCCTTCGGATCAGAGACACGCGGTCTTTGATAGCCTTGGCCATGGTCTTATGGTCACCCTCAGCAACATAGCCAGACTCAACCTGAGGGGTTCGGTGACATCAGACAAACAGTCTTACTAACAAACAGGCAACATTTCTTAACTCCATCTATCATTGTCTTGTCCCCTGTCTTTCTATCTCTGCTTACCATATAGTTATTTCTGTCCAATATCCTTCCATTCAGTCTATTCTTTTTTATTAAATCACCATGCAAACCACCATCCATCCCTCCAATACATCCTCTCCTCCTTTTCTCATACCATTTCCTGGGCCACATCTTCGGGGACGTCCTTGTTCAGGTCAAAAGAGAACTCGATGGCTTCGTTGTCTTTGTATTTGCCTAAACACAAACGTTATAATGTTATTAAGCAGAGTAAGTGCTTGATTTTTCAACAGCTAAAAAAGCTGCTAGACATTAGTATTTGACAAATTAAGACAAATACAATAATAAATATGTTTAGTGGGTATTTTACAATGGCACGGACTGTGACCAAGACTTTAGGAATGACATTACATATTCATATTTTCATAGATAAAATACTTAAATCAGATGATAAAATAAAATAATTCTTTGCCTTTGAGTTTCTTGACGTCTTCTATCCTGAGCCAAAGTTTGATGGCGATCATTTCCCCATCATCCTCTTCTGCCAGTTCAACCCTGACCCCTGTTTCCTCCTGGAAGAACGCATGGTTCAACAGGATCTTTATAGCGTACCTAGAGGAACAAGGGAGAAGAAGACAAGATTTAGAACAGAGAATAAATGTGGGAAAGAGACATGGATGGAGACAGAAAGATGAAAAGACTGCAAATGCCCTGTGAGCTGAGGTCGAACTAACAGGAGAGACATGGTGTTTCATTAATCTGCTGGGAATCACAACATGTTGACAACATTTAGTCCAAAGACAGCCTTCCAACATATATTTCACATTGTTTCATCTAGTTTGTGGGCTCGGACCTCCTGATGGCTCTTGTAGAAAAAAACATCATTAATCCTAAAAATGACCATCAGTGATCCTGGATGACAGGCAATGAATCAGATGACTGTTCTTTACCAAAAGACTGGGGTAACTGTATTTGCACAATAAGGAAAAGAAAAAGAAAAAGTGAGTGCAAGTGAGGGAGAAGTTTTAGCTTTGCTCAAGTTTCTAGAGAGGCAGACGAGAGGCTGTGGTGGATATTTTGGCAGAGCCACAGCATGAGGAGAAAGAACAGAGCACTTTTTATTCCTGACCAAGAAGCTGCGAGTTAGAACAGGATTTGAGAAAAGAGGATTTTACTGCTCCATCTCTCTAGTGTGCAATAAAATTCAGTCACAAAACTCATTTGAATTGTAGCATCAAACATTACTGGAAGTCGTGATGATAACATGATGCAAGTCATTTTATTAACATTACACACTGAAGGCACATGTTCTCTGTACAAATCCAAAAACATGGTGAAAGACTAGAGGACCTCCAAAAATACTAAAACAAAAGACATTGTGATAGATCAACAGGTCCAGATTTGGCATTGACAGTTTGTGTTTGTGTGACTCACCTCTCATCCTTGTTTGTTCTGATGCAACCCTCTATAATTTCCTTCACCTCAGGAATGGCTACCTTGTCAAAACTGCCTGGCTTCACTCCCTGCAAAAATCACACACACAGGAAGAAGAGCAGTGAAGGCAGGGAAGCTTCTGGAGAAAGACAAGAAAAACAAGGAGACAAACATAAGTGAAGATAAACTTGCTGCAGTTTGGAAAGAACTAAAACACAGACGTGCTCATTGTCACTCGTGCACAGGAGAGATTGAACCTAGGCTGCCATCTTTGGACACAAACACAAACATACTGCACACACAAGTGCTGTCCATTCAGTCTCTGAACCCGGAAGGTTATTTAGATCCAGAAAACACATTTATGTTTGCCCTCTGTTTTTGTTTTTGTTTTCTTGTATGTCATGAACGATGAAATAACTCTTCAAGATAGAAATAGGAATAGTTTAACGAGTTAAACAAAAGATGGATTCCTAATTCTTATCATATCCTGCAAGAATTTCTGTTGCCAATAAAATTAAACTGTACTAAGTCACTGAAATACGCATTGTAATTTGATTCATATGAATGAGTTCAGTGTAGTCCAGGGTAAATTCCCACATAAACCCACATCACCTCTTGGGAATAAATAATGTATCACAACCTTTCAGAGCCAATGAAGAATACTAGAATACTAAGAAAAGGTACTTCCGAGGCCTTCCTGCACAAAAAGGTGCAACTGAATTTTTTTAAAAAAAGGAAAAAGTTAAAAGACAAAATATATAACAACCTGTTGGTATGATGCAGCACAGTGCAATGCAGGTTTTCAGTTCTAACTCATACTACGAGAAATTACTTTCAAGTGCCAAAAAGTATATGATTCTTGTCAAGGCACACCAAATTTTGGGTTCACCATTTAGAAGCCTAGAACAGAAGTTCAGCTGCACAGCTCACAGGAAGGCATCTCAATGACCAGCACATTTGTTCAAACACTGTTAATGAAGGAACAAAATAGAGACTGAAACAAAGAGAAAAGAGGACGGAGCTGAACATTAATCCTGAATAAAAAAAAGAGGGGGCAAGAGACAATAAAATACAGCAGAAAATACAACCCTCACTTCATCTGTCATACATCACATGGACATATAACATGTCAGCAAACTTTATTGTCAATCATTTCATCAATTGAATGATTTTGATTGTTTCGTGTGAAGTCTGCAAGCTGATAGAGCCCTCCTGAAATGCAGGTGAAATAATCAAGAAGACATTTAACACAGATGACAACTTTTTATAATTTTATAATTATTTATTTTATAGATATAAATGCACAAACTAACTCAGAAAGATGAATGAATATCGAAAGCAATGCAAAACAGGAGAGAACAGAGAAACCCAAAGTAAAGAACAGAAAACAGTAACTGTAAATAAATTACTTATTGGCTGGGTCACTATAAAATATTACAACAGCTAAATGACAGTTTGAAGGATAGATGGAGGATCAAATAAAGGTTAAGTAACTTACTTAAGAGGTACTTACCGAGGAGAGTTGTTGACTGGCAGATGTCTTTGAAAAAAGTTTTTAGTCTACACTGACTGGTTGCCAGACAGATGGACTGGCTGTTTATCTCAACCTGTTTGTGCCAGAAAATGACCACCTCCCTCTGCTCTTTCCTGAACTGTCGTCCCTTCCTCCTTTACTTTCTTGGCCTGTTTCTCTCCTGCAACCCCCCCAGTTCTCCCTTACATAACAACCCCCCATCTCTCTCTCTGTCTCTCTCTCTCCCTCACATAGACACACACACACACACACAAACACACACAGAGTTATTGAGATTCCAGTACCAAACAAAGTTAGGACTGATGGAGGAAGTAATGGTATTAAATCTGACAGAAGAAGGGAGGATGAAGGAGAGAGACACAGAGAGAGAGAGGGAGAGAGGGAGAGAGAGAGAGACGAAAGAGAGAGAAGCTAGATTTTAGTTAAACAAGGCTGACTGGAGGTAAGGAATGTTCCCGAAGGAAAGGGGCCATGAAGCACGTCAACAACATTATATATCAAGGTATAAGAAGATGAGCCGTAAAGAATATCCCCACAATCCTGGCTCTCTCAGCCTCTCAGTCATACAGAATAATATGAAGGACCTCAAATCCTGGGTGAATTATACACAAAAATCAAATGGAGTCTTTTAATAATGAAATATTTATGTAACAATCTATATTATATGTGCATTTAAAATGTTTATTGAGGTGTATTTTCACTTTGTTGCACATGCTAGCCCAGTTTCCAAACTGTTTAGCTTGTGACCCATTAAAATTACAAATTAATTAAAAATTGCCCAATAATTGACATGAAGAAAAAAGATTATGAGAATTATAAAATTATAACTCTGGGTAGCATAAATTATTTCTTCCAATTGGCTATCCTGTTCATCTCACAGTGTCTCAGTAAGTTTATCCTGTGACCCGTTAAGGAGACCTGACCAGCAGTCAACTGACAGAACAAGCAGCCAATTCAGATTCAGCTGGTCACAATGCGAGAGCTTGAAAAACTTCCTAAAATAACTTAAAGTGAACAGCAGATCCTGTCAGCTGAGAAGACTGAAAGGTGCCAAGTTACCCGGTCACTCTATAATAACTGCTCAATAACTCATCTATAATAAACTGGTGCTGACACATCAGGGGTTAAGTGAGGAGAGAGAGAGAGTGAGCAACGGAGGGTGGAAAGCTGGAAGCATGGATTAGGCAGCAAAATTAATGGAAGCAGGTGACTGGGGCATCCTGGGGTTGTCACAAGTTTTGTGTGTGTGTGTGTGTGTTGTCTGTGACAATAACAAATACAGACAGCTTAAGCTGTCCGTTTGACTGAATGAATACAACGATCTGAGCAAAAATGCTCTGTTGCTTCTAGTCGATGAGATTACTGCTGTTAGGTTATCACTCAAACACATTACACACAAACAGAGCTGTGAACCCAGAGGCTGAGGTCACTCAGATAATCAAATATGGTTTGATTAAATTGGGAAAGAAATTTCAGTTTTGCGTGAGTGAGAGGAGGGAATATGGAGGGAAAGGGGGAGGATCGCAGAGGTCCTGACAGACACTTGGATTTAAATATACTATCTGAATTTATTCTACCCATAAAGCTTTGCAATATGAATGAGGGATTCTGGCAGACAGTTTGGATGGACACTGAAAGCATCTGATCAGTTCCATTACTGAATACTAAAACTGAATATACATTAAAACACATGGAAGTAACCAGAAAAATGTAAATAATGTAAGAACAAAAGCTGCAAATGTAACATTTATCAGGGCTAATCACCGGTGCAATTTTAGCCCTTTTCTGATTATCATTATTTAAAATATTGCCAGTGAAGTAGAGGTGATGGCTTATTTGGAGCACAGTTTTCATTCCTGGTGTACAAATTAAAAGGAAAAATTCAACTGCTGCCAGCGTGTGTCTAAAGTTACCATTAAATTTGAATGTTAACACTTCTCCTGAGGTAACAGCAGCACTTAGCTGGAGCGAATGTTGCACTCATCTATAAGCTATAAATAGCACTGCATTTGTGCAGCCAAATATTTAGGATTCTGGTGTTAATCCTTCCTCTGTTTGAAGTGAATGTTTTTGCAAAAATTGCATTTAATGGAGTAAGTAAAGTAAAATGTGCCCACATGTTTCATGAGCATCCTTTTGCTTTTGCACCGTTTCAGCAACATAAAAATGATTTGGTGTTTCCAATAAAGCTTACTGAGTTGAAATAAGAGAGGCGATAGAGAGGGACGCAGAGAGAGAGAAATGAGAAACAACAGAAGGTTAGACAGAGAAAAGAGAGATTTCTAGTAAATTCCAATGGTCCATTAACCATCACTGTTGGCCTCCACAGAGCTGAACTCAGTCCCCTGAGGAAAAGAAGGAGACAGCTTGTATCTGCCTGGGTGTGTGTGTGTGTGTTGGGTGATGACCTCAGCAGCACTTAATTTTAAAAAAAGCCCATGGTTGCATCTGTTGTCCTCTCTGTCTGTGTTTTTGTCTTGTTTTTTTTTTTACTCTGTGTTTCCAGCCAACTGTCATCAAAATTTCAGCACAGTCTGGAAATGTTACAGAAACTAAAGGGGAATTAGGAGCATATCAGTCAGATGGGTTGACGCAAGAAGCTTTTTGTCTGTCAATAAGAGATCCACCAGAGAAATAGAGACTTTCTCTGATATAGTTTTTGACTGGATGTGGTGGCGAGGCCTTCTGCAAACTTTCAGTACATTGAAAAAAAAATGTATTTCACTTTTTGCTTTCGTGCAAGGATTTTTGCAGAAAACGTTTATGTGATTCATGTTACCCTGTATTTATTTTCAATTCTCTCTTAGCGAGAACAACACCTTTGGAGTTCAGTGTCTTGCTCAAAGCCAAAACAGCAGTATCTGATGAGGGATAGTTTTGGCCTTACATGGCAGGGTTTGCTCAGTACTGCTCTCTAGTGGTGGAGAAAAAAATGTAGTTCAAGATGCATTTCTTCTAGCGCTTGTTTTTTTGCATTTTGCTAAAGAGAGGTGGGGAGGGCTGGGGAACAAGAGAGAGGCTAATCAGTGCAAAAACACTGTCATATGACTGAATCTCCTGCAGCTCATGCCAAACTTATTAATATACACAGTAAACAAGTATGGGAGGGAGTGGCAGAGCGAGCCGGGCGGAGGAGGATGTAGATTAGAGACAAAAAAGACAAACAAGGCTTTTAGATACACCACATGAATGTCACAACTTGGTGTCTCTATAGTATCAGCATTCACAGCTGAGGCACTCGGTTAAGACCTTTTCACTTTTTCTGCCGGGTGACGCAGACTTACACTAGTAACCCGCCTGTAGATCTGGGCAGCATTCTGACATTCAGAGTAGGGATACTCTGAGGTAGCCATCTCCAGCATGCACATCCCGAAGGCGTAGACATCTACAGATTCATCATATTTCTCTTCATACATCTCTGGAGCCATAAACTCTGGGGTACCTGTTGAAAAGGAGAGAACAAGAAAAACCGTGATATTTTGTATTCTACAGAAAATTTAGGTCACTCAGTCACCATACTGCACCTTTAAGGTCCTG
The DNA here is from genome assembly GCF_046630095.1 of Trachinotus anak. Taxonomy (NCBI): domain Eukaryota; kingdom Metazoa; phylum Chordata; class Actinopteri; order Carangiformes; family Carangidae; genus Trachinotus; species Trachinotus anak. Next base: position 11,676,517 of record NW_027273869.1, on the reverse strand, counting down.
TAAATGGAATTTTTTTATATCAGTTCTGGGAAACACATAGTATAGATCATCGTTGCTACAGAGACGAGGGTCAAATTGGCTGATTTAGTATTTCCAGATGTGGGAATGTCTCTACAACTTGCAGTAACATAGACAGAAAATAATCCCGAATATGTCACCAATAAAAACAAATATTTTCATGCTGTTAGATTCTGATGGATCAATTACATCTATTTTTATGTAGTCAAGTCATCTGACACGATACATACTTCTGACTTTCACACGATGAGATTTAAGTAAAAAAGCTGGAATTGGACAATTGCAAACCCACTATGGGCACCAGATCGTAGTCTCGTGATGTTTGTTGAGTGTAGATGTCGTCTTCATACTTGAGGTTTACCTAATTACAACCAAGCAGCCGTGAGATTTACTCAGCATATCATTCTTGCCCCAAGTGCATGAGAGTACGTGCATTCATGTACTGTGTGTGTGTAGAGAAAGTGTGAATACCAGAATACCTGTGGTCAACTGGACTACTGAGAGGCAGCCAAGTTATTACATGGAGCAGAACAGACACTCTGTATTTCACTTGTGTATAATATGCAGGGTGTGTGTGTGTGTGTGTATGTGTATGCAGACATCCTTAGTAGCAGACTGACTGGTGTGTGTTTCAAATAAAGCAGTTTGCTTTAACAACTACACATTTTAGAAGCAGTAAAGTTAATCTACAGCAGGCGTGTGGAGTGTGTCTGTGTTCATGTTTTTGCTTATACAAGACTGTGTGTGTGGCCATGTGCATGTAAAATTGTTATTGGTAGGGCTAAGCTCACATCAATGACACCAGTTATTTCACTTTCTTCACCTTCACAAACATAAACACACACAACTTCACAGCTAGTAAGTGTGCATGCAAGAGATAAGCACATGCATCTTCTTACCTATGACACTCTTGGCAAAGGAGGCCCTCTTTAATGTGGCTAACCCCAGGTCCCCAATCTTCACTGAGCCTGTGGGCCCCGTGATAAAGATGTTGTCGCATTTCAGGTCTCTGTGAATGATGGGTGGAGCTCGGGTGTGCAGGAAGTGAAGGCCTTTGAGGATCTGTCTGCACCACGAACGTAGAACCTTGATTTTCATCACCTTGAAACGCTTCAGGTAGCTACAAGACAAAGCCATCACACACAGGAGAGCATGTCACTCAACAAAGGGAGATCAGGTGTACAAAAACTTAGAGAGAGCGGCAGCTTCAACCCTGTATCAGCCCATCGACAACTATGTGTTCTGCTCAAGTGGCCTTTGTCCTGACATAATAACAGCCAACATGTTTCTTCTTTGAAAGACAAGCACACCAGCTGAAGACATAAGAAACAATTCATTGAACAACTAACACACAATACAAAGCTGTCCTGTTTTGTTTGTCACATTAAATGTTATAAACAGTTTAGCGTCATTAAATTGAGTTTGGGCTTTACTCAGATGACACTTTGAACCATTATTCTACAGTAACATTATTGCAGGACACTGAAAAGCAACCAGGGTGGAAATTAATTACACTTAAGTAAGGCATGCAGAGGCAGACGATAGTCAGATAAGATATTGACGTGGCGGAAACATGGATAATGCTTCAATTGAAGATTAAAGCTTATACAACCAAAGTGGATTACTGTAAAACAATTCCAGCTTAAATAGATAAATCATGAATTCTCACACAGACATGAATGTGCACAAAAATACACACAAAAAGAGACATTGTGTGGTAAACAGGACTTTTAGATGCATTTCATCACCTGATAACACCAAGAATGACACAGACTTTATACATTCATACATTCTATTTCTGCAGGCATTGAACTATTTTAACCCTGATTAATTCTCTAGTCTAGAGAGTTAGTATAGTTAGTTAGATTAGTTGTCTGTTGCTTTTACACAATTAGTCCTCTCCACAGTTATGTGGGTGAAGAAACCATCTCAGCATACACTGGGTTTAAAGCAGTAAAACACCCTCTGACAGTTCACCAGGCATTGACAAAGCTAACACAGACCTCCACCTGTTGGAGGTCTACAGTCCACCTGGTTTGTTATGTGGGAGGGTAATGGAAGAAACAACACAGCTGGGTATTTTCTCTGCTCAGCTCTTCAGTGAAATTCAAGTAGAGTGCAACACAGACACAGATGTGATAAGCAGGGTGAGCTCCTCAGCATCTTTTTGATTTGCTTAACTCTGCAGGTATGTGTAAGTTACACTGCATCAAAGTGGGCAGAGCAATTTGATTTGAGCTAAATTTTGTTACTCAGTAAAGCACTTTTGTTCCTGGAGCTCAAAATAATCTTGTCCTTGTTCTACTTACTGCATTTATTTCCTCACCAAGCTTTAAACTTAGCTTAAACTGAATCTGCCCATGGTCCTGGTGAATAACTGGTAGCTGAGTGACCCTGAAAAGACTGTTGTTGTCTTCACTGGTGACACCCTGTCGGTTGTCCTGCTCCAAGTCCAGAAAGCTGACCCGGCGCAGAGCAGCATCAGTGAGTCTGGCGGCTCCACAGATCCTGAGTGTCAACAGATGCTCTAATACCGCAGCAACTGCAAATCTGTCTTCGCTGATGAGGAGCAGATCGGACAAGTCTGGACTCAGCATCACAGACCAATCTGCTCTGACCTAACCGCTGATTGTTGGGTTGAGCCCCAGTGACACTACAAGATACAGCTGTGACCCTGTGTCTCTACCAGAGTAGACTATGTTCATTTAATCAAGTGCTGTACCGAACCATCATTCTAAGGTACTTAAACTTGTTTCAATATAACGCTACTTTACATTTCTACTGTAAATTCTGTAGTTATCGCTACAATACATTTATTAACAGCTCTAATTAAAGGTTATTTTGCAGACAACCTTTTTTCACTCATGTCATATGATGCTTCCACCACATCAGTAGTCCAATGCCCACAGAAAGCTCTGAGAGGTGAGCTCTCATTGAATGCTGCAGCAGCCTCTGATACAGAGGAAACTAAATCCAAGTCAGGCCATCAGGCAGTATCTCTGCTGACTGGTGGAGTATAAATCAACAATGTGAAGTGTGTCCTCTGTCCTCTGCACTGGGATGAACGAGCTATATCAGGATTATCAGTCATGCTTCATGGTTCACACCGGGTACAGTTATACAGTGATATAGCTACAGCTGTCACCATATATCTGTTTAATGCAGCAGTGCCCAGTAATGTTAATACTATCAGAGAAAATAGAAATGGGTTCTCCCTTTGTTTAGTTCCAAAACAGGAAAAGATGATGAACTGGAAGAAAACTGACGCTCAGCAATTAAATATTGATAACAATACAATTTAGTAACAAAGTTAATTTTGTTAATTCCTCTGTTAAACACTGAAGAGTCTCCTCTGACTTTAAATGATGATTTGTTTGTCTCCTATATAGGCCACGATTTCTCTCTGTCTTTATAAGGTTATACAGAGGAATTTATTAGAGCAAAATATCTGGGTGGATTCACATATTTTCACAAAGAGTTTGCCTTCAGGGCATGGAGCAGACAAAAAATAATCTTTTGGGGACTTTTTAAGAGAACATACCACCAAATCCACATCTGCAAAACTTGAGTGTTTACACTAAAACCTTTCACAGTCTATCCCTCTTCCTCACACCCAGCCCCATTCCATCACACTCCATTTCTCGCTTTTATTTCTTCATCTCACATATCCCTCAAGAAACAGAACCCTCCTCTTCCTCCGTCTGTACCTTCCTCCCCTTTACACACACGTACTCCTCTACCTCGCCTGTCTCCTCTGCGTTCTTTCTCTCCCTCTCTGAAGTCAGACCAGTGCTGACAGATAAGTTAAACCCTGTGGCATGTGATGTTGGAGTGACACTGCACAAAGCATCTCCCCTACACACAATCACTCAACCGTGCTCTCTTTTCAGCGCACACACCTACATACATAGATATGGACTTCAGCTTTGAGAATATATATGTATATGTATGTATGTGAACAGTACATACACACATGAACAGATAAGCATTCATACACATAGAATACATTTACACAGACACACAAATGCCACAGTAGCAGTACACACACACTTTCTGCCTCTTTCTGTTTCTCACACACACAACCACACACCCAAGGACACACACAGATAAGGGGTCTCTAATACTCTGAACCCACGCAGGCCAGTATTTCCATCCTCGCCATCTCCCTCCTTCCCTATCAGTCCTCCCTCTCGTCATCTCTCATACTTTTTCCACCACTTCAGTGTACAAGGGTCCCTCTCCTTTCTGAGTCTTCATATGGCTGACGGCCAAATTGCTCTGCAGCCTCGAATCTGTTCATATATGTACATGCATGCACTAAACAAACTTATAAACATACATGTTGGTGAGGTGAAAGAGTTAACTTGGTCATTTGCTTTGTTGATTAACAGAAAGTACATCATTCAAGTGATTCTTAGAAAGAAAAAATGTCAAAAGTGAATATTTGCTGGTTTTTCTTAGTCTTAGTGATTGTAAACTGAATATTTTTGGGTTATAGGCTGCTGGTTGGACAAAACAGCACTTTAAAAGACATCATCTTGGGCTCCGGGAATGTTACAGGTATTTTTGGTCATTTTCTCACATTTTCTAAAGAATTTAATGGATTTATAGAGAAAATTCTGCCTTTGAGCTACTGTACAATACACTGATTTCATTCATTTTGGGAAATGTATCATCAAACTAATATTTTAGTATTGCTGTCTTGACTTTCCATTAGCTTTTGGATTATGGTAACTTTTTCTGCTTATTTTCATCCGAGTATTCACTTGTTAAAGGAAATATCTAAAACATTTTATCCAAAATTTTTTTTACTGCAGGTGGTGGAGAATGCAGTAGGGTGCTGGAAAAGGTTTGTCAACCTCACTTCATTTTACTTGCTGGATAGATGCTGGTTTGAGAGCGTCTGCACAGCCCCTGCACTTGTTAACAAATTCATGAAGCTGTTCCACTCTTCCACTGGAGGGAGCTACTGTCCTTGGTAGGACTGTGCTGCTGGATTAATTCTCTCTCTCTGTGGTCACAGGTAGTTCATTAGTTTGTCAGTCACTCTGCCTGGCTGGATATCTATTCATCTGTTTTGCTATTTGTGCATCCACCTGCCTCTTTAGCTGACTGTCTGCTGATCTGTTTGGTTTTGAGTCTGCCTCTTTCTGCCGCTCTGATTAAAACTAACTGTATGCAACGATGAGTCCGGTCATCTATCTGTCTGCCCCCCCTCCCCACACGCCTCATTTGATTTCTCCCTCTGTCAGTCTCTCTGTCAGGAATGAGAGGAATCTGCAGCAGAAGCAGCAGCTGGCAGGTGGGCCAATGTCCCACGATGCACTGCGTGGGGCACGCGGTGTGCCACTCGCCCCACATTTAAGCTTTTATTGTTTCAGGAGCTCAACAATCGCTTTCGCATTCACGGTCGCACATCTATTCTATACAGCAGAGAGACTGGCATGCAGTCATGGCATGGACAATGACAGCGACAGACACAGATCAATTCTCCACAGTGAATTCACGGGAGGGGGGCAAAGTGAGGAGAGAGACTGACAGACGCCCCTGTTATTGACATGCAAACCAGAGATGTACAGTTTGTAACAGAGGAGTCTAGCCATGACTCCTGAGCTTTACCAACTTATTCTGTGTATTTGAGGCTGAGATCGACTGAATATGCTTTAAACACCAGAACTGGGGGGTGAACTGATATAATTTCACTCTTTAAAGTTATGTAGACAGACACTCATCACATGAATGCTGTGCAAAACACACATAGACACATACTGTAATGAGTCAAGAGAGACTAGATGACCCACTAACAGCTGCACTTGGCACAGACATCATGCCGGGATGTGAGGTGCTCACGTCACTGCTTTGAAAGACCATTTGAAGAGTTGAAAACAGAGGGAAAAGTGCACATTGGTTTGACAGAGAAGAGAGTGCAGGTATATATGTGTGTGTGAGTGGGTGTCATTTAAAAAAAAAATCTGGAGGTGAGTCATCATCTGTAATGACAGTCCTCTTCAAAAGCAAAGCGGGAAAGAGGTGATGTGTGATTGACTCTGTGTGAGTGCGTGTGTGTGTGTGTGTTTGTGTGTGTGTTGTGCAAAAACACCAACAACACTGCAAATGTGGTCAGAAAATCTTTTTGTTTTCCATGCCAATAACTTAAGCTTGCACAGCTCTTTTTTCTTGAATCAACTGAAAGCATCTTTTATTAGCCAGACTCTATTATTGTGCTAATTTTGTAAATAGTTAGCAGGATCTTTTGTTTGCTGTGACACCTTCCAGTCCCACCCTGTATAGCTTTCTGTTTATCAGATCTGTGTGCCTGAATTATGTGGAGTAGCTGATGTAATAGTGGTAGAAGCTTTTCCGAACATTTGAGAAAAGTCATTTTATCTCTCATGTACTCACGTTTTAAGAGTGCCAGATGTCATGAGCTCAGTGACCAGAACAATACATTTCTTTCCTTTGCATGGCCCCTCCCACGAGTCATAGAAGCGGACAATGTTAGGATGCTGGAGACCCTTCAACATCCCAGCCTCTTCTTTGAAGCGCTGTCGCTCAGACTTGGACAGCTTACGATCCTACAACACAGGACAGACGAAGACAATAAGTCATACAGCCACAACACTGAGGAAACATTGCTCATCTGAAAACCAGAGGGGAGAAGTATTTACCCAAACAAAACAAGTCGTTTTAACAGTACAACATGATTATAGTGAGTGTGATTACAATCAAATCAAGCAGGAAGAGGTTTCAAGGGGTGGAGAGGAAAGCTAATTATGAGAAGAGAAAATCAACGTTATACAGAGGGAGAGAGGAGGAGAGGAGAAATAATAAATGGCAACAAACATGAGCCAGACTATGGTTTGACAAGAGGATTCAAAACATCTTTCACTGATGCAGCATCTAAACAAGCTATTAAAACACAAATTCAGGTGAAATGTGAAACCAGGTACCAGGTATCAGAAAACGGTGCCAGCTCTAGAGAAGGATTTGGATGAGGATGAAACAGTAGACCATCCTTTCATCTTAACTCAAAGCAGCCACAAACATCCATTACTGTGAGTCTCAGGCTGTATTTTCATCTGTCCTCTTCATCTGCACAGTACCTGCCTTATTTCTGCAATTGGTGACAAACTTTTATAAGAGGGATTCATAAATAAATTGATTCGAATTCACACATGAGGCAAAATTAGGTTAACTACGAGATGAATAAAACTTAATCTAATGATTATTTTCTTGATTAATAATTGGGACTATAAAAAACAATTATAGTCTATCAGAGAAATCTAAGTACAACAGAAAGAATTCACATTATCAGACTTGGTGCTCCTTTTCTGATAGAATTAATTGACTATTCAGCTCTAATTAAGTGTCTATTAGGGAATGAGATTTCAGACATAGCTTTGATGCCACCAGCTGCTTCCTCTCACTTGCCGGTGAAAATCTTAACCAGGATTGATAAACTGCTATCGACTCCATATAAGCAAGTACATGATCCCTCACCAGCCTCCCACCAATATTCACTGGAACGCACATCAAAGCCTGAGAGACTGGCTCCATCTTCTTGTGTCCATATATTTGTTGCTTTAAATTTCGCACCAAACTTTAACTGAGTCTTTATTAGTGGTGGTCGTGGGCACCCAGTGGGAGCTCGACCAAAACAAGCTTAGAAAAGAAAGTTACTGTCGACATTCTTCCATCCTGTGCAAGAATAGCTTCTTAGAAAAGTCCAGCACATCCACACACACACACACATACAGTTTAATGGGCATTCCAGCTCTACCACTGATACGTCAATAAACACAGATGCAAAGGGCAGTGTGGGCAGGCTGGATCTTGTAAAGAAGTGTTGGAGTGTGCATGTGTGTGCACTCATACATTAACACGCTGTCAGGCATTCATTTGTGTCTAGCCTGTGTTGTGTATTCGTTTACACATCTAAATAATTCATTATTATTTTGTTGTAGGTTTTACTTTTTTGCTTTTATTTAAATAATTACCTCTGTTGAAATTTAAAGGAATATATTCTATGGTAATTTATGTGAATTTGTTCCAGGCGAGAGTGTGTGTATGCTCTTATTTGCTTTTGTCTGAGTGTGTTTGCACACTAGTTTCTTCATCAGCTGTGTGTCTAACAGTAGCTGACACATCCAGCACATCAGTGGCCCAAAAATAAATAAAACCAGAGCTGCCAGACGACGATAAAATAAGATGACGAAATCTCAATGCTTGGAGGATTTAAGTCCAAATATGGTTGCAGCTTCCTCTGTGGTTGTAATTAATAACACCAAATAGAAAGTCTTTACAGCTAACCTGCAGTTACAAGTAGGCTGCACCAGACATTAAAAAAACCCCATCAGATTAATACAAATATGAAGGAGATGTTCCAATTAACCTGGAACAAACAGAAATTTGTGCTTTGAGATGAAATCATGACACACATCCAGAACGTTTCATAATGTCTATGACCCTTTTAGAGGATGAAATTACAGGCAACTGAACAGACGGCCTGGTCGGCAGACAGACAGAGACAGAGCAGCAGCACAGACACAAAGGTTGGGCGTGTTTAAGTATAGATGACAACATAACTGAAACACAGAGTGAGACCAGAGCACAAAGAAATTTAGGTTGCATTTAAAGAAGCAACAGTATTTTTAAGGTGATGCAAGAGCAGATGTTGGGAGGTTAGACACCTACTCCAGCAACATTAGCAGGATTATTGCCATGGCAACCAGTTCTAAAAAGAGGTCCAATGAGGAGCACTTCGACTCCAATCCAACAGTTTAATTCAATAAATAAACAGTATTCTGACATATTTCAGGTATACAGATAAAATGTTGTGAACCGCTGCTTTTTTATAGCATTGTATTGTTTCATCTGAGTATTTCATTTGAATAAGAATTAAACTAAAACAAATGCATCCAGTGCATTAGTGCAAAGCAGCTGAGACAAAGAAAATGCTCACAATCAGTCATTCAAGTGGTTTAAAGCTACCCTCCCTGATTTTGTAAAAGAGCCAAAACATCCCAAAACACATTCACTGGACCAACAAGCAACAACTCAGCACTGAAGATTCTGCCTGGTCACAGTGATGTTAAGAAGCTGCAAGAAAACCTTGTGAGCTGCGTCAGAGATTAGGACAATCTCTGAGGTGATGATCTCATATTGTCATATTGTATAACCTGGGGCCTCATCTATATCATATGACACAGAGAGAGAGAGAGAGAGAGAGAGAGAGAGAGAGAGAGAGAGAGAGAGAGAGAGAGAGAGAGAGAGAGAGAGAGAGAGAGAGAGAGAGAGAGAGAGAGAGAGAGAGAGACTCTGAAAGCTTCTATGTGTTTTTGAGTGCATTAATGTGTGTAAAATCTGTGCAAGTGTGTGTGTGTGTGTGTGTGTGTGTGTGTGTGTGTGTGTGTGTGTGTGTGTGTGTGTGTGTGCGCGCCCATGACAGCTTATCCCTTTATCCTACAGCAACCCTTTCACTGATGATGGCCCATTAGCAACTGACACACAGAAACATCCACATGTGCTTACTAACCCTTCTTCCTATTCTCCCTCACTGTCCTTCTTTTGCCTGTTACGATCACGTGACCCTGTGGTCACATGACAATAGCCTTAGGTCACCTGACTAACTGGAAGCCAACATTCCATTTCCCAGCAGCACTTAGAAAAGACCCTGACCACCCATATCACTGTTAGACACCTCCCTCAGGACACTAGAAGATTACTTCTCCCCTCTGTCTTGCTCTCTTACTGAGTGTGTTTGTGTATGTGTGTGTGTGTCCACAGACGTGAGCAGACAGCAAGTCTAGGGGGGGCTTCCTAATCCATTATTAATGTTTCCTTCTTCATTCTTGTGTATAAATGAGTACACATGTCTCACACAGACAGTATATGCTTTATCAGTTACCGTAAATGCAGATCTGGAGGAAGCTATATAAAAACAAAACTGTTGTGAGCATGTGGATAGTTAAGGGATTAATTTGATCTAAGTCTTCTTGTTGAGAGTGGTTGTTTTCTTTCTCTCTTTATCCCTTCTTTTCTGCTCTGAACTTCAAAACATCATGAGACTTGAATTTGTTAGACTCAGAAATACCCTCTCTCTCTCCATCCAAGCCCCCACCCCCACCCCCCCCCTCTCTCTCTCTCTCTCTCTCACATACACACAGCTCACAGGAACACACACCTAAGAGAGATGAGTCTATTCACTCAAATCTGCAGCTCCTTATCTGACACTCACACACACTTCTTTTCGACATAAGGACTTCTCACTCTCTAAGCCCCGCATTGCTTACTTTCTATCTTCCTTTCACCTATCTGAGGACTTGAAAGCAGCCACCTATATATCCCTGTGTAAGTGACAGTCAGTTCTAAGTCTGTCTGCCCTATTTCCGCACATCCTCACACCCACATACAGTACAACCAGGCAGCCAGACAGGCGGGCAGAAACAGAGCTGGCAGTGTTAAAGCATTATGCAGCTTCCTGCAGAGAGGCTGAAAGCTGAAACCCTCTGATCAGCTCATCTAGTCTGGACATCCCACTGCGCTTTAACACTCTGTGATCATCTGCTCTGGTCTGCTGCACCCCGGCGAGCGAGCAGAACTCACAGCACCAGATGGATGGAGGTCGCAGCAGAAGACAACACCACGAGTGCCAGGAAATTCAGAGAGTATACGCACTGACACGGTCGAGAGTTTCTGGGTACCAAACTCACAGGATGTTGTCCAAAGTGCCTAATCTCTCCTGGGGACAGTGGAAGTCTAAATATAGGATAAATAATTGCATATGATCCGTTTCTCATGAGTTAATTTGTTTAGAGAAGAGACAAAAAAGTCCACGATGGAAGGAAGGGAAAGAAACTGTTCTGTCTGACTCAGTAATTGGTAAATTCACAATATCATCACAAAATTTACCAAGTTAGCAGCCAGGAAGTTTTAGATTAGAGTGAGTCCTATTATCTGGGAGTGGTGGAGTTAACGATCCTCCCAGACAAGTGTTTATTACAGCTGACTACCAAGAACTGAGATCTGGGTATTTCCCTGGAACACTCACCAAAATCTGTTCCTGTTTCTCAGGAAAAACACCTGCAGAATCCCAAGTCAGATCATATCTATGACGGCTACAGAGACGCCTTCTCTGCTTCTCTGTGGCTGTCATAGATTCGGTCTGACCTCACTACAGTAATATAAGTAGATCAACATTTCATCTGCAGCAGTTTCCCCCAATGACTTTTCATGCTACAAGGGCAAAATATTTTTTTTAGATTGAATGAAGAAAATTAAAAGTGATCAAACACAACCATGCACACACAGTTCAAAGAGGGACTTCATCAGATATACAGACCTCCACTCCAAGTCAGAAGAGTGGAGCGGATTGCCGAGCAGCAATTACCAGATGAAGCATTGAGTACAGAAAATCAAGGATCAAATTATTCTGGTGTGTTTTCTACAAAGATAATGGTCTATTCAGAAAAAATGTAATTTTCTCAAAAAATATTACCACATAAGCTAACAACAACATAAAATTAAAGACACATAATTGTGCACAGCGATGTTATACAGCTGATTACGATTTACTTCACTGACACCATTCACCCAGTAAGGCACGCTGTGCAACATGCACCCATATGACCACAATGAAAACCAAATAAAAGAAACTGAATGCAGACCATCGTTAAAGTAGCAAAGTAAGCTTTGGGTCGAAGATACTGATCAAAATCATTTTCTTAGAGCCTGTTTATGAAAATCTTGTATTGCTGAAAGCATTTAGAGATGATTTAGTTTAAAACCACATGGTGAAAACACAGAGACTCTGCCAAGGTCTGCAGCTGCACCTTAAAATAAATGTTGTACATGAAGAATACAATTAGGAGTAGGAGAGGCAGAGTAGTAGTAAGACTAGCTGCAGAAGATTTGAGAACTACTGCGCTGCAGAAAAGTGCAGTTTTATTCCCTAAAACCAATCATGACCTAGTAGTTTTGCTTTCAAATAATTATTCCAACATACAGCAGAACAGCTGGCAGCGTTCTCTTTGCCATAATCACGTAACCCTTTCTGGGAGCCGAAATGAACTATAAACTTTTCATCCCAGTTTCTTCAGAACGTGTTGTTGAACCAATTTGATTTTCTCTGATCAAATCCTGACCCACATTCCCAAGAATGCTGATTTGTAACTGGAGAGAAAAATCACGACCTGCAAATCTTTATTACATTAAGCCTCACGGTTCAGTCAGTGAGCTGATTTGCTTCTATATACAGTAAAGACCTACAGTGGTGTTGGATAGGGGCTCATGGTGGGGTGGTGTGTGTGTATTTGTGTACGCCAGTGCATGAAAAAAAAAAAAAAAAGTCCTGGTGTGCTCCATTAGTATGTAGCCAAAGTGTCTCTCAGACCCCCCACACTCTGGCAACGCTCTCCCGCAAAGAACCACAAACCCCCTTACAGCGCGCACACACAAACCTCATAAACATGTACACAAAAAGACACACATATGTATGTCTTTCACTTGCACACACAAACCAAAACCCCTTCAAGACCTTTACCACAGCTTGTTATGGTTAGCCAGCATATGAGAGTGAGAGAGAGAGAGACAGAGAGCGAGCGAGCATCTGTTATGAATAAGGATGATTGAAAGGTGGATGAATAAGTTCCAGTAAAAGTCAGAATGGGAGAGAGAGCGATGGAGACTGATCTCATAATTTCAACAGAAAAAACCGAGCTTAGAGTCCACTCGTTCATGTGTTTGCTTTTTCTTTTCGTCCTCTCCTTCTTGTTTCCCTTTCCGACTGCCTCACTCGCTCTTTGTTTCTCCATCACCACCCACTCTCCCCCCTTCTCTCCTCCTTTTTAGGTGGTTTTTGGTTTCCCATCAGTCACCACTCTACATATTGCAGTAACCAGGGCCATGTGTGTGCACATGTGTGTGAGCTGTAGTTTGACCTAGTTGTGGCTGAAAATCAGTCGTTTTTGTAGCAAATGTGGTGAGATACAAACACTACGGTTTTTCTTCTTTGTTCTTTGGGAATATGGTGATTGGTGATGTGTTACTTGTATGATTTAATGTGTTCTGGTTTAGTTTTGTGTGAACAGAGAAAGCAACTGCGTGCTCCACACCAAGTATGATCAGGTGTCAATCTTCTATAGGAGGGATGTGCTAATTTTTCTTTTTTTTTTCTTTGTGTGATTTTGAGCAGACAAACTACAAACAAACCCATTCATCAGGATGGGTTCAATAACAAGCCTTATGTGTGTGTGTGTGTGCACATGCTGTGAACTCTTGTGTTAACAATAGGTGCCATCTCTGCCTGCCACTCAGTGTGCACCCTATTGTCTCATCTCTCAGTGCTTGGCTGTGCACGCACACACACACACACACACACACACACACACACACACACACACACACACACACACACACACACACACACACACACACACACACACACACACACACACACACCCTCCCTGGTGACCACCAACAGATGCACCATGTGCCAGTGCAGTCATCACCCTCTGCTCTGCTGGTCACGCCCCTCCTCCTCTCGCTGCTCCTCCTCTCGCTGCTCCTCTCTCCTCTTCCTTTTCCCTTTTTCTGCTTCACTCCTCTCCTATTGTTTCCTACCCTTAACTCCTCTCCTCTTTTCCGTTCATGGGATTACCCCACCATACAAGCAGGATGCAATTTTTTTTTTAAATAGCCTCCCTCCCACATCACACCCCATGGTTCAGCCACTTGATCCAGTCATCTTGATCCAAGAGTAATGAGAGGAAATCTGAGGATAATGAGTGGAACTTCTGGTGTAAAGTTGTTTCCCTCTAAAGTGATAATCCTTAACAGAACAGCATACCATGCACAAAGAATCACATCATACCTGAAATAATCCCAAATTTGGAGCTGATAAGCAAAATAAGGTGACATGCCAGACTTTCCAAAGACAGCTGCAGGAAAAAAAGATCAACTATAACATTTATAATCACCTTAAAAGCACCAAGCTGCTAGGATTCAGTGCGAATCTACGAACCTCTGACCTTTAAGATACAGATAATTTTATCTCATTCTCAAGATAATAATCTCATACCAATCTAATACCCAAATCCTGAATCAGCTGAGCAAATCTGTGCCAATGTCCATGGCTTTAATAAAGCTCTATTCATTCATCGATTGTGGTTTTGATTGAGTTGATTAGCAACAAACAATGGCCTCCTTTGTCTTCCATACAAGAAACAAAGATCCAATTAAGTCACGTGAATAAAACAGGAATCCAACGTTTCACAGTTTTGCATTAGAAGGCTTTTTATTACTTGCGTCAGCTTCATTATGACATTAGTATAACAGGAAGATTATCAGGGGTAATCTTAAACAGAAGGTTTGGAGGAGTCCAAAATCAAAGTTCAGGGGATTCATTGTAATGAAATGAGAGATTTAAATGTGGGAATAAGTCATAAACAGTGATAATGTGTTTATGTAAAACAGAAAGAGACACATGTCTCATCCCTTTAAATTAGCTAGAAAAAATATGAAGTCCATTTTCTTAAAAACTGATTCTAAACAAACAACGTGCCTGTTAAAGTTGTGTTAAAGTTAAGTGGCATGTTGTAAAACTGCTTCGCGTGTTTTGTTTGATTGATTTGGCAGTACAATGCCCTTTGAACTATCACAAAGATTAATTTGAAACATGAGCCATTCAGACATAATGACTGTCATATATCAGTAGACCTGTCTGCCTTGAAGGGACCAAAAGCTCTTTGAACTTGTGACTTTTTTTTTTTTTTTTTTCTTCCAGAGGAGGCCACACCATGCTGCTGCAGCATGTATGTCATGTGTTTGAGTCAAGTGTGTATAAAGCAGTTGTGCGTCTGTGTGCAAGAGTGCATGTGATTTGCAGACTTTAAGTGTATGCATGTTTTTCCTGTGAGTGCATGTGAGTATATTTGCATGCAAAAGGTTGCAGCCTTAATATAGTGAACGTCCACCTGCCTCTCTGTTAACACATCATAAACAAACAGATCCTGGAGATACTGACATGTTGACTGGCGTGATCCATTCCCATGTGCTGCTCAGGCATTTCAATCTTTTTCACTACATCCAAATGAGTAACATGTCTAATGACAAGAAAAAAAAACTCTACGGAGCATGTCTGCACAGACCGAAGCAAAAAGAAACATCCCATATGCTGCCGGAGAATCCTGGATGAAATCCCTTCTAAAGCCTACTAAAATACTAACAGATACTACTGGCAGGGGTTCATTACCAAGAAACACTATGCGTGTTGCCATGTGGTGTGTGTTTCTGTGTGCTTATGTGCAAGTCTCCCTGGATTCCACGGGGTGTAAATGACATCTTATAGCGAGGTCCTGACACTGTTACAGTAACTGATGATCTAACAGAGGGTTAGGGCCAACGCTAGAGAGAGGATCAGGGCTGTCCCAGATAAAACGATTACATAATCTGTGAGGACTATCCCTTTACACTCCATTACATGTAGGCCTCCACTATTAACGCCCAAGATGAACTTTAGCACTTCTCAGGTTTCACTTTAAAGAGCATCAGCAGCCACAAGCATCCAATCACAACGCAGCAACTTTGTGTGTCTGATATAATGCTGCAAACAGCATGGATGCTGTATTGAAGCAATCAGCTAGAAGTTACACTAAGCGTGGGGAAAAGAAGCTTTTTTAAGTAATGTATTTATCACTTCAGAAGTCACACTTCTACATACTAATTTTGTAAAATTTTGATTTTTATTGATGACCATGGAGACTAGAGAGGTCCCCAGTCAGAATCAAAGGGATATTGTAATTACACTTTGTCTCCTAAACACTTTCTTTTTGTTACTTTTATTTAACCTGTAACACACTCCATCGTTTTGGAGATTTTTAGCTCACAGACAGAGGAGAGGATAAGTAAGCAGCTAAGACTGTGGTTTGAATATTTAAAGCACTAAATGTTTATGCTTTGTCAGCCTAACAACCACTTGAGTGAGAGTAACCAACTGTGTGTTTACATGTACACAGTGTAGCTTTGGCACAAACACATACTGACTCTAAGAATACTACACACTTTGTCAGTGATGCGTGTCAGTGTTGGTGTGCTCGTGCTTGTGCTGTGGTCTCGTCTGTAACTCCTCCACAAGCCCCCAGGATGTCAACAGATTAACAGGAACCATGAGGGGACAAACACACACATAAAGGTATGAAAAAGAATGCACAAACTGCGCAGACCCACGTGCATGTGCACGTAAACACACAAAGACATACCTCCCATCTATACAATACAAAAAGTGTTAGCTAATGTCAAGAGACAAGGAGCGAGACAGAGCGAGAGCTAGAAATGAGTGGAAAAAGAGGTGAAGTGAAAGCAAAGTTGAAAAACAAGTCAAATCATCAAACTTAGAAGTCATCAAGCCTTTTTCCTCCATCTTTCCCCCGTCATATCTCCATGCACCCGTCTGTTTTCCAATCTATGTCTCTGCCCTTTTCCTGCCCCTCGCAGTGGCCTTTATTTCTTCTGCAGCTGGTTAGTGGAGACGAGGGAGAGGAACTGATTTAGCTCTGACAGGGTAACCAGAGAAGTTAAACAGATACAGGCTACCAGCAGAGCTACGCACCGGAGGCCCAAGTAATCTGTGACACACAACTGGACTGCCTCCAGAAATGTCCAGCAGCCAAACAGACGTGTGTGTGTTGATGTGCATGCGTGCCGAGTTTGTGTTTGTGTGTGTTTCTCTGTGGGTCTGTCTGTGGTTTTGTTACATGCAGGTTTTGGGGTTAATTCGTTCCAGATGAGAGCCCATTACTGCCAAAGCGCACACTGTTACAAGACATTAGCCTAGTTTTACTTCTACTTTTGTCTCCATCGCGTTCCCTCAGACACACACATATGATTTAAAGCAGACATGTTAAACTGAGAAATGTTAGACATCATCTCAAACGTTACAAATGGTGGCAACATCTTGGTATACCCCCCCCCCACACACACACACACACACACAGAAGCAAAAAGTGCACAGAGAAATAATGACAAACCAAAGTCACTTTCCTTTTTACTTAACAGGACAAATAAATGTACACATAATTATGTGTATACAGATGCAGACAATGCGCACACACGTGACCGACAAAACTAGGGTCGGAAGCAAGGAGGAGGGGTGAGAGCAAAAGTGAGGACGGAAGTGAGGTAAGATGAAGAGGAAATGGGCATATTTGTCCTCTGAAGTCTTTCCTGTTAGGATGTCACACAATGCAGAAATGTTCCATACACTACCTACTCTTTGTTACCACGAACAGGCAAAGCAATACTCCTTTGAATAATGACATTTCACAGCAAACTAGACAAGATAACAGTTTCCTTGACAGCGGAAGTTCAACTGCGCAAGCTACAGCAGATTCAGATGGAGACAGGGAGGAGGAAAGACAAGGGAGGCAGAAATGGAGGTCGGATTAAATGACACAATGATGCAATAACTGTGAGAACATCACATACACACACGCGCGTGCACGCACACACACACACACACAAACAGTGTATGGTTACTGCAGAGGTGCCTGTGTGTCTCAGTATACCCTCACTCAGAGACAGATGTCAATGTCACAAGGACTGAGTCAGACTAACGCTTACATCGACTAGAAACACACACTGCCTTTGTCGAGGAAAATCACAGCTTCACAAGCACGCTGCACGGACCAGGAGGGATCAGCATTTCCCATTTATAGGCTCTACTTGGGCAGCCCAACCAGGTGGATAAAATCACTCCATTTCAACTTCAACAAATCTCACAGCAGAGCGCCTTATTTCACTCTCTCATTGTTGGCCTCACACCTGTCTGAGTTGCCTGCGATGCAGTAACTGAGTGGGGACTAGAGGCTTCTCTGTGAGCAGCTGCCTAGCATCTACTAATAGCCTTTGAGGCATTTAGGGGTCATCTGTAAATTGTAGCTACAGAAAATAACCTGGGTTATACTCTGAACTGCATGAGTCACTGCAGGCACATTGGTCACACGGCGCGCCACCCACCTCTGCAAGTAAATTCTCAACCTATGGGAAACACTGGAAATGTTGCTGAATTTTATTTATTTTATTTTTTTTTGGGGGGGGGGGGGGGGGGGCTTTTTAATGCATTTATTAGATATGACAGTGAGAGAGTGACAGGAAAGTTGGGGAGAGAGAGAAAGGGCTGTGGTTAGGACTAAGCCTTAATGGTACGCGCTCTACCAGGTGAGCCAACAATGCGCCCCCCTGGACTGAAATCTTATCCTAGATCTTGCAAGGGTGTTGTTTTTTTGAATGAATAAGTAAGTAAGTAAAGGGAGAAAATGGAGTAGTAGGAGGCCAGAAATCTGTAAAGAGACAGGAAATGAGGTTGAAAGTGAGAGATGGGGGGAAATATGTTATGAAAGTATAAATAGGAGGAGACAGGGGGAGGAGGACAGCTGGAAGCAGAGCAGAAGAAGAGATGAGGAGAAGAAGATGAGAGAAACATAGGAGGGCAACAGATGTTAATGGCTGATCAGAGGTAGGAAGAAAGGAACCTGAAACAGAGGGTAATAGAGGACATGATGGAAGATGCGATTTGAGGTGGAGAGGGCTGGAGGTGGGGGGGAGGTGGGAGGGAACAGAGCACAGATAATGAACTGTCAATTGACACAAAAGCAGAATTGTCTAACTTCGTAATGAGTCTCATTCTCAGGAAAGATAAGTGTAATAATGACAACGAGGCCTCACTAATGAGAGTACTACACCAATTCACACACGATGTAACAACCTTTTCCTGAGCAGGCTATTATACCCTGATCACCACAGGCCTAGATTAAAACTTTTAACAAAGACACTTTCATAAAGGAGCGAGTTAAAAAGCTTATTCATAAAGTGACTGCCAAAATCACTCCATTAAAACATAAAAGGCACAAAATTAACTTCTTTTTTTTAAGCTACAAAGGTCTGTCCTTATTATATGACTGCGAGTTTCTTCTACTTTTTAAAGTATATTTAAGGATTAAGTGAAGTTTGTGAATTCACTGAGCTCATCACAAAAGGTGTAATTTCTTCATGTTGCATATTGTTCTGAGACGTACAGCAAGGAGTGGCCATGTAAACACATACATAACATTTCACCTTATGACTACAGGCTTTAAAGTCACCTGAACACAAACTGTCCTAACTGCTTTTTTCAATCGAGTTCACCAGAGTTCAAACCGTGACCAATTTTGGACCCAAAACTTAAGAAACAAGTGCTTTTGTTATTTCACCTGCCTCTGCTTTGGTGTAATGGTTGGCAGACTTTCTTATGAGGAGAGAAGCAAGATAATTACAATAATGTACAGCTCTGTCGCCTCTGAAAGGAAACACTATAATTAATCGCAAAGTACATCTGGCTACAATTAGCTTCACAAAGACCTGTACAATAGCCAAGCACACACACACACACACACACACACACACATCTTTAAGGACCCAAATGCGCACACACATGCAAAAAATCCACACAATGTACAAAATGCACAAAGGCAAAAGTGCGTGCACACGCATGCGTGCACACGCATGCGTGCGCGCGCGCACACACACACACACACACACACACACACACACACACACACACACACACACACAAACTGTAACAAAAAGTTTCATTGTGCCTATACCCTATTTTACACCTGAATGTGGCTCAGTATAAAAGATGTCCAACTTTGGAACAATGACAACAATGAGAAATGATCATGCAGTTTCCAAGCCCAGGTCAACACAATTAGTGTTTAAAATATCCATACAATGAAGTGTGAGATGGGTAAGGGCAAAGAGACACTGAATAAGACACTGATGCTTTTCTTTTCTTTTCTTTTGTCAGATTCCTCAAAGTACAGAAGCAACTGCCTGAAGGTAAATGAGTAGGGCTATGAATGTTGTTGGTTTGAGTTTCTAGTGGATGAGGTCAGTGCATGATGGGCTACTAAATCTCTGCAATGACTGTAGACAGTGACTGTTGAACATACCGACAGGTTCATGTTGTTTGTGTAAAAAAAAAAAAAAAAACTGTTAAGTATTATTTTAAAAAAATCAGAAACAGATCCCAGTAGGACTGCAACTAACAAATATTTCACTATCATTTAACTGATTATTTTCTTGATTAATCAAATAATCATTTGGTCAATAAAATGTCCATCACAATTTCCACACAGTGTGCCAATGAAATGAAATATAATGACAATTAATCAACTATCAAAGTAGTATCAAAATTAATTTTATGTTAATTGATTAATTGTTTTACATCTAGATCCAACATCTGATGCCCCATTGGTGTTTGGAGATGTATGTCTGAGCGTGTGCAAAACATTACAGTGACAGCAAGTGCAAAAGGAGCTGACTGTTTACCCTGTGACAGATCGTCAACACGTGACGTAGGTCAAAATGTTCCAGACGCACACACACATTAACACACACATTAACACACGGATGGCAAAAGAAAAAAAAGAAAAATCTGGAAAATTGGTCCAGCAAGAGAGGGAGGGAGTGAGGGAGGGGGGCACGAACAGAAAAAGAGGGGGTAATGTCAACAGAAATGCCTCAACTAGGCTTTCTGGCTGCGATAAAAAAAAACACACAAAAGCACGTGTACACACACACACACACACGTTACATCAACAGAGGTTTATGAGAGGTCAGAAAAACAGGTTGAAGTCAAAGGGAAGAAGAAAGTAGGTAAGAAAGTTCGAGAGTCAGGCAGAAACAGAGTCAGAGCGAAACATGCAGTGTACAGTAGAAAGACACAGTCACACGAGCTCAGGCAAACACAGTGTGTGTACGCGCGCAGCTAAAGGATGTGCTGCTCCAGCAGGATGTTTGCATTGATGAATACATTTGGTTTTTGAAAGGCAGCTTGACTGTAACTGGCTGCCTGTTCAAACAGCTTCTGTGAGTTCATACACTTGATGTGACAACTGGCAGTGGTTCGGATTCATTCAGGTGCAAAGCCTGAGAGAGAAGAGAGGAGTGTGTGTACTGTGATATGATCCATCAGAACCTCCACTTCAAAAGGCTTCATACACCGGTTTATGCTAAGTGCTGTGCCAACAAATACAACAGCATTTGTGTGTATGAATGTTGTGGTTGGAAGTCCGAGGTAAATCATTAATTTCTCTGATAGAAACCTGAAAAACCCCCTCTCTCTCTCTGTCACTCATGTTTTGAAACGCTTATGAAAATTTGTCTGCTATCAAAGCAGCACTCTTTATCATTAGTGGCGGCTCAAAAATGGGTCTCTCTTCAAAAGGCATAGGGAATTAAACTTTTAACTAGGCCTGTGTTGCTGCCCAATCCTAACCCTAACCCTATTAAAAAATGACTGCCATGGTTCCCCCGCTGAGCAGTGACAGTAAAACCTGACATAGTACAATGTCCTTTCCCTTTCTAGCTACACTGTCCCACAGATAATTAAAAAAAAAACATCAGTCACATGTTGTCATGTGGCAATATTGTGGTTTGTTAGGTGCAAACTAGTGATGTTCCTGATGAACAAATGCTCTGTCAATTCAATGGTAATTTAAATGTATACTAGTCAATTAGTCTTAAAGAAAGAAAACACTCAGAAACTGAGGACAAGTTAATTAGGAATTAAGTGGGATCGGAGCCTCTGCAGGTAAACAATGTCACATTGGTTTGCTGAGTGTGGCTAAAGTTTGCAGTGCTAGCACCAGAGCCTTCTTTCCTTGGAGGTTAATGTCCACATGCCTGTGCTGAATGTGAGATGTCATCTGTCCCACTTTACACCTTGCTAGTTTACAACATCTGGGCATTAGCAAGGGGGAAAGGGTGGCTGCCGTCTGCCAGGGCTGCCGCCCGGCCAGTGGCAGACAGCTGTGTAACATCCAAGATGCAGCAGTTACGTGGTGTGGCACATTACTAAAATATTAATAAATCATTTCACTAACTAGCATTCCTGGTGCTGACTAATGAGGGTAGCAACATTTTATCGAATAAATGACTCATCGAACACATACCTGGTGCAAACTTAATAAAGGAAAATGCAGAGGTGTGACTAATCTCCACAAATCTGTCACAATGTGCCACTCGAATTGCTGCTACTCTGCACTGACATAGTTCAGTGACAGGTGATACTGTGACTCAGTAGAGTAAACTGTCATTATCTAGATTTATATCATTCAACAATGTTGTTATAAAAATACTCTGGAACTAACAACCATAGCTGCCAATAGCTATCATGGTGGTGATGACACTATGACAACAAAGTTTGAGGCTACAGGTAAACGAAACTGGTGAATCATGAATAAAGAAAATAAAGAAGAAGAAGAAGAAGAAGAATCACAGACACAGAGAAAGAACCTCTCAGTACTGCTGGATGCTGGTCATGGTGAAAGCTAACATGGCTAACATGGCTAAACTCAGGAACAGAACTCAAATTTACCGACACTGCACTGAAAACCAAACCATCAGCCTCATCAGTTCATCACAGGGCCAACCAGTGATAATGAGGAGTGATGAGAGATTGGCATGCAAACACACACACGCACCAGAACTGCCTATGAGATTGCAAGCTCACATCCTGTGTAGTCAGCACAGGACATCAGATATGATTCATGTGTTGGTTGAGTTTTTCCTCTTTTTTCTTGCCCTCCTTTTCTTCTTCTCCTTTTTCTTCTTCTTCTATCTGTCTCTGCTAATCTATCATCACTGGTAAGGTCTCCCTCAATGGACCCCTTAAGTGACCCAAAGGCTGACCCTAAATCTGACCTCAGACCCCTCTACTGAATGAGACCCTCAATACGTCTCCTTGTGTGAGTGTGTGTGAGTGTGTGTGCGTGAGTGTGTGTGTGTGTCTGTTTCCGAGCATGTCGGTGTTTGAATGCACTGATGTGGATGGTTGCACGTGTGTTCATCATACTCTCTTTTTGCACACATATTCAACTGCAAACATCAGTATATTTACATTAATATGTGAGACTCTTTGCTGCACACACTCTTTGCCACACACATTTTTACCTAAGCTCCTCTGCTCTCTGTTCAGGCCATTCATACATGAAACATTCAATAACTCTTTGCATAAGAGCCATTGCTTCACACTGATATCCCACACCTCGTTCACATAAGAAAGATGCTTACAGCTCATACTAATGGACCCAACCTTAACTCTAATCTTTCACTTCTGAACAGGTTGTGTGTGCCAAATACCTGTGTGTGTATTCAGTCAGTAAAATAGGAGAAACAAACTTTACTTAGCTGTAACTTACTAGGTTGAAATTCATACATGTATCTTCCCCATGCAACATTTGACCACTAAGCGGTTGCACGAGAGCAGTTGGAGGTTATGTGGGAGTTTAAATAGGAGGCTGCTTGATGAATGGAGGCTGTGATTGTTCATGGCCTCTATTCAGAAGGAACACTCACACACACAGAGTTTACTGGGGTGAGAGTAATTTGAATATGATCCAGATGCCTACATGTGAGAAGAGAAGAGAAGAGAAGAGAAGAGAAGAGAAGAGAAGAGAAGAGAAGAGAAGAGAAGAGAAGAGAAGAGAAGAGAAGGTAAATAAAACGGCAGGATATGAAATATCAGAAATATGAATCATGTGCTGCTGTTGCTGCTGCTAACACCTCCAGCCCACGAGACTGCTATTTATAGCCAGAGAGAGGGAGCAAAAAGATAGCAGTGAGGAAAGCAAGTTCAGAGACAAACAGTATAAGAGAGAGCAGACAGCAGGAGACAGCAAGAGCAGTGAAAGACTGAGGAAAAGAACAAGGGACAAAAAAGGAAAGCAGTGAAGAGAAAAGGAATCAGTTCAAGGGTGAGAGCTGCAGACAGAAAAGATAAACAGAGAAAAGTGTTGGAGAGAGAATGAAGAGATGGACGAATGATTGTGCACCAGACTGAGAAAATACCTGGGTCAAACTGCGGTCGTCTGGAGGATGACTGGAATGATGAACCAGAAATAAAAGACAGAAGAAACATGGAGCAAGCAACAGAAATACAAGAGAAGAGGCTGGGTGCGGAAAACGTTTTTCATCTGTTCCTCAGAACTGTACGTCATTTCCCTGTGATAGGTGCATGTACCTGTCATAGGCTGAGTCAGTGGGAGAAGGTTGTCTGCCAGCAAAGAGCATGAGATGACAAGTCATTTCTGAAATAAATTAGTTTGCATCAAGATTCAACCCGTCTGATTAAATGAAACATGTATGTGATGAAATCGATGCGAGAACAGGCTAAGAGATGGAACCACTGAACTACGCCCCTTTGTTTGAAAGATGAATGAAATGATACACAGTTTGGTCAATAAGTAACAAGAAAATGCAAAGAAATGAAGAAACCCCAAAGAAGGGCTTTAGTTACTTTAGAAAGTGTTGTCATCACATGGTTCATCTCACAGAACTGATAATTGATGAATGAATGATCACTGATAAATATATTTTTATATATATTTTTTTTTTTCAGTTGGTCATTCTCTCTAAAAAAAACAAAATCAATTGAAGGAATAAATAAAACTGTTAATTCAGTGTTTATGTAATAACTTCTCTCTGCTCATATACCCATATCTGAGTCACTCATCAGTTTACGAGAGCCATGAACAAACACAATGCTGTAAGTTATCCACGCATTGGCAACTTGCATTCACAAACACACCCACAAAGATTTTCACACACCTATTTATACCTAAATGATGCATCTGTCCTTTGGAAGTGTCACTAACTTCACAGTTTGCTCCTTCACTGCAAACTGAGCTTAATCTTGCCAAACCCCCTTAACAAAAGCAGGTGTGTATGCCTATGCACATTGTTTACTCTTATTACATAAAAGATGGGATAAAAGAGGAGTGAGCAACTATCGCTCAGTTTGTTCTGTTAGCAAGGCCAAAAGACTTGCTGGCAGGACCTGTTTTGGTTAATGGAAAAAAAAGGTCCTTCAATAACAAAAGATATATTTATGAACAAGTCGGAGGGGTGAAAAGGACAGAAACAGCTTTTAGTTTTTAAAAAGATGCAGCATGATGGAAGCCTTGGAAGAAAGCAAACCTCAGGCCAGAGATGTGTTGGTTCATAAAAATAAATCAGTCACACACATGTTGAGACATGGTGGATGACAACAAAATTTATGGTCACAGTTCGGTTTGGGTGAGGGCCATTCCCACAATCAACTGTTACGTGTTCATTCCCACTTTCCAACCAATACTCACACAAACAAAAACAGACACAATTGGCTATTTCCCAATATTTAAGCAAGCCACACAGATTGAGTTCTCAGTAATCTCTGGTGAAAGAGGGACAAGCCTTGTGGGTGAAGTGTCTGCACCATTGCACACATCAATTTTGACTGATGGGTGCCAGGAAAATGGCATGTACACACAGGACACGGTGCTGAAACCACCAGGCCGGTGATTCAACAGAGCTAGCATCAGAGGTAGTTTCATAGCACTTTCTGGTAGCTTTCCATCCTCCCCTCTCTCTGTCTGCTGCCCCTTTTTCACCCCTTTGCCCTTTTTTACCTCCTTCCTCTCATCCTCCCCCCTGCCAGCTTCAAGCTAGTGAGCTGAAACAGAGCTCATGTTTGGGCTAATTAAGGACATTCCCCACCAATGCAGTCAGAGCAGATTTGCTGTTTCAACAAAAATGAAGCCTTCTAAAGAGTTTAGAGTTAAATCCAACCTAAAATGTGCTGGACGATACTATAAATGCCAGCAGTTCTTAGCCTTTTTGGCTCAAAACCCTACCTAAAACAAAGCCATGCTCTGTTGCAAGCATAATCACATACAATGGCGAAATTAAACGCCAAATGATCTTTTTTATGTTGCCATTCTACATGCACTTTTACTAAATTATTCATTCAAAGATGCTAAGTAGATACAAATACATATTTATAACAAAAATATTAACAAGACAAACAAAACAGCAAATACAAAAAGGACATCAGTTATTTGATCATAATAATTTTGCAACACTCCAGGCTGAGAGTCTATCACATACGCCTAATATTCCAGAGGAGCCTTAACAGCAGATATATTTCATTACACTATCCTGTTATGACCAGTGGTGTTTCTCGAGCATCTTACAGGTGGCTTGGATCAGCCTGTTTGGATGAGCAGTTTCACCTGCTCCAAAGTAATTTTATCATGGCAGAGAGACACAGAAAGGCCGCACTATGTGATAAAAACAAATTTAAAAAGCAACTCTTTATCCAGCAGATAGCAGATCAGTGCTGAATACACATATATATATATATATATATATATACACACACCAGCACATGCTTAGTATCAGTATCATTCACAACCTGAACCAAGGAAGGAGGCCAACCTGAGGAGTCTCTTTACTGTCTGTTAAATTTTAATTCAGCCAATTATGGCTATTTAAATATTGGATAAAGAAAGTAACTGAAGGGTTAAATATGGTCACAGCTCTATGTCAATCAGTCTGTCGAAAGGAGGAAGAGCAGTGTGAAAGTATACTACAGCTTTGTATATATAGGTAGCAGACAGCTGGTGGCTGACCACACACTATCTGAAATATGCCTCTTTACACACAGATATAGCACAGTGCAAAGTGTCGGTGTGCACATGCAGTAACCACAGAGTGCGGATGTGCTGCAGACTGTGGTGTGGTTTGGTGCCACCTGCAACTCAGAATGCATTGCCGCAAAGTTAACGCACCTATACATTCTTTTTTTCTCTTATTTTACACTACGCTGGAGCACGTGACTGCTGTTGTGCCAGCTTCTGTTGCTCTGTCACACTAAGGTAGTTGCCAAAAAGCCTCCTGATACTGAGCTGTCCCCACTTCTGAACAGATGAAAAATCCTCATCTACTTCTGTTACTGATTACTATAGATAATCAATAAGAGATACAGATTTGTGTGCCTAATATTCATAGAATTCAGGATATAAACACCCTAACCTGTTCTTCTGCCGGCAAAGTCACATGGCTATGCACGCATGGCCGCCCACACCTCAAACACACAAACTGTTTAGACACACAGAGGCTCAGTGAGGCATTATCAATATAAAGTACAGAGAATGGCTTATAGAGTAATTCTTGTTTAGTAATTCACATGCCCTGTTTTTATTTTTCATTTCTGGAATAAAACTGGTTTATCACAACGTACAAATTCAACCAAGCAAGACAAAATGTTTCCTCTTTAAGTAGAAACCAAAGTGCAGCACTACCATGGACGGCTGTGTCAGCTGTCCTGTACTCTTCTGCAAAAGCCCCAGGGCCGGGGAGCATCTGGATATTGAATATACAATGGAGCAGACAATGTCTAAAGTACACAGGTTGAATGGGACTTCCATCAGACCACAGGGGATCTACAGTCCATTACCTTCTAAAGCTCCCCATTAACTTGCTGTCTCACTCTCACTCTCTCTGTCTGCGTCACACTCACTCACTCTCCCTCTGTCTGTCTCTGACGTTGTCTGCATCTCTTTTTTTGTCTTCCTCTTTCTGTCTGTCTGCATTTATCTTGGTAAATATCACACTCTCTTTCTGGGTTGTTTTTCATCAGGCCTTTCTTTCATTCTGAATTGTCTGGTGCTCTTTCCTCCCTTGTCTCTGCCTTCACTACTCTCCTGTCCCTCTTGCTTTTGCTCATGACTTATCTCTCTGGCTATTTTATTGTCCCTTTCTTTCTGTACTGTGTTCATTGGGATTTTGCCACCGTTTCTGCCTGACATGCTTTTGCATTTGTCTTTTTGTTACAGTACAGACATTTCTTTGTCTCATTGAAACTTAATTTTAGTTTAGAGTCCAAAGTTCATGAGTTCTCAATTTTAGTTCAGTTTTAGTTCTCAATATTCTAAATACCACAGGCAATTACACTAACTGACACAAAAACAAAAGACACCTTTCACAACCGAAATAGCAGTATGTGTACGTAATAGTGCTTAAATAAACTGATATTGGCTCAGTAATTTTTGATGATCGATGAATCTTTCAAATCATTTATCAAGTAAAAAACAAAACAAAACAAAAAAAAGTTTATTGAAGCTTCTAAAATGTGAGAATTTACTGCTTTTCCTCTTTTTATTATTCAGTATCTTTGGGTTTTGGGTGGTTGGTCGGACAAACAAGCAATTTGAATATGTCATCTTGGTTTATGGGAAATGATGTGATGGACATTTTGCTATTTTTTTTTTTTATCATGTAATCATTTATCATTTAACAGAAAATTTGTATTTCAGTAGTTGCACCTTTGATATACGATGGATCCCACACAAGTATGCCCACATGTTTCAGGCTACCTGCATGACTGTTTGTACTACATCTAACTCCATTAGCTATGATGTGCACACATGCAACCACACATGCACACTCAGCACGAGAAGAAGAACAAGAGATATTTCCAATCAAATATTGATGGAGTTAGAATGGATGGAGGCCCTCTGAAAAGTCCTTGAAAACACACACACACACACACACACACACATACACACACACACACACACACACACACACACACACACACGTCCCTCTCTCATCTTTCTTTCCTGCTCTCTTTCAGTATTTTCTCCATGTTTCTATTTCTTCCACCTGCATTTCTCTTGCCCTCTCAGCGCCTCCCTCTTCTCTGTGTAACTTAACCCGAGTCAACAACAGGGTGACAGAGGTTAGCTGTTTATCACCCATAACACAATGAATAGACAACACAACCCAACCCACACACATCCATGCACACAAAGGAAGGACAACAGTAAACAAACAGACCTGACCTCTCGGTCAACCCTGCTTTGTTATAATTTGTGTGTGCATGTCTGTGTGCGCAGCAGCACACATGTTTGTGCGAGGAGGAAAGACGGGTGGGACACTTCAGTGCTTTTGTGGAAGTTACAGCTTTAATAGCTAAAATGTTAATATTTCGGAAAATATTGCGATCATGACAACTCATTACATCTCAGCTGTGTGATAAAATCTCATTTTGAGTTAAGACAGAAATTTACCTTAAAAGGAAACTTTAACGGGACTGTGTGTGTGCTGAGAGCATCGATTCTAAGATAAGACCATAAGGCAATATTCCCACATCCTGTCTTATCTCATCACAGAAACTTATTTCTCAGATACATGCAACAGTGGAACATAAACCCTGCTATCAGCCAAGTTCGTAACTTAAACCTTATTGGCTTACTGACCATCACGCTGGACACAGACCTCATGACAGAGGAGAATGATTATTACAGTCATATAATACAGGAATGGTATAATACCTTCGCAAGTGATGGGGATTGACAATGGCACGCTAACTACAAGAAACATTTCATATCATAAGTGTTTAAAGTTTTCAGTGGTTTTCACAGCATGCGGAGCATTACATGCAGAAAGTAATACTAAGATATAGTGTTGGCAAACTGTCTGCACTGTCTCGCAGTATCACGGTTTTATTACACATTAAAATGATTTGTGGCAGATGACGGTTGCAAATCATGCAGCTGTTCATCCTCGCACCCGACCACAGCATTAACAGGACAGAGGGGGCTTTCCCATTCAATTCAAACAGCACTGAAGGCTGCATACCATCCATGTGACCTCGCTCTGCGGTGATTACATCATACAGACTGTGGCTTATAAAGGATTGACTCCTAATCTGGTGAGGAGAACTTCCTACCTCGCTGACCACAGAGTGTGTGATTGTGTATGATTTTGTGTGTGTTTATACTGTTTCCCATTGACTCATCATTGTGTCAGACTGACACTCTCTCTCTCCGCACACTACCCATGGAAGGGACCATTAAGATCATCCAGCTTTTTAACAATTAAAACTTGTGGCATTCATGGGATGAGACACATACAGAGGAGACTCAGGTTTACACCTGATAATGTGTATAAATACACTAACAACATAAGCGCCAGGTGTACGTGGAATGAAAATGCATGGAGAGCACATTGAACAAGTATGCTGCCAAGGAAGAACAACTACTACTACTTCCTAAGAAACACTTGGACAGATGTTTAATGGTGGTCTAAGGCCATCAAAATAAATGTAATGAGCTGTTCTTGTGTCATTTTTATCTTATGATAATGTGCTTTAGAAAATAAAATCCTTCACTAGCATAATTTTCAAGCAATATAGCCAAAGACACACTGATTCCAGCTTCTCAAATGTAACAATATGCCAATGACCCCTAAAATATAACATGAGAACCCATGAAGTTTGCTATAACAGTAAACAGGAGAACATTTCTCTAACCCTCACTTCTTAGCTTAAAATCTGTTATTTTTCTTAATTAAGGAAAGTGTAGACAGTCAGAAGTACACACAGACTGACACACATATCCACTTTGACACATGCAGCCACACTCATTCTGCTCTAGTTATGGCTCAGCAGATGACACTCTGCTGCTCTGCTGCTATTTATAGAACAGAAAGAAAAAAAAATGAGAGGGAAAAATCCCATCTCTTCTCTCTCTTTGCTCCCTCTCTCTGTCTCTGTCGCTCTCCTCTCTTTTCCCAGGAGGCTTTAGTTAAGGTCATGGAGGATGAAGAGAGAGAGAGAGAGAGAGAGACGGAACCAGAGAACGAGAGAGGAAGCCAGAGACAGAAAGGGAGAGGAAAAGTGACAGAGAAAGAAAAGAAAAAAAGAGTGTGACAAACACAAAAACACACACATGCATAGCTGCACACAGAGAGTCAAATAAGAATAATTACAATAACTCTATCTGCATCTGTCTAACTTCTCAATTGTCTGTCCTTACTGTTAGCTGCTGCAGTTCACATTACATCTTTAGTTGGTTATAATGACAGATATCAGTGATTTTACTGTAATAATTAAAAATATTCTAGAAACCCGCACAACAACTCACAACATAACAGAAATCCAACTTAGCTTTTTTTTTTTTTTACTAGCAGGTACCTGTAGATAATACTTGCAAGGTAAACCTTATGGGTACCTGTCATACCTCATTTCCTGTCTCCTCTCTACTGTCAACTATCAAAACAAGACAAAAATGCCCAAAATTATATCACTAATACCCACTGGGAAAGTAATATCATCAGATAAATGTCTGAAATGTAAATCCACAGGGAGCAGAGATTCAGGCTCGTAAGACATCCCAACACACACACACAAAGATTAAGCAGTCTCCCCAGCAGAGACTCACTTATTATGGGGAGGGAGGGGCTCACATTATGATGGGCCCCCCACCACAAACTCCACTCTGCTAACAAAATGACATCTTATCATTGGAATGTGGGGAATCTAGGAAACATACAATGAAACCAGGGAGCAGCCTCCTCCCCAAACACACACACACAGAATAAGAGGTGAACACAAAGAGAGAAAACAGGAGCTCACTTGCACGTACACACACACTTTCTATAGACAGACTAGGCAGTGCACGCGCACACACACACACACACACACACACACACACACACACACACACACACACACACACACACAGCAGAATAGTCTGTGCAGAGTCAGTGCACAGACAAAAGCCAGAGCAGACTAAACACACAGAAAAAGAAAAGACACACAAACAGGCACAGACACACAGTGTTGTAGACCAAGCAGCCTAGATGTGCAGACCAGGTCACTTTACGCTGATGCAGACGACAGGCAGTTTAGAGACTCAATCTATTTTAGACTGAGGTCACACTCACACAGTCTTTCCTACAGGAGATGCACTGGTCTATTGAACACACATTCAGGCCTGCTGTCCTCTGTTGCATCAGAGACAGCAGTCAGCAACTCCAGCTTCCCCTTTTAGTTCTTTTAAACAGGAGTCAGTCAAATGAAATATGTTTTATCAAGTATTAATAAAGTAGAAACAATATCTAATTAAATCCTATAATAGAAAGAGCTGTTTACCAAACCCAAGCAGCTTTCGACCAAGGTTCAGCAAGGTTGGGAGGAGGGTCATGAAGCCAATGTGTCATTCCATTCCCATTCACACAGTCACTTTTATTCATACAGCGCAAAATCACAAATTTTCCACAAAGGGCTTTACAATCAATGACACCCTCTATCTTTACACCCGTGGCTCAGATACAGAAAATCCCCCCAGAAAAACTTTTTAACAGGCAAAAAAGGAAACGAAAAAAGAAACGAAAGGGAAGACAACAGAGGAGAGGCCCGTCTTCCAGTAAACGGATAGATGGACATGCAATAAATGTTTAATACTGAAGAGGCAGAAAACATAAAAAAGAGAGAAAATTATGTACTCATGGGGAGCTGAAAGTGAAATGGAGGCAACAGACTGAGTAACACAGTTATAGTGGATTTTTAATATTTCAGTAATATTGACTGATGACAACTTTTCCCAAGATTGACTCATTATTATTGCAACAGCAACAGCCCAAATGTGGGCACTAGTGTGGTGATGCCACTAAATTTATTAAAACCTGCACCACTGTCTTTGCTGATGCATCTAACACAGACTCCACTTGTTCTCTCTACTGTTTCATTCAGTTTATGCATAAAATGTGTAATTTTCCCTTTAATTTTCCCTTATTCCTGTGGTTAAAGACAATGCTCTGTAATTAAAAGGCCAAAGGTTTCATTTAACCAGAGCCAGATCCGCTCTGAACCTGTCTGCGGCAACTGGGTAGACTGGTGCGGTATTATAGATGATAAGCACAGACAATAAAATTCCTACCAATTAAACCAAAGAAAGTAAAGCATCCTTCTCTAATAGTTTCAAGCTAAATACTAACAACATCAGTGGATCATATAGTGTCTAAGGTTTTGTTTGCCGGATCCACTGCATCCGTCTGAGGAATGAGAAGCTGTCCACCTGATCCCAGATTTGTCATTTCAGGCTCAAACAACGTGACCCAATCCCCTGCCTCTGATCTGCAGCTGTCGGCCAATCGTTGCTCTGAATTTCCAGGAAGTGATTATTCTTACAATGTCAGCATTGTTTAGCAGCTTCCTGGCAAAACATATTAAAAATGGGAAAACCATAACCCTCTTTCTCCTAATCAGGTGCAAACTTGCATTTAGTCGGGCTACTGTGAGAGTGTGTGTAGGGTTGAATCTGGGTTTCAGTTAAAATTTCCAAATTACAATAGAAATTCAGGCTTCCTTGAGGAAAAAGCTCGATATAAGCGCTGTGGGTTGACATGCAGGTCCTGCATTTCACATATTTCACACACACCCTATACAATGTTTGTGTGGGTCTGTACCTCTCAGCAGTGTAGTATCTGGCAGATCAGAGACAGCTTGAAACAATCTTCACAGTGGACATTACAGAAAGATCAATGATGGGATGAATAAGTAGGCAGTGGAGGAGGAGGAATCAGACAGAAAGTTACTCCTCCTCTCAACGTGTGAAATTTAAGGAGGGAAGGAGATTGATGTCATGAAGAGAAGGAGGGATTAAGATGGAGAGAGAAACAGATGAGCGAAGGAAAAGGAGAAGAGCAGGGATAGATGAAGGAGATAAAGGGAGGGAGGAGTGAAGCTGATTGGAGAGACCAAAGCTGGAAGAGGAAGAAAAAAGAGAGAGAGCACGAGCTATGTCATCATGTCTCACTGTGCAAGTCATCGAACATCTGCATGATGCATTCACTGTCCCCAACTCACCCCTCAGCAAACACACACACACACACAAGCCCTACATAAACTGTAAGCACACATTGCCTTTCCATGAGTCAACAACACACACATACAGACAACCTGTTTCCAATTAAACCATGCTATAATCAAATAAAGCACACTTACCAACACAAACACACACACATATTCAGTGTAATGTCGCCCCCACCCCCACCTCAACACACACCCTCAGCAGTTTCTAAAGCATCCTTCAGTCTCTCTCTCAGCTCTTTTCATTTCACAGGATGACTTTATTTAGAAGAGGGTGCCAAAAACACTTCAGTATTTTCATCTTTCTCACTTGCAAAACCACACACAAACTCACACGTACACAAACGTACACAAAGTGTTAGCTCAGAATTACACTTGCTACTTAGTTTTTTTTTTTCTAAATAAACACAGAGAGTGGGAGGGAGAGAGGTCAGTAGAGTTTTCACTCTGAGTGCACACACAGTGACAGACACACACACACACACACACACACACACACCTCAAACCTCTCAAGAGAGATTTATGTGTGTGATAAATATGCTGCACTCCCATGGCTGGAAGGTCTAGACTACATGAGTTATTTCTAACTGTGTTTCAGTGACTGTGCACAAACATATGCAATTTTAAAATTGTGAACTAATTCACTACTACTAATTACATTCTTAAAGGCAGGCAGCCTGACCATATTATTCATCATTATAGGAAACTTTGGTGTAAACTCACACACACACACACATTACACGAAAGGAAGTGTGGGGATGGTTTGCATATGAGGAAGTGTCAGCTTCTTTGCTCCCTTCCTTTACTTCCTCACTGACATATGACAGAGAGACAAGAGGAAGACTGAGCAATACAGTGAGCGAATGAGTAATAAAATGAATGAAAAAGAGATTTCCACAGTGCCCTCTTCTCATCCTCTGCCTTCTTCAGGTTATCCTACGTCAGAGCTGAACACACAGCGACCTCAGCCCACGGCAGGATCCTCAAACTCATAAATCCAAGTGGTTGGGCTTTGTGGCCTTTAGGTACCTGAACTACACATCTTGCTGTTTAGTGTTTATGTACAAATGTGTGTTGGAGTGCTGTGTGTGGAAAATGATCAGCTATTCAGGGGTAACTGCACTCTCACTTTTGACAGTAAGTCCTAAAAAAAAAAAAAACTTCATTCCGGCAGTTTACATGGAAGAAAACAAACTTGTTTGGCCATGATGACTGTGAGATTCCTAAGATGAGACACAACATTTGCTCATTTTACAGCTAGTTTTATTAGAGAATAATTGCAGCTTCATGAGTGATGTTGTCATGATGAGTGATGGCACATCCACACATATATACAAGCCATATACCAGCAACTATAGTGTAGCTGGTGGTGATTTTCCAATCCTGACTGTAGCACAGATCCGCTGTGGCTCGATTCAGCTATAAATTCTCCTTTCAGGTGGTTCTTAAATTACTTAGTCCAAAAAACCATCTGCCTGTCTATCACATTAAAAACAGGAAATATCCTGCAAGTTTAAAAAACGTTTCCACTTTAAGGGTTTTATAATTAAACAGCTGAGCTCATCTGCAGCGAGGCTCAGCTAAATGAATAAGTTAACAATCCCCAAAGCTCGCTGCAGTATGCACACCCACATCGCCACTGCATACACACATGAACTCATGTACAGACCAACACTGACATGCACATATAAATTAGCTTAACTGCTATTAAAGAAAAGGAACTGAGTAAATTATTTGTAGCCAGGATTTAAAACATTTACGAGAAAATGTTTAAGCTGCAAACACAGTTTCCATTCCTTTTTTCACTGTGTGTGTGTGTGTGTGTGTGTGTGTGTGTGTGTGTGTGTGCGCTTTAGGGGGTGCTTTAGAGCAACTTCAGTATCAATCAGCAGTGAGAACTAGCCTTTGCTGAAGGCCTGACACAGCTGCAGTTTGCTGTTTTGTCAGGGAAATCTGAACCTCTGGCAGGTCTTACCATTTCACCTCAGCTCTGCTGCTCTGGAGTTATCTGGGGATATTTATCTTTCAGTAAAATACCTTTTCTCTCTTTTATACACTGATATGCACTCATATACATCATTTCCAATTCAAAATATTTACTTGTAATATTTCACCCTTTCCAAAGGCATCATTTGACCTCGTTAACTGGCTTAAATAACACTTCTTAAATGCCTGATAGAAACAATCTTGACAAACATCTCAGTGTCCTCTTTCTTCCTCTTGCTCCTCATATTTTGTGGCTCCAACATGATCTTTTCTGCCTCCCTCTAGTCCTTTCACTAACACGTGGACAGATTTCAGGCCAATACCAGGTTAAAATGGGTCATCACTATCAACAAAGCGCTGCAATGCTAAAATTGGACACTGTGAGCCACATGTATTACGATCATTAGACAGGATTCATTATGTCTATTTTGTGGTGACAAAATGATACTTACCAACATATAATGACAACAAAATTGTAAAATAAAATGTACATATGATTTTATGATGACAAAATTCAACAAATAAAATTAAATGTCCTACATTGGTGCAATACTGTCTGAGCTCAGAGATCAGTTTCTCTCTCACTGCACTGACTGAATAACCGTTATTGAAGGAGGGGCCTTGGAGCCCCAAATACGTGTGCATGTGCATGTATGTGTGTGTCGGGAGGGGGCTAATCCGCCTTGTGTTGCTGTTGAGAGGGAAATTTCAAGGTCTTTGAGTGCCAGTGGAGCTAAGAGCCTAAGGTCACACACACACACACAGACACACCCGGGGTCCCTCCTCTTTTCGTCCTCAGTTTCTCTGTTCCATTCCCTCCTCTCCCACCTCCTCCCCCTTTTCACTTTGTCTTTTCTCTCCCACTTTTCATCCTCCCTCCTCCCCACATTTCCCCATTTCTCTATTCTCTCACTGACCTCCCTCCACATTCACCTCCCTCTTCCTCAAACCCCTGCTCCTGATATTTCTCGATGCCTTCATCGTCCATCTCCTCCTCCCATCTACCAACCACCTGTACACCAAAGATTCCCCAATGCTAAATTTTTCTGGTTTTGCAATTTGTTCCATCTTACCTCTGTTTGGCTCTTTACCTATCTGTTTCTGCCAGAGGAATGAATGAATGCTAGGCAGGCTCCCACTGATCGCCTCTGACACAACAGGCTGAACTCTGACCTTTGACCCTCCATCCTCCATCTCTGCCCCCTAGTAGGGCATCATTTTTCTCCTTTCCCTCCCTTTCTTTTTTTACCTCCTAGTTGATTCCAGCCTCTGACTTTATTTTTAATGGAACTTGTACAATATGCAAATCTGTTGCCACTGACTGGGAGTCATCCTGACTGCGTTCTTTACTGCTGCCCTCAAGTTCTTCTCATTTCAAGCAGAGACCAAACAGTTTTTCTGCAAGCCACAGTGATGATTTTATCTCAGATTTCTTTCACCACTTTCACCAATTCATGAGCCACAAAGACATGGGTTCTCCAAAACTGATGTTTGGTTTCCTGCCATGGAGACAACTAACACTCAGTTTCAAGACAACTGAGGGCTTTCAAACAATTTTAAATAGTTAACAGAAATAATAAACATTATTTTCACCACAGTTCCTCAAGATTAAACTGACCCCAAACCTTTCTCTCTCATTCCAGGAGAAGTGCCTCAGCCTCTTCTTTCCCATCCATCATCTACCATCCAGTCTAACAAGGCACCTTCAGATAAGCTACTGGGTGACCTTCCTCCTCTTTCCTTCCCTCTATCTATTCATCCATCTATTCCTTCACTAAAGCTTAAGTAAACTATCTGCTCTATCTCCTTTCTCCCTCTCCTGCTCTGTTTCCATTCATCTATGGATTCCTCTGGAAACAGAAGTTAACCTGCTTTGGATCAGATGCCAAACAACTTAAAGACACAACCCCCAAATCTATCTCTAACAGACCCTTAGATTTAAACAACCGCAGGTCACTTACAAATGCATATTGTAGTAATTCAAAGGGATGGAAACATACTCACACCACATACACACATATGTACAAATACACATTTGCACATACAGAAAACCGACAAGTTCCAGATGATCCTGACTCCCACAGATCTCCAGTTGCCATGCCCACCCAGTGAGAGAATGTGATTGGTTCTAGTGAGTGTGTCTATGTGCGTGTGTATGTAACTTTACTCCCACCATTCTACCACATGTCAGCAGTTGCTCAGACATCTTTCACTCACACACACAGACACACACACACAGGATTACAGCCAGGCACTATAGAAAAGCACTTGTCTCTGCATGCATATAGCCGAGTCACCACAGGCCTTCAATACCCTTATATAACATGTTTAATAGAAAATTTCACTCCAGTAATCCAGCGTATACCACACTAGTAATAAATGTGCCACTTGTTTACTCTGATTATTTAACCAAGTTACGACTTCATCATTTTTAACACAACATCAAAAATCAATCTGAGGTCTGAATCTGTCCTGACAGGGACCTCCCTGACACAGAACACCGGGGTTCCTCTTTTTGACAAGCAAGAGAGAAAGAAAGAGAGAAAGAAAGAAAGAAAGAAAGAGGCATGTGTGACACAGAGAGAAAACTGGACGGAGGCTGGACGTTTGTTTTCTGATAAACAAACTGCCGTTTCCTAGACGCTGGGCATCAGGGCGAAGCTGATTTTAGCTCCTGGGATTCAGGAGAACTCAAGGAGCATCTTGTGATGGAGATGACAGGAAAACAACCTCACAGTCCCACAGGAAATAATCACTCACTGAGAAATAGAAACATGTGCAGATTTGCAGGGATAACATTTCATTACAGTCTCTTCTTGTTTGACTTTTTTTATGGTTCTAATTAATATAACAATCAGTCATGGAAGAGACTAAACACACAGAAAACTAGCTCAGGTTATCCACGCCTTTCAGTTCATACAGATTACTGATGTATTACAAATTACTCTCAGCATGTGGCTAATAATGTCATCTCATAAATAATGCAGAATATCAAATTAAAAAGTACATTTTTTTAATCTTGTACATTTGTGTCTCTGACTGGTGTTTCATCAGGACATGCAGTTCCACATGAGTCTGTGTCCCTGTTAAAACCTCAGCTCAGTCACTGCCCTGAATGTCATATGACTGTGTGAAACTCCTATTCTACATCTCCGGCATCTCAACACACCACTGTCTGTGCCTACTTGTCAACAAGACAAGCAGCAAAGGCAGTTTCCGTTTTCTTCACTTTGTGTCACCTCTCTCACCACCAACATACACTGAACTCCTCTGCATGTCTCTTGTTCACACTCTATCTCTCTATCTTCCTGACACACACTCACTGCAGAAGTTGCATCAGTGAACCGTAATGTAGCAATATCATCCTGTGGTGAATTGTGTGCCATCCCGTCTCGTGCTTCACCTTTCTGTTAACCCTTATGTATCTATAGACTAAGAAGAAAGCTGACTATGAGCTGCCCAGTGAAAACTCACAGAGAGACTATACTGGAACAGCGAGGAAGTCATCTGTCCTGTTCAAGGGCAACATAACTGGGAGAAGTAGGTGAGAGATGCAACAGTTTGGCTCATTCACTTTCAGTACCCTGAATTTCCCAGACAGTCTGGGGATTTTGATCAGAAAGTCTCTAGTCATAACCTACATTCTTTAACCTTTGTATAATGTTGTCCTAAATAACAAAAATCTTTTAAAATCACTCTACATTATATATAGATCAAGTAGGCAGATTTATGAGTCATCTTAAAATCAAATCCATGCGTTTAAACCTACATTTAGGCCTTCATTGTTTGGCATCCTCTTACTCATTTCGGCAATGTGTGGTAGGTAACCTGATTCACCACGGCATCCGTTCACATACAAATCAACCGTTAACACCACAGGGTCAAAGCAGGGTAACTGAAGGGATGTAGCAATGAAAAAGAAAACCATGATGTGAGAACAGAAAGCTGAGCTACAGAGGCTGGCAGGGGTTAAACCATTCCTCCTAAGTTTGTCAGATTTTTCTGTCAGACTTGAAAAATCAGCAGGATCGAGGAGGTGATTCTGTGTTTCAACATCTTAGGAATACAAACCTGGTCCAAGGAACTGCTATAGCTACAGGTCAATATTATAAAATTTTAATAACTATATATTTTCAAGCACCACACTCTCCTTAGCGATATTTCTCCATGAAGCAATATTTCTATAATGACTGCTCTAGAGACAGAATCCATCATTCATGGGAAAATACAAGTTTGAGGATCTTCGGAAAACAAATACGACAGCTACTGTGATGCCAGTGTAACACAAGACACACAACCTAAGAAAAATTGCTCAATTAAATCCAGAGCAAGTTCTGCACATGAACTACCTCATAACTGCTGGTTTAAATTACACACAAACATCTTGATGATAGACAACGTCTGGTGTTTCCCCATGTGTTGCACTTTGCTGGCTGCTGGTAGGACTATCGCCCTTCTAGACTCGTCATGCTTTATCTCAAATGCAGCAAAAAATAAATCAATCAAAGCAAACACATGCAGCCTTAGCCAGAATGTAATCTGCAACAGTATCTCAATCTAGATCAGATTGTGATCTCATTTCATGAACACTTCTGCAGAAAAGCAGTTGAGTGAGCAGGAAGTTCTCACATAAAAGTCTCAATATCTCAATGTAAAAATAAGATATGCAGAGGAAGAAATAGTAAGAAGACAGGTTAAACTCACTGTCTGGATGAAATTGAAACACCTCAGGGACAATAACAACCACAAAATGACATTTAATTAAAGGCTTAGCCAGATGAACAGGAAGAGACATGGCACAGACACCAAAGAGTCTGGACTTACCTGGAGTTCACACCATGCCACTTCCACAGTAGTCTCTGTGTCCAATCCCTTGTACACAGTCTTAAAGGACCCTCTTCCAATCTCTATGTCAAATTTCAAGAAACGTCCATCAGGTGAAGTCCCAACAGCTTTTGTCTCTACCTCCTCTATATCCTCTTGCACTCGTTTCTCAGCTTCTCTCTGCTCTGCTCGGGCTTTTGCAAGACCCTTCTCCTCCTCTGTCTCCCTCTCTTTCTCCTCAGTCGGAGTACTGACACTATCCACAGGTTCTATCACTTTTCCATCCTTTGCTACCTGTTGTGTGTTCTCGGAGCCTCTGGGACGCAATGTGACATCAGGCTGTTTGTCTACTGTTTTGTCTGTAACATCCAATACTGTCGGGCTGGGCTCTTTTGCTGCTCCATCTGCACTATGTTCAACACTGCTACTGGTGGGAACGGCAACCGTGATACTGCCTACAGCTGAGTCTTCCTCAGCATTTTGAATGTGCCCCTCCGCAACTTCCCCACTGAGCCCAAGACAAGGCTGAAGGGTTGTACTTTGTAAATAGGAACCTCTTGAGGCCTCCCTGTCCTCAGCATCTTGCACCCCAGGTCCAGGTCCAGAGGGCTGCGGAGTGAAAAAGGTGGGAGGCCCTTCACAGTCTGGTGGTGAAGTGAGTATCACCGCTGCTTTGCTGGGCAGGTCCAAAGCTGTGGCGTTGGAGTCACAAATGACACTGCGACGGAAGAAGCGGTGTTCGGCTGTTTTAGAGTCTCTGTCCATGGTGTGGCGCCGACGTTGGACCTCGGGTTGTCCGCCGAGCTTCTCCACCACGTGCGAGTCTGAACTGGCAGAGCCGTTCACATTCTTGTGAGGGGTCTGGGGTGATGGACAGGGGGAGATAGAGGAAGGAGGGGGGGCTGGGGCAATGAATTTCACTGCTTTGCTGCTACTATTGCTTTCAGACATTCCTCCCCGAGGCTCAAACCACAAAAGAGAAATTCTATACGTATAAATAAAGAATAAAGAATTTTATTTAGACCAACCTATGTGTAAACTGATTGTGGGTGCAAATCTTCACTAGCAAGCTCCTTTTTCAAATGAAAAACTCTCTAACCTCTGATCAAACTCCAGGAAAAGCAAAGTGGACGGGTTACAGAAAATAAATCAATCAAATCAACTGACTGCAGCGATCTTTGTTGCGGTTTGTAGTTTTCAGCAAGGATTTATTACCTTTACTTCCTCTTTGCTAAGTAAACTTGTTTCAACAAGACAACCTACAGTTCCTGCAAGCCCCTTCCGTGCAGGGCTCAGGGAAGCCCCAGGAGAGGTGAAGGGGCTTTATCTTAAAGACTGGGGAGGGAAGGGACGAAAGGCAGTCAAAGGAGGGTGAGTGCAAGCACTGCAACGAGGTGACACCTGTCAAATTAACACCCGAATCCATCCTGCTGCCAACATCCAGAGAGCAACCACCACGACATGGAAGAACTGGAGATCTAACAGACCAGTATGGCCTCCCAAAGGCTGATAAGACAAAATATGGTTGGAATCCAATCTGTTACAGCTTGACTTGGAGGTGTGGTGAAGTGTTCGTAAGGACAGCGTCAAGCCTTCTCTGCTCCCTGAAGGCAGGACTCCTTGGAGAGGTTGCTGGCCTGCCTGGCAAGGCCAGACAGAAGACTAGGTAGGCCAAGCCTGGCCTAGCCTGGCCCAGCTTGGTCTGCTTCTGTCCTTGTTGCTGGAAATGAAAAGAGAGGGAAGAGAGCTGAAAGTTGAAACAATATTTTCTTTATATATCTGACCATACATCACAAAATTCAGCATCTGCTTTCAACTGACCCAACCACCTTCAAGGGACACCCAAATGATACTTGGTTCCCTGCCAAAGTGCCTAGTAAAACATCCAGGCTGTCAAATACTGTGACATTTTACCACCATTTGGCCCACAATCAGTGATGTGAGTGACACAAGCAGTGTGGAAATGAGCCCTAGCCAAAGCTGCTTCAAGTTTGGTTATAGTTGACAAATCCATCTGTTTCTCCAACCACTGAGCAAAGTTCTATCCCTCATTTGGATGTTCCTGTCATAAGGAATTTGTATGGTAAAATGGCAAATCTAGGTCACTGAATGACAAAGCTGAGTTTCTCATACCAAAATGTGAATATTCATATTTATTAAAGCTATAATAAGAAATTCATTACTCAAGATTTGACTGTTGGGGGATTCAGCCAGACTTTTGTCCCAAAGGAAAAACTTGTTCACTCTTGATTTGGGATTTATTAGAGAACATTTGACTTGAGTTGAGCCTGGCACGAGCTTGAAACTCCACCTCCAGCTCATTGACAGTAAAGAGATCTGCATCCCACCCCAGCCTTCCCCTCCCAATTGCTCCCGTGTAGTTAATGCAGTGGATGGATGCAGTAGAGTGTGCGCCTAATTGCTCCACAATCCAAATTTAGCCCAAAGTCACCATGGCCTGGCTGACCCTGAGGTTAGGATACTCTGTAGCAATTCAGCAGCTTAACATGAGACAGGAGGGGGGCACTCAGAGTGACAGAGACAGAATCACTGCACAGATCCTGTATGCATATCTAAGGACAGTGTACATGTATATTACATTACATGTTGCGTTACAGAAATCGTATCAACCTATTAGGAGGTAAGAAATGTGCCTACTGAATTTACAATATGCCCTATTTAATATCCTTCAGATAACTTCTGGTGTGTTGTCATATTGGCACTGGTAAAGATGAACAGCAGCTGCTCTGGTGTACAACGTTAGAAATCAATTCATGATTAAAACCCAAAACAAGTTTTCACAAGTCTTATCAACACCGATGCACAAAAAAAACAGTGATTGTCACATTTTTGTTCAGATTTTATGTAGATTTTCTTTCATTACGTCCCCTTATGGGGAGTTCAAACTGCACTAAGCAACTGTGTGCAAAGTAAACTGAAAACTGCACAGACCTCTCTCATATCAATCAACCCGGATGGTGTATGACCACT
The DNA here is from genome assembly GCF_046630095.1 of Trachinotus anak. Taxonomy (NCBI): domain Eukaryota; kingdom Metazoa; phylum Chordata; class Actinopteri; order Carangiformes; family Carangidae; genus Trachinotus; species Trachinotus anak. The sequence continues at coordinate 11,633,184 of NW_027273869.1, read as the reverse complement.
TCATATCAAAGCATATTCGGTAGAAACTGATTGGGGCTTTTTTTTTTTAAGAAAAACCTGCCCTGTGCAGCTTTATATGTCATTTTATCATGTGTAATGATATTTTACGAATGAGTTTTAAACTGTGTCTGAAATATTCCCTCAGATTATGAAGCCTCAATTTATTTTGCTTGTAACGGCACCTGGCTGCCCTGGAGGTTAAGAGAAGTCATTAATTCAACCAGATGTCTCAACTTCCAGTCCAGGTGTCGACCGTATTAGAAAGGACCTGCAATGATCGATGAGGTAATACATTACACAATACAATGGCACCAACTGAAGAGACTAGACTGATGACTTATGTATGAAACAGCGGTACTCACTGAAGTGCATCACAGGGTGTGTTTCATCCAAGTCACAAAAAATCTCTCTGATCTAAATATTTCATTAGACAGGCGTACACTCTCAGTGCCTGAACTTCTGTGTCTCTGGCACTGAAATGGATAGATACGTCATACTGTTATCAATTAAATGACCCCATAGGGCTATTAAGGTGACATTATTTCAGATTATTGCTGCTGAACAACATCCATCCTTCCGCGGTTGTTATTATGATGTGTATCTTATTTAAGAAATGGACATGAGAAGATGTTTTTACAGTGATTTCCCAACAGCTAGGGGGTGTTGTTAGGTGTAACAGGAGCAGGGGCTTGATGCTTTTACAATCATATACCTTTTACCGATTGAATATAAAGGCGGGCCAGTAATAATAAAATACATAGTAAATTATTTTTTTAAATATTTTTTCATTTCTTAAAATCTATATTAACAGCAGTAATGGTGATTTTAAGGTCAAGTTTACCACATTAATATTTAAACCAACAAATATAGTGGCTGATTTTGGCAAAACAAATACATCATTATCATCACAGGTGTCCCGCAACGGCCAATTAGGAGAGAACGCTTTAATAACCCGACATTAGCACAGCTAGCATGGATTAAATCACTGAAATGCTCAGATATACTGCAACAAAAACATATGCATATTGATTTACAGCATTTGTACAGTGTCAAGTTGTGTAAAATACTCGAAAAGCCAGATTTTTTTTTACTGTTATTCTATGTCCAAATGTAATTGCCACATTTGGATGGTCACACTTGTTTTTCAAAAAGAAGCAGAAGGCTAATATAAAAAAAAAATAAAATAAAAACACAAAGGAATGCTACAGAGAAAAATGTTATTAACATAGAAAAATTGATAAAAAAAAAAAAAGGATTTGTCAGGATTTTATCCATGCAAATAATCAAGTTAATGACATTTGTTAAGTTAAAAAGTGAAGAAAGAGATGTTCGTGTTGTTTAAATGTGCACAGGAGAAGACAGAAGAGAGAAGAGAGTCCTCTGCTTCACTCTTAGTTAGAGGGCTTATAGGGCATCTCCTGACAAAATGTAGCTCTAAGTGAAGGGGAAATAAATATGAATATTAAATGGGCTGCAAGTTAGTAACTGGAAAGGGTGCAAGCCTTCTGCTGAATGTCCTGAACCGGGGAGTTTTGTGGCAAAGCTGAGCAGCAAGGCATGCAGTGAGGGGTTCACTGCAGCCTGTTGAGGAACTCAAGAAAACCAGGCTATGCAGCTAACTTTGCCCACAGGCGAACCCAAGACGCAACCAAGAACCAGTCACGATGTATCAGAATAAACCAGAAAAAAATGCACCATTACCTATTACATCGGTGTGGGCTGTGCTGAGACTGTAGAAATATGAAGATAAAAAAAAAAAACTTGAATAAAAAGCCTTCAACTCCTCTGCAGTGGGGGTCCGCTCCGACAACACAGCACTAATGTCAGTATAGTGCGTCACGTTAAAGCCACAGTTGGTTGCTGGAAAAAATCGGAAAAAGACAGTTTTTTTTTTTTTGTTTTTTTTTTTTTTACAAAAACATAACTTAAGCTACAACCGTATCCTTCTTCACAGGTCCGAGCGGCGATGCTGTGAGCGGAGCACGCAGCGAGCCACGGCAGACAAACAGACACCTCCCACAGGGCAGAGAAGCCAAGTTCGCTCGCTGGTAACGCGGCGGCTCCGGTACTTCTTTCTGTCTGTCTCTGTGTTGTCTGTGCCCGGGTCTGCAACCCACACCACACGGCAACAGCCTCACTCAAAAAAACGCAAGTATCCTCATCCGTATCAACATCCAGTCCGCTCCTGCGACCGCCGTTTCGCGCCCCACGGCCCGTGTGGTGCAGTAAATCCGCTGTGATCCACACTTATTCCCTGTTTTCAAGCCATCAGACAGCGGCTCCGTCTGCTCCGTGCTCTTCTCTAACGATGACTCGACAAGGGCTTTCAGTGAGAAGAGCCGCGTCAAGACATCCACTGTTAACCCGGGGGACACCGGAAGAGAGGCGGCGTTTCAAAGTAAAGCGAAACATAACAACATTTATCAACCATAACCCACACCCACGAGTGCGGTGCACTGTGTGGACCCAAAAGTTAAACCATCCTAACCATCAATCTAATGAGCAATGCTATTGTTGCATATATATGTCATTTCTTAAGGCTGCATGAAAAAAAAAAAATACATCCTGCAGCTCTCACGCTATTTACTTGCACCACACTTCCTATTTGTCCAGTGGTGTTGTTTTGTGAAGGAGTCAGCAGTCCGCATCTGTTTGAGCTGATGGAGATCCAGATGTGGCCCTGCTGCGTCCACTTGTCCAATCGCAGCAGAGGTGTGGGCAGAAGAGGAAACATCTTTTACCTTTTCCCTGGCTTGGTAAAACAGTTATGAGCACCTGTATATTTTTACAAGTAGAGAATAAAGAGTGCTGAGAAAGAAAATGATTTTATTAGGGAGGAAACACATTGTGTTCACTGTATGACTTTTAAAACCAGCAGTTCTTTTAAATATATTGATCTATATTTTTGTTTAACGTATACCAGCCTAACAATATTATCTTTAGCTATATATCGGACTCTTTAATAATAAAACATTTAAAAAAAAACATATTAATTATGTATTCATTTACTGGTAGCCTATTTAATTGTATAAAAATCGTATAGCCTAGTCGTGTCAAATTATAATTTGCTGCACTTTAAAAAAAAATACCACAATGACACTCAATATAACTTGTACGTGCTTCATTTAATTAGCAGTTTGTGTGGCAGCCAAACCGGAGTGAAATTGAGGGCCTGAAAAAAACATTTGCAATATTTTGATTAATAAGAAATCTTATTTTGACAGGTAAAACCGGAAGTTGTTTTGTTTATCCCGCCTGGCTTGACACAAACAGCCAGAGGAAAACTCCAGTGTCCTGACAGAGCTAGTCAACAGCTGCAGCGTGAACCAACACATGGCGTTCATCATGCTTTTATTGTATGTCTCATTCACGGTCAAACTCTCTAATTGATAACTATACGCCCTATGTGTGCATGTGTGTGTATGGACTCTCACCCTCTTTTTAGGTGCGTGTGTGTGTGCGTGCGTCTGTGTGTGTGTGTGTGTGTGTGTGTGTGTGTGTGTGTGTGTGTGTGTGTGTGGCCCTCACCTGCTCACTGACTTACTCTCTTATGTGTTATCATACCTTCTAAAGGAAGTGTCATGCAAGCTTATTTCAGGCTTATTACAATGACTCTATAACAGTGCTAGAGAGTTGTTTACTGACCCAACTTTGAATAAATAAAACTATTTACTTAAGGAACAACTTGTTTGCGTGATAACCACCACCCACCGTTTCACAGCTTCATTTTTTACAAGTTAATTGGTTTTCATTTGGCAAAATGTATGTGGGCCCCAAATGAATTCTAAATATAATGTCGGCACAGAACCCGAGATTTCCTTCTCAAATCGTAGCTTTTAATTACCCTTTTTGCTTAGAATAATGACTAATTTCCCCTGAATTACTGAAAACTTTTACATTAGCAGCCAGTCTCTCACCTTAGCTCATACATAAGCTTTTTTTTTTGTTCCATTTGTTGGACAAAACTTTGTACATTTACTAATTAAGAAATATAATTCACACTTCCTTCTCAAAAAATAACCAGTAAGAAATCACCACAGACCAATGTGCTGTAAATTTTACTGGCTAATGTACACAGCCATTGCCATATCTTATCCAAATATACCTGTTATCTAAGCTTTCAGTGTTAATAGCAGGATAATTTGCTCAGCGTTGCAGCTTCGCAATCAGCAAACACTCCTGGAATTATTTGGTATTTCAAAGAATGTTGCTGTACCTGAGATTCTCTGTTAAGCAGTGGGCGGAGACACAAACTGGGTCATGGACTTGTTGTTTTGGGTCTTCACATGACCACCAGGAGTTTAGTATTGCAGCAGAACATGAATGAGCCTGTGTGTTTCAGCACAGGGCACATCATTCAATTTGGGTCCTGGTCCCTTCTGACCTGAAAAGGAGTTGCGTACGTGTGTGTGTGTGTGTCTGTGTGTGTCTGTGTGTGTGTGTGGTGGGAGATGCTCCTTTGCCTGTGTACACAGTGAAACAATATGTGAGTTGGCCATAACAACATGGCAGCAAGTGAGGCCTGAACTTAACACACAGAGACATCATTGAATGCATAAAATATGCATCCTGTACAACTGCTGAGAGATAGCCCAGCTATTGTATACTTTACCCTCAAAGGCCTGAGAGTCTGCTGCTCTATTTTTATCATCATAGTCTCTATAAATACCATCAATCTATATGCTGACATCCAGTTTATAAGCAATATTTTGTTTCATTTCCTTCCTTTCCATTTACAACCTCTCTTATTCATCTGTAGAGGAAGTATTATGCATTGTTATCCATCTTTTTGAAATCTGGCTTGATTTGGGTTTTACATTTTACATGTCACAAATGTGTTCCTCTACATACAGCACCTGGCTGCACACAAAAATCTATGAGTGGATTTGGTTTACAACTGTTTTCATTGTTCTTTCACTTTTGTAAATGCATATTTGAATACTTGTTATATTTAATACGTTGGATACATAAAGGTCATGAATATGACAGTGTTTATTGGAAGTGGTCGTTTGGACAAAGCAAAATCCTAGAAAGAAACACGTGCATGTGTGTAGCACCTTGGGGTAGGGGCCTTTTCAACTGACAGCAAGCAGCATTCCTTCAGCACACACACACCTCAACACACCTTAGCCTTCTCCTTCAGAAACCTCCCCTGAAAATTACTCTGTCAGATTAAATGAGTTATTTCTAGCCTCGCTCTCTCCCTCTCATTTTTTCTCTCTGTGTTCTGACCTGTACCTGTTTTGACCTGAAATCCGAATGGTGGCCTAGAACAACACATTTCAGCCAGTGAAGTTCCAGGGATACCGGACTGAAAGAGGAACACCCTTGGGCAACTGCTCTCAAAGCAGCTGCGAAGCATGAGGTGTCAGTGAGGTGACAAGTGACCGAAGCTGTGACAAGATTGATAGATCCACGTTTCTCTCAGCTCATGCAGGTGACACCCCGACCTCACGCTATTGTGCAACTAATTTCCCTAAACTCAGGTCAAAGAACAAAAGAGGGGATTTGTTAGTTAGTTAGCCTTTTTTTTTTTAACTTTTATTTCGCTTTCTTCCTGGGAGTTACATCAGAAGACTGATACCACACTCATATCTGTTGACACATGGGAAATAGCTAGCCTGGCTGGCCGGGGGCGGTTGCAAAATCCAATTAGCAGCACATATAAAGCTCACTGATTAACAGCTTATATTTTGTCTGATTGATCTGTGCAAAAGCCAAAATGTATTCAGATCTTGTTGTCTCCGGACAGAGCCAACTGAGCTAGCTGTTTCCTGCTTTTTTCCAGTCTTAATGCTAAGCTCAAATAACTTCCTGCTCGCTGTGGCCTTATATTTAACACACAGTCTTGAGAGCGGCATCAATCTTCTCATCTGACTCTTGACAGTAAAGCAAATTAGCCTATTTTCCAAAATGATGAACTATTCCGTTGTCCTAGTGACTGTCACAGTTTCCTCGATTTCAGTGTGACAGGAGCTTTTCCTGCATATTCCAAACACTGACTTTAGAGAACAGCAACTGTCTTAAAATGACAGATTTCTATTCCTCATGCAAATTTCTGTCATCCTAACAGAGCAGAACACATCAGCGTGAATCACACTTCGCTGGTACAATTGCTTATCTTTGGCTGACTCAGCAATTAGCTCCCGTTGCTGTATACTCTATTTGAGCAATCCTGAAACCGAAGCTTATTCTACGGTTGCAATTTTTGCACATTGTGTAACTTTGGATGTTAATGTAATCTGCCTAAATATCAGTGAGATGTCTTAAAGGCTTTTCATGGTGCCAGAAGCCACAGGACTTCTATCTTCAAGGGGGAAGCAGGATGCGTTGACTGACAACTGGCAGCTGGAATTCATTAGCAGAGAGATCCTGACAACATGAGCTTTCCTTTACTCACTTGGACTCCTTTCAGTAACAAACCAAAAGCGACATTTTAACCTCTTCCTCATTTGTTAATGTCTCTCAGTGCCCTAGTCACCCAGTTTTAGCTCTCTTTCCTTCAAACACAAACACGCTAAACTTCAGTCTTTTTTTTTTTTTCCCTGTCAAGTTTACTTTTCCATAGTTTTCATAAGCTATTGTCCAGTGAGTAGGTGACTGAAGTCATGCCAGCCTTTAGCAGTTATGTTTACAATAAAGACCGCATTATCTGCTCATTCCCACTCAAAAACAGGAAGCAGTCTTACTTTTAAAATATCACCCTTGCGAATTTTTAACATCAGATTGACAGCACTGTTTTCTATGGTGGTAAATTCAACAAATTCATGTTAAATTCAGAAATACTTCTAAAGAAATCTAGTTTGCATGACTGCTTTGGCTATATTGACACAATGACACAGATACTGTAAGTCCTATTGTATCTTCATGCCTCATTGATGAAAGTGAGATTTTTTTGAATTTGGTTTATTTGCATTTAAAGAGGGAGGTTGTTTCTAGTGCTGCAGCGGAGTTTGTATGTCTCTTCTTCTCTTTCTCCTCACTCCTCCTCCGATTTAATGTTAGCAGTGGGTTGCATGTATTATAGTGGATACATGCATTTTTAGGGAATGCACCTACATGTATGGTTCCAGTCCTGTCGCCTACCTGCTCACACACACAAACACACAAACAAGATAGAAACAAGCAAAAGAGGAAGCTTGAGCACGTTGGGTACGACTAAGAATATGCAGAGGGGAAATATGCAAAACAGAAAGGCTGCTGACATAGCAGTGTGTGTGTGTGTATGTGTGTGTGACAGAGAGAGAGAGACCGAGAGAGAGAGAGATAGAGAGAGGTGTAAGTGTATCTGTGCGTGCTGTTCTGCCTCCCATATCAAGCATGCAATCATGCAAACTCTTCTTCTGCACTTCAGCTGTCATCAATCAGTTCTGGATGGCTGAATTTTCATTTCACCCAAAAAAAAAAAGAAAAAAAATCAGGAAAAACAAAATAAACACGTTTACTGATAGCTATGTGTTCTTACAGAGATCGGTGGGTCTATTTTAACCTCACTGATTCCCCATTTCTTCTAAGGTCATGGCTTCATTTCCATTTCTCTGTGTCCCTGTATGTGAAAATCTGTCATTGCTAGTTAAACATGCTATGGTTCCTCGTTTGTCCCTCTATTTTCTGCGTGTGTGTGTGTATATGTGTGTCTATGTGTGTGTCTGAATGCAGGTTAAAGAACTGGCAAACAGTCTCCTCTGTTAAAGGGCAAAGCCTGACCTGAGAATTTGTCCTTCCTAACGAGTTACAACAGGTTGGAAAACTTGTCGAAACTCTATGTAGGTAAATGAGGCTTCTCTCTCTCTCTCTCTCTCTCTCTCTCTCTCTCTCTCTCTCTGTGCGTGTCTTTCTTTTGGCTACTTCTCTCTGGCACTTCTCTCTGTGTGCTGTCCCTTTCCTATGTCTATTTTATCTTTTTCTCTTCATCCATCTTTCCGTCTTTCACTTTAAGCTGACTTAGAGCATTATGAGGCATCATAAGCACATTCAAAGTACACTGTTACAGCAATGAAGATGGGGCTTTTCTCTATGATAAACCAGTATTCTGTGAGACATTTACTGCATTGTGTCAAAGGGAGTGTCTTTAATGATCAGAATGTAAAGAAGTTGTCTACCGCTCATGTGTGGCACATTTAATTTCATGTTCCTCTGTCATGTACAAGTCCTGCACGATACATCCTTCAATTCATTTGTGAGGTGAATTTACTTCTTTGCTGCGCTCGAATTTGGTCTCGTGTTATTCTGCCTATGTTTCACTCACATGTTGAGACACTCACATCAAAGAGCTTTTTAGTCCGACTAAATTCAACAAGTGAGGCAGCTGCTTGAGTGTCCTGATCAAGGGCACTTCAGCAGAGGTACAGAACAGCATAATACACTTAAAAATAAAACACTTTTTTTTTGTAAATCTTCTATCTTCTTCTGCATATTCATCTGCATCTGACAACCTAAAATCAAGTCTAAACTCTCTTGAATTATGTCTGTACTATGTGTCAGAGGATGTGTTTTAAAAGCTCTCATGTTGCAACAGTGAAGGAGCCACTTCCTGTCTTGGTGACGCTGCATGCAACTCTCTCTCAGGTTAGAGAGAGAGAGAGAGAGAGAGAGAGAGAGAGAGAGAGAGAGAGAGAGAGAGAGAGAAAACTCGCATAAACTGACATGAACACAGGTCATGAACCCCATCCACTTGAAAATTAGCCATTTGTCAAACATGCTACATTTACAGTGATATTGATAAATTATTTTGTCAGCATACAGGCATTTTTTCCCCATATTAAAGGATTGATAATCTTAAACCTGGTGCTTCATCTTTAGAAACCTAGGAGGGCAAATCTTTTCATATTTCTTATATCAACAAATGTGCAATGTCCATGTGTAAAAAAAAAAAAAAAAAATCCATTGCCTTACATTCTTTATTGTTTGTCTTGAGCCTGTGAGGGTGCCTTGCTGTCGATGCCCATGAACATTTGAATTGGGCTTTTGCAATGATTTATGGGTAGTGTTGTGCAGGATGAAGACTCACACAAAATATACTGCATATAATATAATAAAAGGCACACAAGGTACAGAATGAGTGCATGCTCTTAAATGCTGTGGCACTGTACAGTAAATTAAATGAAGATCAGCACCGAGTCATCATGCAGTGCATTCTTCTACCAGGTAGTGTCACTAAAGAGTCCAGTGTGTCAGTCTCAGTCAATGTCTAGTTTGACAGATTTCACCTGATCTCTGTGTAAACTTTAACTCTCCACATTCTTCTTTTCTCCCGGTTCCATATGTCTCCCTACAGAGCTGCCAGAAAGTCATTAATCTACTGAGGCCAACCAAGGTTTATCTACACATGTTCTCTCTCCGGTAACTCTCCAAATTGCAGGCAATTAATGTAAATGAGGTCTCTCTCCCTGCTGGGAGAAGAGTAGTTTAAACATGACATGGTGGTTTGGTTGTGAACTGTAAATGTATAAAAAGGGAATGTCTCAGAGGGGAGGAGAGGAGACGAGAGGAGAGGAAATATAGTTGAACATGGAGAGTGATTAAAGAAGATGATAATTACTTGCTCCCATTATAATTCGCTTTGTTTGGCCTTGTTTTTAACTTTAGTATTATTGCTTGCCAGTGAGACAAAAGTACTACTAATAATTCTCAGTTTGTTTTTACATCCTGGATTAGGTTAGGCGTTTTGGGACAGCTGAAATGTTGTGAGGGAAGTTAGAAACATCACAAAACTATTATCAAATCATGTTAAAGCTTCCTCAACTACAAAGTATTTGCAAATACTTTATGACTGAGGGATTTCCGGCAAGACTTCACTGCAATTTCTCGCCAAAGTAACTGCAGGAACCAGGCACTAGTGTGAGCATGTGTTGAAGACCACAGTTTGCACTAATACAAAGCCACATTGTCCAAACCACAATTGTCATAAATACTGAAGTATGGCCTTGAGATGTAGCTAATAGGGTAATAAAATATTGCCAAACTTTTCAGCCTGCTGCTGTTTCTTCAAATTACTGTTCATGCTAAAATGGCAGTTAACAGTTCACTTGAATAAATGTGCAATATCGATACCAATTCTGTATATGCAAGATAAAATGTGCAACACCAAGAGGCTTAACCATACAAGTTGTTACTGCAAAATGACTATACACCATTTTCTCATTATCTGCAGTCCTGTTTTAAAATCTAATTTCCTGTTCCAACAGGGGAAAGTAATATGTTCTTGGGAAGTAATGATTTTAAAGGCACAAGAAAACACCCTAGTGTGTGTGCGTCGCTGTATGTGCGTGGTTGTGCGCTTAATGTTTGGAAAAATACATCTATTTTCATTTGATGCTGAAATTGGTGTAATTTTGAGTACCAAAAAAAGGAATTTTCAATAAATGTACCATCTGATAAAAGAAGCATTTGATTTTCTGGGTGATTGAGTGTCTTTACTGTACATCTGTGTGCATGTGTCATTCATTTTCTGTGCAGTCTCTTGCACTGTCCCTCACACTGGCTGTTTTATCAAAGCCCGCCTGTGGCGACTGAATCACTCAGTTTTCATTTACAGAACCTCCAGAAACATCCAATCTACATAAATTGGAGCAACTACAGGCCTCGTATTATAAAATAGTTTAATGGGCGCAGCAGGGGTCCAGGGCAGACACACACACACACACACACACACACCTTAACAAATATCAAGTGTTGACCCATTTTGCCTCTTCAGTGTGTCCCTTAAAAAGCAGGAGTTTATAGTTTGTACACCAGTGCTCACATATTACATTTAAAGAAATAGTTTGACATTATGAGAAATACACTTATTCACTCATCTGTTTGTTAAATATGAAACCATAGCCAGGAGAGAGTTAGCTTAGCTTAGCATCAGGACTGGAAGCAGGGGAAATAGCTCGCTTGGCTCAGTCAAACGGTGAAAAAAAAACAGATTCTGTCCCAGTCAAGAAATATGTATAACCCCCTGTAAACCCCCTAATTGTTGTATATATTTTTCAGCTCTTGTATGGGTTGAACAAATAGCTTGTCTATTAATGAGCTTTGGTGGTGCTTGTAGGCAGATTTGTTTACCTGGCAAGCTAGCTGTTTCCACAACCAAGCTAATGTGCTGCTTGATATTTAACAGGCAGATACTGTGTTTCCACTGGTTTAGATCATCTCTATAGGTTATTGGGTATTATTGGAAATAGAGGAAGCTGTGTGTGAATGTGCTTCGGGCCTATAAAGACAGTGGGAAAAGCTTAAGTAAAAAATGTTGAACTGCAACACAGACTCTGAGTGAGCAGGCGAAACATGAAAGCACATGTGCACCTGCTCGACTGTCAGCGACACAAACTAGCACTTTGATCTGCTTCTTCGCATTTCTCTATGTGTGTGTGTGTGTGTGTGTGTGTGTGTGTGTGTATGCGGGCGTGATCATGTGGGGGTGACATATCTGTTTGTGTGTGTCCGTGCACATGTGTGTGTGGTTTGGTCTGATACTGTTATCAGCTGCTGTCAGAAGCTCAGATGTGTAACGTTGCTGTGTTAACTTTGAAGTGGGTTACTTTTTGAGTCTGAGAGTGTGTGTGTGTGTGTGTGTGTGTGTGTTTTCATCGCTATGATGAAAATTCTCGGAGCATAAAGGGCCTTTTATTATTGCCAGAATGAGAGACTGGTACTGTCTGGTTAGTGTGTGTTTGTATGTGCATGTGTATATGGCAGACAGAGGTGGACAGTGAGAGGTCAGCACTGCCTGGTACTCAACTGCAGAAGCCCTATCTTTGTGTGTGTGTGTGTGTGCGCGCCTGTGTGTGTGCGCATGTGTGTGAGAGAGAGAGAGAGAGAGAGAGAGAGAGAGAGAGAACAGGAATACAAATCAACAAGACAAAGACTGACAGCGCAACAAAGAGGCAGAATGACAAAGAGGAGTGTACTGTATGTGTTCCAGTCAGTATCATTACACAAACTGTCATGTGTTGCCAAAGCTGATTTTAGGTGCTTTGGAGTACATCCAACACTCAAGCCAATTGAGGCAAGTATAAGGTAAACCACAAAGCTGTCAGAGCAAGTCTCAACTCCAGTTTCAAATCCTTGGGGACAAGTCACTGTCAAGTCAAGTCCTTCAGAGGCAAATGGCACATCATCAGCGCTGGCATTTAGCTGTAATTTACTTTTAATAGTATTTTTTTTGCATAGCTGAAACCAGTTAGGCAGAAAATTTTATATGCACGGCACAGGCCTACCCGAAGGTGTGTTTTTCATGTGCTATTGTTCAAGGATTTCTATTGTTATAGGAGGTCAAAACCTGACACGTGAAAAGTTTTGCCTTCAAGTCTCAGGTCCACACCTCTAGTCTATTGCTTCACATGTCACTTCATGCTGCACTACAACATATTGATAACACCATGTCTGTGTCACTGTGAGCCATGGAGATTTTTAACATGCTGATACTAAAGTGCACACAGAAGCTCATCATTGTGTTTGTAGGAAAAGATGCCAGATGTTTTCAGCTATCAAAAAAAAAAACAAAAAAAACAAGGTAATTGTGTTTTTCCAAAATCACACTGCTTCCCCTAAAAAGGCCTTACGAAGGCAGCTTGTAACCTCACCTCATTAACACCTCGGTACCAGTGTCATGCCTGAAGCTGTTGTGTAAGTAAATGTAAAAGAGCATATAATGATTCAAGCAACACGGTTTTTGAGGAAATGGCCACGCACTTGCACCTGGAAGTATCTACTCATTACATAAACCCCATCATTACACATGTCCCCAGCAGCTCTGGTTAAAATGTGATGTGTGCATCACTTTCACCGTCACAAACACCGTGCACTTTAAAAAAAAAATGGATTTAAATGACTGCAGGCAAATCACAACTGAACTCTATTTGCACGGGGAGCATGTTATTAATAACTTCTATACACAAAGCTTTCCCCATTCAGGAGAGAAGTTACTGTAAACAGAAAGCCTGTGTTGCAAGTTTTGTTAGTGTTTCGCAATACCTCCTCACAACTTTGTTTACAGTCAAGTGAAACTGCTACATCAAGAGCAGAAGCGCAACAAACCTCCTGAGGCTTTACTGACATAGAAAAAAAGCTTATTGGGGATAAAACAGAATTACAGGTATTGGCTTTATATCCACTGTTTTAGCTTCTACATGTACATATACATGTAGAAACATGCACCAAACAGTGAAGAACATCCTTCAGTTCACTCCTATCCTATCCTACTTTATACTGTGTACATGGAGACAAAGCAGAGCAACCTTTCCAAAGCAGGATTACACATTTAGCGGGCTGTGTGCTACACTGTAAAGCTCTGTAAGCCAAGAGAATAAGTTGAGGTGTTCACCCTATTGCTTGAATTATTTCATCTACACAGCAGCTGTTCATTCTGAGAACTGGGAGAATTCAGTGAATAGTGTGACTGTGATCTTCTGCAGACTCCCTGTTTCTAGGAACGAAAGAATGAGGAGGTTTGGCCGAATATAACTGTTGTCTCTAAGTTTGAAGAAGTTTCTAGGAATGATTACAGAAAAAAAACTGTGGGCAAGCCATGTCAATTTTTAACCTCTCATTTTGGGATTAGCTTGGAATCTATTGCTCAAAAAGTCCAACAATCTACACACAAGTTAAATAGTCCATTATGCGCCAGTGAATCATTACTATACAACCCAAAAATCCCTGAAAGATGACACAGGTCTAATTCTGGAAAACCACGAAAACAAAATAACTTCTCGGACAGCTTGAGCCGAGATTAGCAGAGTTCCTGGAAGCTTGTTAAAGCGTAAAAGGGCCAGTGTTTCCAGCTTTCAGGCTCTGAAGAGAGCAAAGATGATGCATGAGACAGAACTGAGAACAGCTTGGACCCTTAACGTGGTCCCGAATGAATCCCACACAACAACTGCATCCATGCAAGTAAGCTGTTTGCAGTTTGTTAAGCATTGAAAATATTGGAAAATGGAAAAACAATCCAATGCACATAATGTAGGATGTTTGTACATTGTGCTTGTGCTCCACTATTTACGAGCACATTAGAGTGGAGAGTGTTAGGACATCAGGGCTGATGGATATTAAGCCATACAATCCTTGTCTCAGGAAATTAATGGCAACGCTCTTCAGTTCTGTCAGCAGTTGATAATTATAGTCCTGGATGCAATATGATTAACAGAGACAGATGTGGGCTGGGGGAGCTATAAAGAAAGGCTGAAATCATAGTTGTAGCCCCCAGAAAACATAACAATATTTAACTGAAAAAGAAAAGTGATACACAAAGTTACCGGTTACATGCTCACCGCATGTGTGTGTGTGTGTGTGTCCACATACATTTAACATAATGAAATTCCTGCAGTTTTTTTTTGAGGATTATGGGCTTGCAGCAGTGTTTAATCACTGTTGACAACAGCCTTTGCCTGCAGGCCCTGCTATGTTTGAGTATTTGAACAAGAGAGAGGGGAAAAGACACACTTTGTTCTTTTATCTGTGTATGTTTGTTGTCCAGTGTTGGTGGGCTGATGTGTGTGCTGCATTAGAAGCTGGCCACTGAGAAAAAACAACAATCCCTGCATAAATTTGGGTCATTTGTGTATTTGTTTGTGGTGAGTTATGTTTGTGTGTCGACTGCAGGCCTTTTTATTGTACTGACAGGTAACCTCTGGGTTTGAGGGGGGGTTTCTGTCTGTCTATTTTCCTTCTTCTCTGTCTGTCCCTCCCCTTTCTGCCTTAAAGTCAACAGCGGCACATTCCTGTGTCACCTCAATTTCAAAAGGCCATTCAACCTTATTATCTAATAAACCCTCATTTTCATTTAAAAACACGCGGCTATCGTGCCCTCTGTTTTTATTTTCTTCAGGCGTCGACACTCACATCAGTCTAAGCCTCTTTTACATTAAAGCAAAACAACTGAAAGAAAAAAAATAACACATTCTTCCTGTTGCAAATAAAAAGTTGAGTTCATAAGCAATAAAACACAGCTCAGCTCATTACACTCTGGGGTTTCCAGAGCTGATCCAGCCTCGCTTGGTCTGGTATGACCAGTAGTTTATGGCGGCTAATGCTAGCTAATGATAACAAAGGGAGAGATTTAGCTTATCTTTAGCTGTATTCATGTACATGACTGAGACGTTAAATGGACTCAATAACTCGTCTCTCTATTTTTACTCACCTCTCCTGAATTTTTTTGGTCAATTTGGTTTATCTGACTGATAATACCAGGCCTCTTTCCCGTGCACACGGTGTCTTTGGGGCCTTGTTACGGAGCCTGGGGGTCCCCCCGTTTAGAGACCTGTAAACTCCCGACAGTGGAGCCTCAGTGCTTTACTGGGAACACGTCTGACCTCAGTTAACTTTACAGAAATACTGCAGAATGTTTTTGTTGAGCAAACAGGCACAAATAGACACAAATGGTTTGCAGCGGTCAGTCATTCAAATGCAGCCATACATAGGGACAAGACTAACACCTGGTTAATATTTGCCTGGTTTCAATATGGTGGTGAATTTGGTAATGTAGCACTTTCACAACTTAGAACTGGAACAGAGGGAGAATAGAGAGAGAGAAAGCGACAGAGAGACAGACTGAAAGAGGGCAAAGTGAGAGAGAGGGAGTGGGGGAGACCAAGATGGGGTGAATAAGCCATTTGTTTGTCCCTCTGCTGTCCTCCCTGGCCTTGCCTGGTGCTCGGTGCCTGGCATCCAGGATAATTTCCTTTCATACCCACCACTGCCATCCGTGCATTAGCATTTTCAGTGCAGTAAGAGCAACACTTGGTGCGTGATTGTGTGTGTGCGCACTTGTGCTTGGTTGCTTTCTCGTTTCGGGCCTCATTATGCAGGGACTGGGGAAGACAGAGCGAGGGGAGCAGGGCCGAGACATCGACCTGACATCGCTGAGATCCACCATGCCAGCCAGCGGCCCTCTGCAGGTTAGTGCATCCAAAAAGACGGAGAAAACTGTGTGAAAAAGAGGGGGAGAGAGGGAGAAAGACAGTCAGGTAAGGCCAGAAATAGGAAGATAGTAACAGAATAAAAAATACAGAAGAGAAGAGAAGTGTGCATAGTAAAGTTAAATCTGTCTTTGTATTCAGCAGTGGCTCTCCCACCTCTCTCTCTTCCTTTCAGTTTCCCCCTCTTTTTTAGTCCCTATTCTCTTCACATTTTCATTTCCCTTTCTCTCGGTCTTGGTTGATCTGTGACTCTGAATCGCTGCTCCTGTCTTAGCTTTGCCACAGAGCTGTGGTATGTCCTGTCTATGTGAGAGCTGAGGATCAGAGGGTTGCTCTGTGGCTCTCTGAGTTAGGCCGAGCGTCTGTACTCTATTCTGAGACCAAGATATTATTGCAACATCCATCAAATATCAATTAGGGCCTGGGTGAAAAGGCTAATAAACTCCTCTAATGTAGCTACAGGTCAACAGAACAAGTACTCTCTAATGCCAAGAAAAGGGGGTCAAGGAAGGGACAGTGACCTAATATATGGCTTTTGAGAAGAAGGTTTTATAAATATAATTTTTTTTCTTTCTTCAGTTATAAGTTGTTTTTTTTAATTTTTAAAGAAATTATTTTTTTGTTGTTGAGTTTTGGTTGACATTTTTCAAAGCAGCATTTGTGTCTTCATTCAAATCATCTTCTGACTCATCATTCACTACAGTTCTGAGTATGCAGCCCCCCCCCCCCCCCCACCCCCCACCCCCAGCACCACTGACCTCTCTCTCTGTCACACACACACACACACACACACACCCTCCCTGGTGTCTGTTGTGATTCATCTTATGTATCAGTGTCAGGGCCAGCAGCGTTCCTGCCCATCAACCAGCAGGGCTATCAGTTACTGGTATATTTAGCTGCACAGTCTCTAGTGAACAAAGTGCTATTACTCAAGATAAGCTGTGTGTGTGTGTGTGTGTGTGAGTCAGTGTGAATGGCTGTGAGACAGTGACAGATGTAGGAGAAAAGGTGCACTCAGTGGGAGTATATATATATATATATATATATATATATATATATATATATATATACGTTAGTATTGCATGCTTAAGGGCCATCACACTACTTTAAAGATGCTTAACTACAATTAAACAAAATGTGAAGAAATAACAGTTTTGACATTATATCAAAGTCTTCTATGTATTGTGCTGCAGTGATACTGAAGTTAGCATGCTAACTAGCCAGCCCCGACCTTTTTCCCATCTTCTAATACCAGTTTGTACCTCAAGAAGCAATAGTGAGTCATGGGCCCAGTCTATCCTCAGTCCATCATGAGAGGAAGTGAGAGGAAGTTGCGCTGCCCAGGGGCCAAGAAGTAATGATCAGCGACAAAGAAGCAAATACTTACATATAGCCCCTTTAAAGTTTTGTGGTGGTGAAAAGCCTAAAAGCCTCATTGCACATTGGTCAGCCACACAAAGACAGTAAATGTGCTTTGGTGTAGCCTCTTTCTAATGAGTGCTACATTGAAATGTAACAAGTTTGGCCAAAATTAGGCACATTTTCAGTCACTGTTTCATCCCACCTGCTCATTAGAGGAAGGTCATCTTTTAGCGCAGTTGTGATTTTGGGATTTTATCCTGTGCTGCTCAGTAAAAATCTTATGTAGGCAGGATGTCAGTTTTAATCTACAGCTATGAATTTATGAAGCAGCAAAAATATGGTTGTTTACCTGCCTGCTGGCCAACTCCAAATTTACCAGTCATGAATGCTGGCTCTGTTCATTTGTTTACCCCCAACCCAACCAACCAAACACACACACACACACACACACACACACACACACACACACACTGTGTCATGTTTCCATGAGTCACAGTATATACAGCGTACAGCTTATCTGTAATAGGGATAATAAGATGTCACAAAAATGAATCGGTAAATCACTCATCGTGTTTGTAATGTACCGTGATTACTGTAACCACATCCAGCTGTTACGGTAGCTGAGGGAGAGACCTGCTGTACATTTTAGCAGCGAGAATTAAAGTGACCACTAGATTGTGAACGACGATAAGGATCACCACAACGGCTGAGGCCCTGCACCCTCCAGCACAGATAAGCTGAGAGCCTATAGCACCATTTGGCCACCGTCAGCCGCAGTAACGATCATATCATGTGTCCCAGAATGTAAATGTTTACATCCACAGATGCCAAGTCCTCGCCACAACTATTCGTTTCGACCCCAGTTGCCTCATCACATGTTGACAGATGTGAGGAGAGAACTGTGTGATCGTTAGAAAAGTGGAAATGAGAGTATGTATGCGCACGTGTGTCTGTTTTGATGTGGCCCAAGCACGTGTTTGAAAAATCGCTCTCTGAGGGCGACACGCATCCAAAATCAATCCCAGCTCTCGCTAGTATATCACCACATTATGCATCTCATATGTCTTTGTCGTGTTGTTTTAACAGCTGCACTTACAATTAAGATGCAACAGGTGTAGTTGTGTATTTTTTGTTGCAGTAAGAGCCAGTGACAAGGAGAAAAGATTCATGGATGTTCTCCTTAAGAATTTCAGCTGCTTAGATGTGGTTTTCCTTCCATTCTGAGCTCTTATTGCACATTAATGACTCCTCATCTACAGCCACTGGTTATTTATATGGCTCATTCATATACTTGTATGGCACTGTTTCCTGTACGTACTGCAGCCAGTGTTTCTTTAGTCTTGATGGCTTCACATGTGATCTCTCCTTGTTATTTCGCGTGTACTTTCTTTATAGCAAAAAAAAAACCAACCATGTTGGTCGACAAAGACCCTTTCACCGCAGGAGCTGTTCTGGAGTTTTCGATTGCGTCACATGACCTTCCTGAGCAGTTGGAGTTGACCCGTTGTCTCGTGGTGAGATGATTTTGTTTACAGTCACAAGTTACAAAAAAAACGCTCAGTCTCATCCTGTCAGCCAAAATTGATGAGAAGTCTTTCATGTGCTCAGGAAAAAAAAAAAAAAAGATTTGAAAATTTGAACATCTGTATTTCTATGAGAACTGGGCAAACTTCATCTGCTGAGGAAGCTCAAGTCATATGATCAAAAGCTTAAGCATGGAGTTGGCCATGTGCTGATAACTGATGTTTCCAAGAGCAACAATGAATCTTAAGCCTCAACCATGCTGGTGTTTTTTTTCCAATGTTCCATGAAGTTTTCACACCTGGAAATCTTGGCAGTTTGTGATAAATGATACTGAGTTGTTGTCGACAACCATATTAAATCCTTGACATATTTCTGCTATTTTCAGTGCACTTTTTGTGCTCAGTGAATCACATGTTTTGTCTAGAAGAGATTTTAGTTATAGAATTAACTTGACCTGAACAGTCTGGACCATGGTCTGAACTTACCCTTTAAGTCCTATTGGGATATGAGCTGGCTTTATATAATCTGTTGTCAGATGAAATCCTTGTATGTCAAACAGTCACAGGACTTTACGTTTTACGTTTGATGCTTTTGAATCTCTGCTTGATTTGGAATGGGTTTCACAGTCTCTGAGTTTGTGACATTTTCTCAACATCCAAACATAATACACTCAACATAGCTTCAAATCAAGTCCAAAGGGTGGCGTGTAATTTGCTGAAATTGGATTTATGAGGTTTTCATGCAGGGTCTGTTTGAAGCTGCTGTGATGAATCTATTTCTATGGTGTGAAGGCCTTACACCTCTAAGTCATTCTCTATGTATAGAGCACAGCAACAGGGCGTGGAGTGCTGACACAGAATTAGTAGGAATCACACAGCCTCTCCAAGCACAGCAGTCATGTTTCAAAGACAGAGAATGACCACATTCGCAGAGGAGAATGGTTGCTAAACTTAGTGGCTGAGCATACTTTACAAAAATGTGTTTATGGATCCACATCTGATGTAAGCGATCACCATTTAACAAGCTTTTCTTGTATTTTTCAGCCTACAGAGGTCAGTGCAGTAGGTGATATTGATGAAGACATTAATCTTTAAATATATCACAAATATATAACTTAATTGAAATTTTTTAAAAAAAATCATAAAAAACCAGTAGGTGATATTCTGTGTTTTTTTGATTTCAACAAATTCCGTAAAAAGACCAAAACTAGCAATGTATCAGTCTTTTAATACCTTCCAACTTTCCCAGGCTGTGCGGGGCACCCTGTCCCGAGCCCAATCATAGAATCATCACTGAAGATGTTCATCTTTAAAACAGATGTTCATCTTTAAAACAGAAAACAGGTGGTTTTTGGCAAATATTACTCAAGTAATAGTAAGAGTAAAGAGTGGGACTAATTTCAGATGCGGATTTGGTATGCTGGTAATTTATGACAGCAGGACAGTTGTGAGAGCATCTCAAAATAAACCACGGTGCCCATGTCCGTGGCTCAGTGGTTAAACATGAAGGTCTGAGTCATAGAAGAATATATAGCAGGCTTTGAATGCACAATCAGCCGCTTTATTTTACTGTTGATTTGTGGCTTTAGAACATGATTAAAAATATGGAATCTCACCTTTATGACCTTTAACAAATGCAGATGATTTGATGCAGCTTTGCTCTCTTTCATGTGAACACTGTTGAAACCTGGCTTGGGTGCTGGAGTGAAAACTGTGAGAATGGGTTTGTTATTGAGTCTCTGAGAGTGATCCTTCACCCAGAACCAACCCTCTCCACACCCACTCTTTATGTTGTGCAGTTGTAAAGTTGTATTTCCATTGACTCCCAGAGGTGCACTGAAACAGAGCACAAAGTGAATTTGGCATTGTGGGCGCATGCTGAGTCAGTGAAAAGATGTAGATGGCTTTGCTTCAATCTGAATCAGAAATATTTCACCTTGCACAAATAAGTAGAGGGAGAGCAGACTATTTTTTCTGTTCTCGGAGGAGCTTAAGCTTGGTTTTATTTTGTTAGTTATTTACAATCTTAGATGACACTAGTCTGACTGACACAATGTTCTGCATAGAAACACAGCATTCAGGTCTTGGTGGCAGGGCGTGAAGCACAAAATCAAAGTTGAAATCACAGCAACCTTACAAGCATGACAATTATATTTCAGAGACATGTGAAGTCGTTTCTTGCATGTGAACAAGCCTGAACTGGCTGTCAAGTGGCTTTGGCAGATGCCAGAAGGGCAGGGCCACTTCAGGGCAAGTCTCGCATGTCGCAGTGGATATACCAACAATAATGAAACTCACACTAACATACTAAAACGTGTTAGCAATAGCAAAAACTACACTCAGGTATAATAAGAGGGGTTGCTCTTCCTATGTTCACCTTAATAGCTTTTCTCTATCCATCTGTTTTAGTGTCTGGTGCTGTATGTCCCTCTACGGCCACCGTCCTTTTCGACTCCTTCCCACTTCTCTCACCTCCGAGAATACACTGTGTGTGTGTGTGTGACCCCTGCCCCTGCACGGCAAATGCCACATTCTGAGTGTGGGTGTGAAGTACGATTCCGGGAACTTTCATCTGAGACCCAACTGAACCTCATCTTTAAATGTCTGTTGTTATGTAATAGGTGTGCATGTGTTTTTGGGCTCTGTGTGTGTGTGTCAATAGTCAGCTTTTATATGTTTAGACAGACTTTAGTGTGATGGAGGATTAGTGTGTGTCAACATCAGAATGCGAATGGAGCAATCAGATGCCAAAGTGCTCACAAAGGATTTGGGGTTCAGTCACCTGGAAGGGCCTTTGCTCAAGGGCATCTCAGTGGTAGGAATGAGGACTGAGGAGAAGGCAAGCGCTACCCTTTCATTTCCCAGATTTGTCCTCCTGGTCCGAGAATCTAACTCTTGACCTTTGAGCTTGCAAGCCAGCTTCTCCATCCTGTAGTGCCAAGTGCAAACGCCACCTGTGTGAGGTCACGACCACAATCGTACAAATAAATATTAAAACACGGATCTGCTTGCTCCGGATCATTTTGTTGTCCATACGTGGAGAATAAAATCATGAAATTTCCTACATGTTGTCTGTTTCAGCCTCTTTTAGCCTCGCAGCTCTTGGCTAACTATGAAAGGTATATCACTGCTACCATCTGGAAGTAGGTGTGGTCGAACGGATAGCTTATTAAAAACGCAACTAATGACACGTTACAATTCCTACAGTTGTGTGATAACAGACGCACAAAGCTATGCCAGTTGCAGCACCTGTATTGTGCAATTGCCCATACTGACGTAACTCTTAGTGTAGCATTGCTGCTACAGTGTGGTTCGGCCATTTTTTGTGACGATCATACAGTGGAAAGCTCTCTTTTACAATTATATTCTGGTTGCAGAAAGACAGTGGTGTAGTGCAGGGTATACACAGGTATACCTACTTGTTTTTCAGTTGCCATTGTGTGTACCCACTTCTAAATCCCCTCTGATGTGTGTTGTTCAGTGTGTACTGGAAACCAAATTTTTCTTTCCTAGCACGGCGAAGGCATGACCCTACTCTGCCTCTGATTGGTTAGTACAAAACATACATAAAGAAAGATCATATTCTCATATTAACGTCTGTCCTGATTTTAAACTGAATACACTTTATACTTTCTTTTTCTTCTTCGTACATTCTTCTTCATCCTCTTCTATTTTTTCTTGATTACTCTATTCCTCTTTCCATTTCTCTCTATTCCCCTTCTTCCTCTGTCCAGGGGGGAGTGTGTGTGTTTTCTTTTCATTTCTGGGGGGAAATGACAGCCGACTCGGTTTGAATGTGAAGCAGCTTTACGGGACCTGGCGCTTTAATTCACTGCCGTGTGCGTGTGTGTGCAGAAACGTGAAAAGATTTTTAGATGGTATGTGTGCAAAAAGAAAAAGCCAAGATGAGTGATACCAGACGAAACTTTAGATCCTACCAGATATAAACAATTAGATTATCGCACACACACTCACACACAGACCAGTCTCTCTGTCTCCTGCTCTGTCTCTTTCACAAACCCACAATTATATTGTCACAGAATGAAACACAGCAGATGTAAAGAACAATTATTCTCATCACAGACACACAAGTCTGCCCCTTTACATCCACTCCAGCAGGATATAAAATCTTTAAAATCTTTACTCCTATGTCTAACTCTAACAACCAGTGAAAAACCCATTCTAGACTCTGCATGATTATATTTCATAAAGGCATTGTTTGCAGTGCCGACTAAGTGATCATCTGTAAAACCTCAAGCTGGTTATTACACATAAAATAAATCACCAGCTGCAGCTTCAGGCCAAGAGTGTTGTGTCACACTTTTGTTCCTCATCCACTTGTTCCAGCCGTATTTGCCAAGAAAGAACAGGAAACCCCCTTTTCTAGTGCTGAGGCTCCCCTGCTGGGACACTATAACTCACAACACTACAACACAACCACATGCACACACACACACACACACACACACACACACACACACACACACACACACACACACACACACACATTCAGATGCACATAAATCACAAATGCACACCAGACTTATAAATCCAAGTTCACTGAATTTGGATCTTTTAAGGCTTTTCACAGTTTCCATGTAGCTCTGTGCACACACCCTCCTCATAAAGAAAGCATGTTGCTGTTTAATTGTTTTCTTAGAATTCATCAGGATTGATTTATTTTCAGAGAACTGTGTGTTGCTTATCAGCCGCACATATAAATCAGCTTCATTTGACTGCAGTGGTTTGAGGTGCTGCACACTTCATTTAAAACTGTAACCCGTAGAAGTGCTGTGTGCTGTGCTTGGACAGTAGCCAAATCCTTGTGGAGACACAGCCACACACATGGGGGCACACGAGTGTGGAAAAGCACACGGACGTAAAAATGGACATGAACGAGCACAAAGTCATAAACGCACACAATGCTTTAGAGGCAGATTGATCCTCTCATCTTTCTCTCGGACGACGCCTGCTCCTCCAAGAGAGGCATCAAGACGTGATAGAAAACACAGAAAGAGACGGGTGGGGGTGGGGGAGGGGGGTAACTTGGCATGTATGGAGGTGTGTATGAGTGTGTGATAGGGAGCGGTGATCTAAATGTAAATACAGACCTCTCTCTATCACTGTTTTCCCTCCCCTCCATCACAAGTGTTAGGTCATCGGATAAGACTAAGCGTGTGTGTTTGGGACAGAACCCAGACCTGGACGTTTCCGGTCAATCTTGTATGTTGGTTTACCAGCGTGTGTATGCATAAACTGTCCAGTTGACATATGTACAGTATATGTTTGTGAATATGTAAATATGTGGCTTGTATGGCTGCCAGCAAAGTGTGTGTGTGGATGTGGGTCATTGTGTGTGTGCCTGCCTGCCTGCTGAGCGTGCAGAGGCGATACAATACAATACAATATTCCCAATGAGGTGATGATGAAGAGTGTGATCGGTTTAATTGGCACGATTCTGGCTTCAGTAATGTGTCAAGGTAAACAACATAAAATAGAACTTTATAGCTGCTCTAATCAATATTAATAAATAGTTAAAGGAGACAACACAACAGACGCTAAATAATCTAAAAGATACAAAACAAATCAATCAGCAAATCAAGACATGTTTTCCAGCCCATATCTTTACTGTGTTGGTCGACTCTCACAGCTCTCATCAACTTCATTCCGAACACACAAAAAAATCTCAAAAACCGCACTGTGCACTACCTGCACAGTACCTATCAGCAGACAGACACAGTTAGCAACTGGCTGATGAAGGTAGTGGAGTATTTTGCAACTAAAGAGCCAGATGTTTCCCTCAGGAATCGGCCGATTGAAAAAAGAGTGAATATTGGAGCTAGATTTATCAAGTGGGTATGAACTTGTTCGCAAATGATGCTGGATGTGTGAACAAGTTTTACACATCTGTTTTTAGCCAAAGCAACTTAAAAGATAGACTTATATGTCAGTAGTTGAAGTGATTGGTTTATTTCGTATTTAATGAAGACATCACAGCGGTTCAAAGATTCAAGGTAGGTTATTCTGTAAGAGGACCAAAAGTGAGGTCAATGTATGGATGAAACATCTTGAGGAATCATCCAGGTAATTAGGTCAAAAAGGCCATTTTTCCTTAAAAAAAAAAAAATCACTAAACATCACAAAGTTATTATTTGTGGTTCTCTGATTGGATGATCTATCCAGCATCTATGTACATATATGGAACTGTTGTGATACTTTTTATGATGCTTGTTCACATACAGTACCTAATGTGTTAAGAATATGAAATAAGCAACAGTTTTCATGGAAGCTTGTTTAGTTTTTGTTTTTATCCAGGTCAGGCCATTAATAAAATCTCTAAATAACATTTTCTAAAATGTACAGGCATATATACAACATTCTTGTGTGTGCCATAAAATGATTTATGTTACATGTATGTTTCAGTTTTACACAAATCTTTGAGTTTAGACGTAATGGTACCATTTCAAGCTTTGTGTACAAGCAGACAATCACTGTGTTTTAGTTACTGCAACAGAATGAAGTGGCTATGTGAGGTCATGTGTGATTTTAAGTGTGTTTCAAGGAAAAAAAAAAAAGTGGGATGCAGGGCTGGAGCGATTGTGGGAAAGAAGGGGTGTGGGAGGTGGGTGAGGCTCTGTCTTACCTCATCCAGTCTCCGTCCCTGATGTCCCCTGGTGCCCGTGGTGCTCATGGGACTATTGTTGGTTTCAACACAATGAGATCACGCCTAACATGAAACAATGGCACTCTGTTATTAATTGTCCTCTGTGTAAAACCATCAAGCCCCCAGGTCTGCAGGGAGTACGCTCTATTTCCATTAGCGCTCAGTTAATGTGAAAATTGCTGCATATTTGCGCCCACACTTTGCAGTTTTTTCTACCGTGACTTGGAAAACTGTTTAATTGTTTTACCACAGTGTCATCCAGCTTTTGTTTTTAAAGGGCGGTGAGACAAGGGAAACTATCAGCTTCTGGTGTGATTGCAAATTGGATTGCATTCAAAACAATGCTGGCTATGAAGCTGCTTGCAACAATGTGTACCACTTTTACAAATATGTAGCCATTTGTCGTGTTTTAAAACTTCCTCTCGTGATCGGAAACGTAAAATGTTTCCCAGCATTTTTCTCACAGGTTACACCATCCTGCTTGCAAACATAAATCATACGTAGGAGTCTCTAAGGACCTAAATAAAAAATAAACCTGCAAAACCTAAATAATAAACCTGCAGCAGTGTGTGTGTGTGTGTGTGTGTGTGTGTGTGTGTGTGCGTGCTTGTTCAGGAATATTCATTTACCCTTTGACCTCTTCAGTGAAAATAAACAGCCATAACTCCTCTTAGACAAATGGTCCTTTACTTATTTTGAGAGCCACACATACACACATACACACACACACACACACACACACATACCATACACCACATACACACCAAAGTGTTGGTGAAGGGGACCAATAATTGACCTGGTGGCACTAAACAAAAGATCAGGGAGCACTTAAATAATAAGTTACCATCTGTTCTTCATAGTGAATGTGCATAAAACAAACACACATCTTACACAGCGTTGGTTTGCAAAGCTTAGCTGCTTCACCTTGCACCTTGGGTGGGCAGTTTTTAAAATTCATCTTCAGTGACCATTAAAGACTTTGACTTGTGGTTTGCAGTGGATTTCAGAGTATAATGTCTGAACTGGATGGACATACTGCTTTATCAACACTGGCATCCTAACAAGAGCAACCTGTAATTTTGGACATACCGTATGTAACCACATCTTTTTTTACTGATGGTTATTGATCTGTTGATGCTCCGGTAGTAAACATATTAATTAAAACTGAGAGGAGGTTGAAGTCAGTTGATTTCCGCTGAGGACATGCCTTTATGTATGGATGTGAGGCAACAAGCAGACGTGGCAGTAAATGTTGAGAGGTTCATCTCAGTGGAAAACTTCAGTCATGATGATTAAACTCTTTCATTTGCGGCACTGATAGTACGTCACAGCTGTTGTGGTTATCTGAAGCAGCTTTGATCAGCGAGGCCTTAGATCCATCCTGATCATTTCCACATTGCAACAGTGATATAAACCCTGTGGTAACCAGGGAGCTAGATTGTGGTTTGTCCTGTTTTCCTCTCTTTCTTTGGGCTTACACGTACAGTTGTACAAAATCTGTAGAGGAAGAGTTTACTCAGACTGGGCTCTGGTATCACCACACCAGCCATACACACTGAGGAATATCATCATGACCTGTATTGCTATACTAAATCAACATCCCTGTCTGTGTGTGTGTGTGTGTGTGTGCGCGTGTACAACTGAACAGCAGGAGCTACTTTATGTTTTACTTTATGTATTATAAGAACTTACTTGCCTGTGCATGTGGCTGAGTGTGTGTGTGTGTGTATGTGTGTGTGTGTGTGTGTGTGTGTGTGTGTGTGTGTGCGTGTGCGTGTGTGTGTGTACATATGTAAATGTTTACTCATGCTCACTACATGTATATGTACATGACATACTGAAAAGGATTGCACAATCCCTTCCTCTCTCTCTCTCTCTCTCTCTCTCTCTCTCGCTCTCTCTCTCACACACACACACACACCACTCCAGTCACGTTCCTATGTTTATCTTTGACTTATCTACCTACATCTTGTCATAAATCACTTGTGTGTGTCAAGCACACTCTGCATGTTGACTTGTTGACTACCACTTGTTGTTTTTTTACAAACACATACACACACACACACACACACACACCTGTTAATTTGTGTTTTATGCTACTGAGATGTACGGAAAACAACAAGATGAAGTACAGGTTCAGGTGTATGTATACGCAGAGAGAAAGAGGCCGTGACCTTGTTGCATGGTTGGTCGTGTCTGACTGGTTGAGCAGGCATCCAGTTGTTGTTGAATGCTGTGTGCAGTGGTTTTGTGTTACATTTATAGAACCTCTGGCCTCAGTAGATTTCCACCTGTCACATCTTGAGTAAATAAAATGTTGGCAGGGATGGAGACGGAACTCACAGCAGAGAAGCTGGGTTGGTTACTTTACATATCTATTTACTAACAAAAACGATACCACATATGTATGCAAATTGGTTAACTGACGGGGTGAAAGGATGAATGGTGAGCCAGGACAGTGGGATAAGAGAGATGGTGAACAGGGTATCAGATTAAGATTAGTTTGAG
Organism: Trachinotus anak; assembly: GCF_046630095.1. NCBI lineage: Eukaryota > Metazoa > Chordata > Actinopteri > Carangiformes > Carangidae > Trachinotus > Trachinotus anak. The sequence goes on along the minus strand of NW_027273869.1, from coordinate 11,605,225 downwards.
GTGTGATCTTTGAACCTGAACTGAAGTTATAAAACTTTGTTTCCATACAGTAGCTATTTACCTTGTACATTCACTTGAGAAAAAAAACTCTCTGTTTTTCTGAAAAGATCATTATCTCAGAATTCTAAGATAACAATATGATCTCGTGGACTGATCTCTTTCTGTCTCTTTGCCGGCCCTCTCTGTGTGCCTGTCATTCACAGGGTGTAGGGCATCATGGCACAGCCAGGAGAGGTTCCTTCCCTGTACTCAGCTTTATGTCGCCACAGGTGTCTCTGTCCCAGTCAATCCCGTTCAAAACTCCACATGGTCTGGCGGCAGTGGAAGTGTAGACTGCTCTGTCATCTCCTGGTAATCCTTCGATTGGCGCCATCTAAGCACCCTGCAGCGCTGAATTTCTCTCCTTGTCTGACCAGCGTGTCACCGCGTTGGTCGATGCCCAGGGAGTCCACTCGCGCCTACCTATGCAGTGCGAGCAAGCGCCAGCAACAGGATGCTGACTACAATTCACTTAATGGCTGCTGTCATTAATAACAAGGGTTTTCTGAATGTTAAACGTTATATTTAGAACCTTTAAAGCTTTTTGTTATAGTGCACAGAAATGCCCAAAATTTCTGCAAAAGCCAGTGTTTTAATAATAAATAAAGGATCCCAGAATTCTTCATTAGAATTCATCTGTTAACAGACACAGTTGAAATTTTGCTGCGCTCAGTGTTTTGTTTCTAGGGCAGAGTAATACTTTGCGCTTTTTTTTTTTTTTCTATTCGTGTTTTCAATCTGAGGCAGACTCTGTGCTGTGCTCTGTGTTCCCTCCAGTGTCTCAGTGTCTATATCTGTCTCTTCCTCTTTAAGTGGCTCTCATTTGGGATGCAGTTTCAACACAAAACAGCAGCATTCGTGGAACTCGGGAAGCGGGAATGCCCACATACACACAGAGAACACAGAGGAAGGAAGTGTGTGTTGTGGATGGTGATGAAGGCCGAGCCATAAAAGCCAGGAAGTCGCTGGGAGGAATGTCCTGCAGTGTCACACATGGCCGAGGCCTGAGAGCTTGTACGCCTGAGGGAGGTTTAAACTCCAAACAGCTACGGCTTATCTGGAGAAAGAGAGAATGACACGACAAAGAAAATCCGTGTCACGTGTCCACCTGCTCGCACCACACCTCAGCCTCTAAGACACCAAAACACAGCAACATGTACTGTACAGCCCTACAGTATGCAACATGTACACTCACAACACACACACACACGCACACACACACACACTTCCTGCAGCGGTGTGCCACTCCCACACTCCTCTTGTATTGTTTGTTTTGGATACAGACACTCCAGCATGACTGTACGTTAAGATCATATTGTGGCAAACTGACATTTCAGCTCAGTGAATTATAATTACACCAAACCACAAACGCTGTCAGGGCTGGTTGTGTGTAACCGCAGTGCTCGTGACTCTACTATAAGGCTTTGGTGACTCATATGAGCTATATAACGAGTTTGTTGCTGTTTTTAATGCCTTAATGATTTTTGTTCCCATTCTCACAGTATGGACACGAACACACACACACAGACTGCACAAACGCTTATGCAAACACACGGTGGATTTTGGAGGATTGTTGCTTTCCCTAATAGTTATTCAGTATCTGGAGCTGGATGTGATTGAATGTGTTAACTGTAGGATAAAACAGTGCTTTCCTCTCATGCCACGGCAAGTCACGGGCATTCACATTTCCAGCTGTTGGTGTTTTGAGACAAGTGCCACATGTATTTTTTCAGCTTGAAATGGAAATAGTTGCAAGGAGGGTGGAGACGGAGAATGGTAAGCTAATTATTTACCACAAATTATCTATAAATGACCATTACCTGCTCCAAGGCTGATTCTCCAATCACATCAAAGAAATACAGAACATAAATCAATCTATGAGTACATTTTATGTTTCTTTATATTTCTTATATGTCTGTCCTTCCCTATGACATTATGACAGTATTTTCCAGAATAGCCTGTTGAAAGTTTGAGGACCTGTTGCTGGTTCTAAAGTGAGAGATATAAATTGTACTGAGGCATGCATTTGTTGAAATTTGGATGATAAAATAAACCTATCGAGTAGTGAGATGTGGTGTGTCAGGTTACGCTGTTACAATCCAACATCACACATCTTCTCTGGGATGCACTGAATGTTACGTTTCCTTTTACTGTTCAGTTGCACAACAACAAGAATCTGATTCTGCTGCACCTTTAACCTTCCAGTCACGTACATTTTCATGATATTATCAGTCACTGGTCATTAAAGTATGTAGCAGAATGCAGCACTGCAGCATTACTGATGAGACTACTGGTAAACTTAAGTTTCACAAGAACTGTACGCTGAAAAATATTCAAAGCATTCTTTTTTTCAACAGAATGTTAAACTATCTCAAGGTCTAAACATTGTTTCATGGAGCATTTCACACTGAAATGACCCATGTGCTGCAGCAGTGAGGTGGCTCAGTGTTCGGAGGCAACATTCCTTCAAATGGAAAGTCTGAAACCAGCTCCCGGAGGAGCAAACATCTATCTTGAGCACCTCACTGTTGACCTGTGACCTCCTGAAAGATGGTGGCAGGCAGTTTACCAGCTTGATGAAAACATTGTGACATTATTATCAGGTCCCATTGGTGAATGAGAAATGATTGGGACGAGTTTTGAGGTAAAAGAATTTCGAAAAACTTGTTCACAGAGTTCACATGTCCATTCAATGACAGGTTAAACAAGGAATTCCAGCTATTGCTGCCATCGTCTTCCTCACAAAGGCTCTTTGACATCAGTCCGTCCACTCTCCAAACATGCCCTCCCTCTAATAAAAACTTCGAGCAAACACTCAACAATGATGTATATTTTTACAGCTCCACAAATCATGCTTGAGGGGACAGGGTCTTTTTACATGCCATTGTTTAAAGTGCATGTGTATTTCCTCTAGTAATTGCAGCACAGTGTGTGTGTGCGTATATGTGGGTGTTTGTGTGTGTGTGTGTGTGTGTGTGTGTGTGTGTGTGCGTGTGCGTGCACGTACGTGTGTGTGCATGCTTCTTGCCTGCATCACTGTGATTATGTAAGAAGATCAATATTGTCACTGTGCAGGAAAGAGACAATCAGAACTTGGAAATATTACCAAAGAATTTGCAGTATATTCAAATTTTACATATTATCAGGACAGACCATCTTTATAAACACTTATTGCATTTCGGTTGTAAATTTGTCAAAATATGCTTCTTTCACAAACTGTTTTCATGCCTAATTCAATTAGAAAGACCTGTGTGAGCAATACTGTAAAGATAAGGAAATGCAGAATGTGACTGAGTGAGATACTAAATAAATGACCTTTGATGCATGCATGAAGCAGATGCTGCTTCATGCATGCAGACTCTTAGTTGTGTGTGTGTAAAGTGCAGTACTGTAACGTGCATGCATGCATTACTGCACACGTGTGTTTGTTGGCGAAAATATTCCGTTTGCACAAAGCTATGATATTCAAAGCATGAAGAAAAGCTGCAGTGCAAAGTTATGCATTGAAGCAATTAGTGTAAATCTTGTGTCATTATAATCTCTCTCCTTGACACTAGTCGGACTGAGCTGTATGTTCAAAAGATCTAAATTCGCTACGCAGCAGTGAGGAAACTCTGGCTGTACATACTTATCATTCCTGCTTGTCGTCGGCAAACTTAACTGGAGTTGCCTCCTCAGAGGAAGCTGTTTAGAATCATTTCTGTTTATGTGTGTGTTTGCAATGTTGCCATGAGAGCATGTAGGGTGTTTAAGAACACATTGAGGGTGCACACACCACTGGCACATGACACACACACACACACACACACACCTTCACACACCTACACACAGGCACACCTGGCAACAAAGAGATTTGGACACACACACACATCTGGCACACATTTCTTCAAGGGTATTTAGCATTCCCGATGGTTCTGTAACAGTATGCAATGTACGTCAACCACTTATGCAACAGACTCTTTTAGTATGTCTGACGTCAGAGGGTAACCAGGTGTTTATGGACTCTTCTTCACACTTACACACACACACACACACTGAACTAATGACCTGCACCTGTAGACCTCTAGCCATTGTTGATACCTGCTTCATGCATCTATGCCACATTCATCCTGCATTAATGCTATGTATATATTTATATGTATATACACTACCACTACATATAGTGGTGGTAATGTTGAAGATGTCATACTCTGTGTATCCATCCAGCTGTTTCCTGAGGCTATAACAAACCAAAATTATCCTTTACATACTTGAGAAGAGGGAATTTCCTGTCTGCGATAAAACAAAAGTCATAATTTTTCTTTTGTTTGAGCATCAGTGTGGCAACAGAGCAACAAAACCTTTTCAATAGTGTATTTGTAAACTCCTGTCAGTTGAAAATGAGACCCTTTGTAAGGTTTCCGTAGGGTGCCCCTGCATGGCTGGAGCGGCCAGCTGGCCGAGTCATTGATATGGGAAACTCTGTTACACCATGTGATTATAGTGAGGAATGCAGAGAGTCAACTGATATTAGATCACTGCCACTCTTCCTCTCTTTCTACTCCCACATGGCAGATGGAAGTCCAAATACACACACACACACACACACACACACACACACACACTCCTGTGGTCAAATGTAGCAGTTAGATTATAGTGCTGTGTTCTTGTGTTTGTCTCCTACTGCACACACACATGCTGTGTGTACCTTTACCTTTACATACTGCATATGTATCTGTCATGTTCAATGAGAGTTCAAAGTTTTCTCACTAATTTCTGTGCTTGTGAGTGTCACGGGGCACTGTGTGTGGGTCTGTGTGTGGGATTGTGTATGGGACTGTGTGTGGGCGACTGTCTCACCATTGGGGTTGAGAGATCAGAAGTCAAAGGTCACCAAGGCTGTGTGGGTTGTTGATTTTCCCAGTATTTTATCTCTTCGCACACACACACACACACACACACACACACACACACACAGACACACAAATCACAATTTTTTAAATTGCTTTACATAATATATATTCAGTTTCTAATTTTTACAGTGTTAATTTTACAGTGGTAATGTGTTCACTAATACGTACACACTGTCTCAGAATGAAGTCATGTGGGTTTCGTTATCTAGACCAAGCAACTCAAAGTAGCAGCACAATGATGCAAACATACTCCATTACAAGTAAAAGCCTGCATTTAAAATTAGTACAAAATTAGAGACATATCACCAGCAAAATGTACAAAGTGTATGCAGCAGAATGGCCATTGTCAGACTTAAATTATTGCATACTTGATTGTAGGATTATTATCACTATGCTGATAACTGCATTAAGGTTAGTTACTTTCCACCAATGTTTACATTAACAAACACTGTTCTGGAGGCTACCGTGTGTTTCTGTGTGCAGGGTTTTTTTTTTGTATTAGTCAAAAAACTAGTCCCCTGATTTTTCCCATTGTTTGTTATAGTCATACATTTGACCCAAACATGCTTCAACACATTAAAAACACACAAACATTTATACTTTTGTACTTGTGGGGACCCTCATTGACGTACTACATTCCCTAGCCTGTAACCTCAAGGTCTAAAACGTGGGTCGCACAGTGTACACACACAAATAGATCTCTATGTACATCCTGCCCAGCAATTAGCGCAGCGTCCATCCTGCTGTGTAACAGCTTGTCCTCAGGAGGACAACAGGAGGAGGACACTTTGATCATCACACAGAGGCAGAGAGGTTGGGAGGATCAGCAAATAAGCAGGAGAACAACAGAAACAGTGGGTAGAAAATAGTTGAAAACAACGTGAAGGACTTAAAGATGAGAATCACAATCAATTGGATGCAGATACTAAATGATTTTATCATGCACGACTAGTTGAAACTGCAGTACCAATATGACATGAATGCATTTATTCAAATATACTATCTGGATTTTATTAGAGCATCCTGTTAGGATTATTTTGGCAATGGAGTATTTTAACTAAGCCTAAACTATGTGATTAAAAACAAACCCAGTGTTGAAAGTATTGTAATCATTATATTTTGTAATGCACCTAAATTCCCGCTAGTTAAGTTTGAATGTATGAATTTCCAGTATTTTTCTATCTGTCTGTTAAAGCAAACTGTAGTAAGTGGACTCAAGAAGAAAGCCATGATTTATGTGTCTGTAAATGGAGAGGAAGAGAGGAGAAAAAGCATAAAAAGGATGGAGAGGATGTATCCGGTGTGTTAAAATGACATGTGGCCTCACTCAGGCGTGGCATAAAGGACACAGTGGGGAACAGGTTTGTTGGTGAGAGTTGAAATAAAGTAAAAGTTTCATGATTTTGCTTATTTACCCATTAGCCCTGTGACTAAGGACGTATATTTCCCACCATATTGTAAAGGCCTGCATCATCCCCATTGGTTTTAAAACATAAAAACAACACGCACACTAACACACACACCTTTTACAAGTTGTTTTCTCATGCCAGCTTTACTAATTACAGACCAGTCAGTGGGATGATAGTTGGCCATGGGGCAAAGGTCAAGGGTCACTTGCTCTTAAGTTAAGAAGTTACTGCATATGTGTGAGTGAGGGAGGGGGACAGAAATTGTGTGTGTGTGTGTGTGTGTGTGTGTGTGTGTGTATGTGCAGATAACAGCCTCTTCCCTGTTTTTCCATGTCAAAGTTCACCTAATAAGTCTAATGGCTCTAACTCAGTGTGTGTGTGTGTGTGTGTGTGTGTGTGTCTGTGTGCACGTTCTGAATTTTGTGCTCTGTTTGTTTATTTCTAAACATAATAAGTCTATTCACTGACATGCCCACCGACCCCAGCCATCATCAACACACACATGTACAGACAAACAAATAACCTGAAACGCAGCATTTCACATGCTGAATGTGTCCCCCAACACAAACAAACAGAAAATGTCAAGAGGCGATGTCTGAAGGCGCTCAGTGGTTTACTGAATCCTACGATGTTTTCAGCTTGGAAAGTGGAAAAAAATGTCACTGTTCGGCCTGAAAACTTACATTTTGAATTTTTTTTATTTTTATTTTCTCATCCAGCAGACGCACAGCAACATTAGAGGTGTAGAGGGGTTTGAGAGTAGGGCAGCTCCCTGCTACAGCTGGCTCTACTACTACTACTAGTGACTCAGATTAAAATGAAAGCTGTTATCAATGAAACAAAAACAATCAGCTGAAAGACACTAAAATGCTCCTTGGAAGTGTTAGAAACTTTAACACAAATGTGGGTTTGTCACTGCAAGCCGCACCCTGCGTATCAAACATGTTCAACTGACTCGTTGTTCCTGTATAATACTAATTAGCGCAACTTTAAAATGACAGTCCTTGAGTTTTCAGTTCTGGTTTACTTGGCGACACCTGTGGTTGCTGGTGGTAACAGCAGGTGTGTATTTAAACGCTAACTGCAATTTTTGAACCAATGATTGTAAATGATTGGTTGAGACAAAAATCTTTGCAGAGTGCACTACTGAGCAAGTGCGGTACACCCACAACCACTAAACAGTTGCTACAGTGTAATCAAATGGTGCATTTATCTGCCTTAACGTACGTCCACTACATGGGCTTGTTTTTGCATCATTCAGGTTCAGATTTTTATCATATGTGTCTGACAGTGCTACGTATAGGATTCCTGCAGAGATAGACGTTTTTGTTAAAGAGTAAGAACCTGTCTGTATAGCCAGAAACAGCTGTTTTATCACTCTGTTTAAAGCCACCAGACTCTATTGAAAAAAAACAGTAATTTTACCTCACATTACTCTGGAGCTGCTGGTCTACCACTGCCTTGATCAGTCAGTTAGTTTGTGCTATTGTGCGACTTTCAGCGGCAGAAATATTCCTATTATACTTAAGTAAAAGTACACGACATACACACATGCACCAACCTTTGTCTACACATCACATCTAGAGCATAACATGCATTATTTCCTCTGTATCTCTTGTGCATTGTATGTAGAAGCAATTATAGGATACAAATAAGTTGAATGATCATTTCTGAAAAGTTTACATAAATAGTAAAAAGTTGGGTTTGATATAATGAAATTTTAAGGATTATAACTTTAAGCAGGTGGTTTTTTTATATTTACTCAGCAAGATTGAGCATGGACATCATCATCATTTAAAACAAATCTTAGTTACTGAAAAGAGAAGCTTCATTTAAAAAGTTTCCTCTTAGTTTGAGGCAAAAACTGAGAAATGTTTACAGCCAAAATCATTCAAGTAAGTCGTAACTGCAGACACTGTTCTGATGCTAGAAAGCCAGCGAGAGAAAAAACAATTCATCTCTTTGTCTCTGCCTCTCCTCCTCCATTCATGCTGATTCCTCTTTGTGTCACTATCTGTTTCTCTTCATCTGCTTTTCTACTTTCTCCCTACTCCCTCACACTCTATGGAAGACACATAAAAACCAAACAGAAAGATGATGCCTTCAGGCAGAGGGAGCCGTGGAAAAATGGAGAAGAAAAAAAAAAAACAGCCAAATATGCAAGACCTGAGAGAGACAGACAGAGCGATGGAGAGACAGACAGTTTAAATAAGATACTGTAAGAAAACCAGCGCTCCACTCCTAGTTGGGTTGCTTTTCCCATTGGTTATTATAGGGACCAATAGGAGACCAGGGGAGGAGCACTTCCTGTGAGATCGAGGGGGGCCTCCAGTGTGGTCTAGTGTGTGCGTGTGTGTGTGTATGTGTGTGTGTGTTTGTGTGTGTGTGTGTGTGTAGTCAGAAGTGTAAACATGCAGTTTTGGAAGCATATTCTTGTGTATATTGTTGGCACAAATGTGCCTTGTATGTGTCTAAACAGGTATACATCAAGTCAGTCTTTTGTGTGTGTGTGTATGTGTGTGTGTGTGTGTGTGTGTGTGTGTGTGTGTGTGTGTACATTATGTGATGTGGCCTTGTGCCCACAGCTGTGGATCAGTGAATTTCAGGAATGGGAGTTTTACAAGGCCTCTGGATTTCTGGGGAGAGCTTACTATATAAATACCATACATCCACAAAAAACCAGTAGGAAAAAAGATACCCTCTGTGTAAAGAAAAGCATTTTACTTACTCAGCTCAGTCCTGTGTAGGAAGCTGTATTGATATTTCATACCGTCGGCCTGACTTGCAGGACGTTGTTGCTGTGTTTTCAATTCAATTCAATTCAATTCAATTTTATTTGTATAGCGCCAAATCATAATATACATTATCTCAAGGCACTTTACAGGGTAAGGTCAAGACCTTACTTTGTTACAGAGAAAAACCCAACAGTTCCCACAACGAGCAAGCGCTTGGCGACAGGGGGGAGGAAAAACTCCCTTTTAACAGGAAGAAACCTCCAACAGAACCGGGCTCAGGGTGGGGGGCCGTCAGCCTCGACCGGTTGGGTTTAGGGGAAGATAGAAAGAGGGGGAGGGGGAGGAGAGGGGAGAGAAGAGAGAGAGACCAGGAACAGCTGTGTCGGTAATGGCGTTATTAATAATAAAGACAGGTAATAGTAATAGTAAAGATGAGTAGTGGTGGATCTGGATCCTGCTGCTCCCGAGGCAGAGATACCTGCAGAATGAGGACAGAGAGAGGGAGAGAGAGGAGAAGCACAAAACTACGGGAGAGAAAAAAAAAAAACAAAGTTAATGGCATGAAGTCATTGAGAGAGAGCGGGGGAGAGAGACAGAAATAGGGAGAGAGCGCCCAGTGAATCATGGGAATCCCCCAGCAGTTTAGCTCTATAGCAGCATAGCTAAGGGATGGGTCAGGACATACCCGAGCCAGCCCTAACTATAAGCTTTACTAAACAAGACAGTTTTAAGCCTGATCTTAAAGGTAGAGAGGGTGTCTGCCTCCCGAACCCACACTGGGAGCTGGTTCCACAGGAGAGGAGCCTGATAGCTGAAGGCTCTGCCCCCCATTCTACTCTTACTAACTCTGGGAACCACAAGTTGACCTGCATTTAGAGAGCGAAGTGTCCTATTGGGAAAATAGGGAACTATAAGCTCTCCAAGGTACGATGGTGCCTGACCATTAATGGCTTTGTAGGTGAGGAGGAGGATTTTAAATTCGATTCTGGATTTTACAGGGAGCCAATGCAGAGAGGCTAACACAGGAGAGACGTGATCTCGTTTCCTCGTTCCTGTCAGTACTCGTGCTGCCGCATTCTGGATCAATTGGAGGCTTTTTACTGAATTTTTGGGACATCCTGACAATAAAGAGTTACAGTAGTCCAGTCTTGAGGTAACAAATGCATGAACTAGTTTTTCAGCATCCTTTAGACATAGAATGGGTCTGATTTTAGCAATATTGCGCAGGTGGAAGAAGGCTGTCCTAGAGACTTGCTTTATATGTGAAGTAAAGGACAAGTCCTGGTCAAAAATGACACCAAGGTTTCTGACTGTAGCACTGGAGGCCAAGGTGATGTCATCCAGAGTCAGTATATTATCACATAGTGTATCTCTGAGGTGTTTTGGGCCAATTACAATAACTTCAGTTTTGTCTGAATTTAAGAGTAAGAAATTACTGGTCATCCAGATTTTTATGTCCTTAAGACACACCTGAAGCTTGGCTACCTGGTTAGTCTCACCTGGCTTCATGGATAAGTACAGCTGGGTGTCATCTGCGTAACAATGGAAATTCATCTGGTGCCTCCTAATAATGTTTCCCAGAGGAAGCATATATAGACTGAAGAGCATTGGTCCTAGCACAGAACCTTGTGGAACTCCATGACTGACTTCTGTGATGATAGAGGAGTCATTGTTAACATGAACAAACTGGAGTCTATCTGACAGATATGACTTAAACCAGCTTAGTGTGGTTCCTTTAATGCCGACCATATGCTCTAGTCTCTGTAATAAAATCTTATGATCGATGGTGTCAAATGCGGCACTAAGATCTAGTAGGACAAGTATAGAGACAAGTCCATTGTCTGAGGCTATGAGGAGATCATTGGTAACCTTAACCAGAGCTGTTTCTGTGCTATGATGGACTCTAAAACCTGACTGAAAGTCTTCAAACAAACCATTCCTGTGCAAGTAATCACATAACTGGCTTGCAACGACCCTCTCAAGGATTTTGGAGATAAAGGGGAGGTTGGATATAGGTCTATAATTGGCTAAAACGTCAGGATCAAGAGTAGGCTTTTTAAGTAGAGGTTTAATTACTGCAACTTTAAAAGCCTGCGGTACATAACCAGTTGATAAAGATAAGTTAATCAGACTTAATATAGAGGTGTCAAGTAAAGGAAAAACCTCTTTGAACAACCTTGTTGGAATGGGGTCAAGAAGACAGGATGATGGTTTAGATAAATAAACTGTTGAAGTGAGCTCAGGGAGATGTACAGGAGAGAAACAGTCAAAATATAAGCCAGTTACAGTTGACTCTGAGGCTGCTGAACTGGACAATACATCTGAACCAGCTGTGGGGAGGAGATGGTGAATTTTTTCTCTAACAGAGACAATTTTATCTGTAAAGAAGCTCATGAAGTCATTACAGCTGAGGGCTAAAGGTATAGATGGGTCAACAGAGCTGTGGCTGTCTGTCAGCCTGGCTACAGTGCTGAACAGAAACCTGGGATTGTTCTTGTTTTCTTCTATCAATGATGAATAATAGGATGTTCTGGCTTTACGGAGGCTTTTTTTATACGCCAACAGGCTGTCTTTCCAAGCCTTTAAAGATTCATCCAGGTTAGTAGAACGCCACCTTCTTTCTAGCTTCCTTGAATTTTGCTTTAAAGCTCGTGTTTCTGAGTTGTACCATGGAGCTAGCCTTCTCTGACTCACTACCTTCTTCCTCAGAGGGGCCACAGTATCTAGAGTTGCACGCAGTGAGGCTACAGTACTATCAACAAAATCATCAACCTGTGTGGCTGTGAAGTTAAGAGAGCTGTTCCCTACTGCATTGATACATGGCAGTGGGCTAAGTACTGATGGGATCCTTTCTTTAAATTGGTATTGTCAGACAGACGCCTGCTGTAATAGATTTTTTCCCCAGATGCTGTGTAGTCCATGACTGAAAACTCAAATGTTAACAGAGAATGGTCAGATAAAAGAGGGTTTCTGGGAGAAACTGTTAGGTATTCAATGTCAATCCCATAAGTCAGAACCAGATCAAGGGTATGATTAAAAGAGTGAGTGGGTTCATTAACATGCTGAGAGAAGCCAATTGAGTCTAATTGGTTTTCAGCCAAGCTATAGCCGCATGGGCCCAGCGATGGAAATGTCAGCCTGTTAGCTGGTCCACCACTTTGGTCCAGATCTAACTAGCTCATCAGTTATTGGAAGGACGGTCATTCAATTTTGCACAGATATTCATGCCCCCCCGATGTTGTATCCTGATCCGTCTGTGACGTCGACCTTTTTGGCTATTGGTGAAATATCTCCACAGCTATTAAATGCATTGCCATGAAATGTTGCAGAGGCCTTAATTTTCCATTTTACTTGACTTTTCGTCTCGTGCCTTAATCACTCTCAGGCAAGTTAAACTGCAAAACCAATGTGTAGATTTGTGCATGTTAAATACAGCACACATATTAAACTGCCATAGACTAGTGAGAAGTGTATGAGCTTTAAGCATTTAACAACACGGTAGTAGGGTAAAAGCTTAATCTGATTCCATAATGTAGTCTGTGTTAACTGTGAGAACTACAAAGTGATATGCACTCTTTTATCATGTTTTTCAGCAGAGAGTCGGACATGATAAATGATTTTTGAGCTGGTGCATGATATGTGGATGATGAATATCTTTGCAGGTCACATAATGTTCATTATTCCCACCAAACCCATGATGCATAACCATGTCCATAAATGCTTTGCAGGTGCTGTGTATTGGCAATGATACCTGCATGCTACTGTTTCATCCCCAATTCCTCTTTCTTTCTACGTGGCTATCTTTGACCAGGTATTTTTTCACCTTCCAGGAACACCATGGCATACATTACTGCATTTGAGTGAAGAGATATAACAATACCTAAAAGCTAGATCCTTTTTTTTTTAGAAATAAGGAATGAAAATAAATTTTTCATGGCAGTTTTATAGACTGCTGCCAAGTATCAGTCCACAGAAACAAACTTGCAATATGTTGGAGACCAATATCCTATATTTGAAAAATAAGACACTAATATGCTGTTGTTACTTCAGTAATCCTCACCAGGGAAGTCAGTTTGTGAATGATTAGAAACAAGCACTTTTTATTGATGCCTCCTTGCAGACAAGGGAAGAAAATGAGCAGGAACCATTTCCTCATTCTGCAAACGTAAATGTCGAGGTACTGTTGAGCCAAGTCGTCAGTCTTGGACGTTCATGATGGAGCTGTCCTGTGGCCACCTGGTTGTAATTCACAGCTTCTGAGGGTAAATGTGTGTAACCCTGCTGACCTCCTGCAACCACTGCACCAGACGGCTGCTGTAAATAAGGATCTATGGTTCCCCTACCTGCCCGGTGAAACAAAGGGTAAAAGAATAGTTATCAACATATGTGGATACATCAAAATAAGATCAGATTAAGCGCAATGAAAGCACAGTCAGTACATTTAGAGAGACATTACACTAAGTGAACACACATGGGCCGTAAAATTGAATGTAGGCCATTCCAGTGTTTTGGTTGTGGTGTGTGTGTAGGTGTGTGTGTCTGTGCGTGTGTGTTTTGGCGGCATGCCCAAGGCTGATGTTGATAAAGTGTGACCACATGGGTCCCCAAAGGAGAAAAGATGGAAATGGGCCAGTGTATATACATACTTTTTCTCTCACTCTCTCCCTGTGTCTCTATATCTGACACTGTCTTTTTTTTTCTTCAATCCCGCTCTGTCTTTCTCTGTCTTTTCACCCTCTTTCTCTCTTTTTCCTACCCAGCTCTCTCTCTCTCTCTGTTTCTTGCACATACTCAGAAAAAACAAGAGCCCATGGTACATGTGTTCATAGTGTTTTGACAGTCTTGCAGTTCTAGGAATTGCTTCATACTTTCTTGGAGATTAACCCAGTCAGGATCAAACTGTACTCTTACATACGCTGTACCAGGGACGGAATCAAGTTTTCCAGCACACAATTATGTCACATGTGTACTGGCATCAGTAGAGTGTTGTCACAGAAAAATGATTACTTAAATTTCAAATTACACCCTGTGATTGGTAAGCATTTGGATAAAATACAAGGTGCAGGTTATTCAAAGATACCAAAAAAAAAAAAAAAAAAAAAAAAACAGGATCAGTTTACTTTGGTTTTGGTTTGTGTCAAGTCCAAAATCTAGATTTGAGAATGTCAGCGTCAACATCTTATTCCAGAAATCATGGCTCAGTTATGATAAGCCACAGACCTCTTATGAACACTGTCAGTAAAAGCTATTTGTTTCCAAACTGCACCTGCCAACTCGCTGTCTCCACGCAGAAGGAGGCGCGCCAGTGCTCACAGGCCGGAGGGAAGTGGATGTAAACACACTGGCCGAGCCGTGCAGAGGTTTTTGTAGTGCCATTGGTTATCGCCGCCGGTGAACCTCATAGGAAATGGAAGGAGTTAGCGTTGGCAGACCACAAGGAAGAAACCAAGGCATATGATCTCAGCCAGCAAGAACGCTGTGTCAACATCCACCACAGTGTCACAATGTGCATGTGTGACCTGTCCAAGTGAAGCACTGGGGCACACGGATAGCAACTGAAAACATAGTACGGTGTTGGCTGTAAAGGGTTCGATATGTGTCGAAGGTACCAGTTGTACGAAGCACCTTGACTTGACTTGACTTGACTAAAAAGCCCCCTGCCATCACAGACTTGGGGTAAGATGGGATGAATCATTGCTCCTCATGTGTTCACAGTGCTGTACTCGATTGTGCACATGAAAGGTGTCAGAAGTTGTTATGTAAGTAGCAAGAGAAGAGAGCACGAGAGAAAAGTTCACATCCTGCTTGTTTTTCCACAGCAAACCAACAACATTTCCTTGCTTCCTTCTTTACTCCCGTCATAATTACTGTATCCACTAGAGGGATTTGTCACCACTCTGTAGACAGCTGGGGACACTTGACTGATGCTGTTGTTCTTCTTAGGACAGTCTCCATCAGAAAGACGCAGGGGGAGCGGGGCCTTGGACAAAAATTCAATTATTAGAACATATTCCACACTATTCTGATGGCTTCGGTTTTATTTGTAGATTCTGTAAATGACACAAATGCAGTGAAAAGTGGTGCAGTCTACATTTCTTGTGCAGAATCTGGTACCTCCACTGGAGGTCGCCAAAGGCATCAGGGTGCAAATGGTGATGTTTCTGCGCTATCAGGCTTTTAAGAAGTGATCAAGGCCTGACAAAAATGTTACTTCTTGATTTTTTT
Organism: Trachinotus anak; assembly: GCF_046630095.1. NCBI lineage: Eukaryota > Metazoa > Chordata > Actinopteri > Carangiformes > Carangidae > Trachinotus > Trachinotus anak. The sequence goes on along the minus strand of NW_027273869.1, from coordinate 11,589,925 downwards.
AAAAAACTTTTTTCCAAAGTGACAGAAAAGCGTCATGGCACGACTGGAAATATGGTGATTGCAAGTACTGTGGTAAAAGGTAATACTATCCATCACCATCACAATAACCATGCTCACATTTATGCATTGTGGCAGATCTGACACAGAGCACGGTTTAGGCTGTTTTGGTGCACAAATATACAGTTAAAGACTTAATTTGTCTTTAACTTTATTTGTCGCTCCAAAAATCTCTGTCTCTGTGGAGCCTAAAGAAAAACAGACTGCACCGATTCAAACTACGCTGACACAGCCTGGAGTAAAATGATCCATTTGTGGACAGAAAACTTTAATCCATGGCTCAGTGTTAATAAATCCAATATGTGCATGTGCAGTCCATGCACTAGAGCAGGACAATAATTACATCTTTATATTTTGGTTCCTGACAGCTGTTAAGAGTTGTACAGCTTTATGTAATGATGTTTAGTGTTTCCTCCTCTCTGCACGCACACACGCAATTGCAAATATTGGAAAAAAAACAGTCATTTCTGCCTTTGCTATTCACCTGTTATTTCCCTCTTCTCTATCAAATGATTGTTCTGGGGAAATAGGAATATTTCAAAACACACTCATACACACACATTCAATATCTGAAATCCCTCACGTGCAACAAATTGCAAATCTTTATTACTCCGAAAACAACTACTTCCAAATGAGCTGCAGTTTGAGCACTGGTGATAAATGACCCACGGGAAAAACTGTGAATTTTCTATTTGCAAAGAGACAAAATTGGAGAAACACTTATCTCATTTGCTCAACCCGAATATAGCACAGACTAAATTTGGTGTGACGAGAAACCAGCTTTAGGTGGATGGGCCTGTACAAACAACAAGGCCAAGGCTGCAATCATTTAATTTCCCCAAAACATGATTTCATTATCTTGATAACTGACTTTAAAGTTTGGTTTGCCTCTACACGTGACTGGTTGAATGTGCTTTTTGCTGTTTGCTTATTCCATTAAGTCCAATATCGGCTGTAGATGTGGATGATTTCACCTTTGGGGGTGCTTTTATTTTATTGCCTTTAACAGGAAGTTTGTACAGCAGTCTTTGTGTATTGATGTGGTTACAGTCTGTGAAAATGTTATTTATCATCAACGCTCACTGCATAAATGACTAACATAAGATAATTAATTGGTGACTTAAAAAGACATGACTGCAGCTCTAAATACAGAGGTGATACAGTAGTACAGAAGAGAGGCACAAGGAGACTATGCATTCAGTATTCTTCAGTATTTTTGGTGAGTCCCACTTGTCTTTAGCGCGGAGGGTAAAAGCTTAAAATATGTGCGTTATCGATCTCTTTCTCTTTCTCAGGGAGGTTCAGCCTCTAATCTGAACATGAACCTGTACGCCACCAAGAAGACAGCAGCTGAGGGCATGTTGGACATCGCTCTGTTCCTGGCTAACATCACACACATGAAGACGGTCATCGAACAGGGAGCTGGATACAGGTGCAGTGTGTGTGTGAGAGAGAGAGAAAGAGAGACATTTACTATCTAAAGAACATTTTCACTGTTTGCAAGTTCTACAGCAAAAATAGTTTTTTTAAAAAGGAGAAAATGAAAATGAATGACTATTCACAGTGGCTGTTTTCTATGTAATGAAGATATTTGATGATTTTTTTTTAAGTGAATTTAATTTGTTTTTAAAAGCCATTTGGCTCTTGAATAACCACATTTACTGTTACCTCAAACAATATTTCCTGAGTGCAATTTCTCTTCTGCATCCTCAGGTACTACGTTGCTGTTCTGACGCTCATTTCCTTCTCCCTGGCTCTTCAGATAGTGGCTGGAGTCCTGATCATCATCATCGGTGAGCATTACAAACTTAGCCTCTGCTATAGAAATCCACCCTCCACATTTTTAACCAATCATATTAACACACTAATTCACTGGCAAGGTTATTTGTTCTGAAAACACCATCAGTCGAAAAAACAGGCAACAAATATATTTTCAGTGCAATACAAAAAGAAAAACAAAACAACAACTACGAAACGATGACGGCTCCATTTTTTGTGTAGTATCTTGTTATTGTTTTGTCGATATTTTTGGTATGTGTGTGTACGTGTGTGTTGCAGCCCGGCGAGACGTCAATGATGAGGCCAATCAGAAGCGTCTGGACAGCATGAACAACATCGCAACCGTCCTCGTCTTCCTCATCTTCATAACCAACATCTTCATCTCTGTCTTTGGGATGGAGCGCACCGGCCTGTTTCCCAGGATGCATTTCTGACTCTCTCTGATGTAGGGAGTGATTTTATTATGTAGATATTTTTGGAAAGCAGGGAAAGATTCTGACTCACAGGACACACACACACACACACACACACACACACACACACACACACACTCAAATAGAGCGGTGTGACTTATTGTTCTACTCACAGTACTAATCTGCTACAGTATTACTGTACTCTGATACCTTTGTTTGATTTCATTCAGTATGAATGGACTGGGCCAAGGACCAACTAGGTGTGTGTGTGTGTGTGTGTGTGTGCGTGTGTGTGTCTGTGTGTGCATGTGTTCTTGTTGTCTGTGTGTAATGTATGTATGCATTATCACTGTGTATGTATATGTATACGTGTGTGTGTGTGTGTGTCTGTGTAGCTCGTTTTGAGCTGACCCTCCTCCCATCTTTTCAGCGGTGTTTAAACTTCCTGAACAATCTGATCACCGGCATCATCTTCCTCACCCTCATCATCAACATCATCAAAGCCGCCTTTGGCACACAGCGCAGCTGCTTGCTGCGATGGCTGTTTCAGCGTTTCATTCTATGAAACACACTAAGCAGACACATTCACACACTGTACGTGCATTCATAAACACAAACTCAGCATAAATGTGCATGATTGATACCCAATAAAGTCTGTACGATAAATATGAAGCTGGTTAGCTTAGCTTAGCACAAAGACTGGAAACAGGTAGAACCTAGAAACTAACAAAAGCTACCTACCAACAACTCACTAATTTACAGAGATGAACGTGAGTGTCCAATTTTTGTGCTACATTAAGCTAACTGGCCTTTGACTTCCTGTGTAACTCTTAAAAGCAAAGCTAATAAACATATTTCCCATATGAAAACCCTCAACTTTTCTCCCACTTTTTCCCACTTCACCTTTGCACTGCCCAGAGCCAATTTGCATTTGTCGGCATTCACCTGTGTCTAAAGTTGACTGTATATGTGCAGCAACTAAAACTTGTTCAGTCAGAAAACACCTTTGCCATCTCTCCGGAGTCTACAGGATCCTCTCAGTGTATCTATGGTCTGTGAATCCAAGAGCAGTATTCAATTCTACTGGTTGAGGCAGGAGATTCGATTTCTCATGTGAAATTTATTTAATACAAATTAACCAACGACTTTGTGACCATATGTCTGGTCAAAAAAAACACATAAACTGGACAGAGGCTGGAGGGCCTGTGTCTGAGCTGTGTGTGAATTTGCTGCTTGTATGGGTGCATTATTTTATGTTTGTTTGAATGGGGTAATTGTGAGTGTTTTAAATGTGTGTTTGTGCATGTGAGTATGCATGTACCAACTGCATGTGTGTGTGTGTGTGTGTGTGTGTGTGTGGGTTGGTGTGTGTGGGTCGGTGTGTTTGAATTGTTTGAAATATGTGTGTTTGTGTGTGTGTGTATGTATGTATGTATGTGTCACAGCCCGCAGGGACCTGAACGTGGTGTCCAATCAGAAACGACTCGACTACCTGAACAACCTGGCCACAGGCGTCATCTTCGTCACCACGGTGATTAACTTCTTCATCAGCTTCTTCGGATCCAAGAGGACTGGCTTCTTCCGCTGGCTGCTGGCTCGACTCCACTTCTGACACACGCTCACACAAAACCCATATGTGCTCACATATCACAACAACACATTTACACACACCCACACACTCTTCTGCACAGGCATTTCATCTGAACACTTGTTGATTCAATGTTAAATTCAGTTGAAAATGTTGGTGCACTTGTAATTTGTACAAAGCTGAGAGACACAATTCATGCATGTTCCCATCATCTTATTATTCAGGCTTTGAAAAGTGTTGAAAAGTCTATAATCCAACTAAAATATCTTCACTTTAACCAACTGGACATCTATTTAAATATGTGTTATCTAATTTGCTGCAATAATATGCTTGAATTTTCATTTCTAAAACAGTGCATGTGCTCCATTGTGTATATTTCAAGACTGACATGTGTTCCTATCGTGTTTGTTGGTCAATTATGGAAAAATTGAGAAAATCTGATGTAAACATTAATGTGTTATATAATTTATTCTCAAAACTTGTTTCACCAAAAATGTTTTTTTTTAAGATTCAATCTCAGACAGAAACAAATAAGAGACATACGTCCATATTGTCCTTCAGAAAGCTGAATAAATGTAGTGATTTAACAGAAGCCTGTGCTTTGCTTATTGTGGTTTTTGCCAAGGTTTGGTGACTGTGACTGGTCAGCTGAAGTGAAAATAATGAATGCAAAGTAACACTAGTATGGACAAGAAGTGGATTTCCTTTCTAAGTGTGTGTGTGTGTGTGTGTGTGTGTGTGTGTGAGTGTGTGAGGAGAGGAGTAAGTTGTCCTTTAAAATTTTGTCAGCGGAATTAAAATGTGGTGCATCCTTGTCATCCTGGTTTCTCTACTATGTATTTGTGTATGTGTGTGTGTGTGTGTGTGTGTGTGTGTGTGTGTGCGTGCATGTATTTGTGTGTGTGTTTGTCACAGGACGCCGGGACCTGAATAACTCTACTCTCCAGAAGCGTCTGGACTACCTGAACAACGTCACGACCATCATAGTCTTCATCACCACAGTCCTCAACTTCTTCATCAGTACCTTCGGCATGCAGCGCACTGGATATTTTCCGTGGCTTATGATGCGCATTCACTGATCCACACACACACACACACACACACACACACACACACATACTGCTTACAATTATACCTTTAGACTGAACAACCACACACACATTTGCAATAGTTCATAACATGTAAAGACACATGCAGCTGACCTTTTGCCTTAATTTTTTACCTTTGATGTGTAACTAAACAATATCAAGTGTTTAACAGAGCTGTTGTACATGTCTCACATTTTAATTTTAGCTTATTTTATGGAAAAAAATTACTTCATAGCCTACACTTTTCTCCACTAATTAAATGGTACAAGCTTTGTTTATCTCGAAATATTTGTCTAAGCACTGAAATAAAAAAGTGTAAAAAATACTTTTCTCTCAATTCTTTCTTCTTCTTCTTCTTTACAAATACGGCGCTTTGATTTGACAGAGACAGCCCTACTGCGGTATAGCCTTCTTTTTTACACATTTTTGTTAGCTAATGGGGCCATCTAGTGAGAGATGTCTGGATAACAGTCACTTCCCTCAGCCTCATCTAACTGCTCTCACCAGTGAACAAAATCAACAGATAAAACACAACAAAAAGCAAAAAGCATGAATTATTGTTTTGATTCTTAATATTTCACACTCATATGAAGAATGTCTCTTTTTGCTTGCCCTATCACAGTCACAGACCAACCTGCTCATTTATCATTTTACATGAGTTTTAAAGCAGCACTGGTGACTCCATCTTGGCTGACATGACAGAAAATAAAGCAAAAGTACAGAGATGTATGTATCAGACAATACAATACTGTAAACTATTTCAATTCTCTACTGTACATATGCCCTCAATCTGCATTTATCTCTTCCTTTTGATGTTCATTTTGGTTTGGTTATTTTTCCGCACAAGACCTAAAGACCTGAACTTTCCTCAAATAGAATGAGATCATCTGTAAACAAATTTAGTTATTTCAAAGCAGCTATTTGTAAGGTTTGCCATTGTTACATAGCTAACATTAGCATTGACAGCTGTTTACTTACCAGTCATGCCAAGAGCTTCAGCCACTGTAACAGTGACAATACAAGAGGTTCTTATATGTTCTCTGAACAGCATAACTTCCTCAGGACTTAACACCACAGTGACTTGATATCAAAAAGTGACATGACGGGCCACACTGGGCCAGGACTAGATGATTGGCATCATAAGAAACACAAACTAAACAAGAGTGTTGCTTCCCACTGCTAGAGACGGCTCTTGGCAAGTAAAGGGATGACATTTGACACTGAACATTAACATTTCCTCGAGACTGGTAAGTAAACAGCTGTGAATGCTAACATTGGCTATGTAACAATAGCAAGACTTACAAATAGCCTTTAAGTTAGGACATTGTTGAGGTTGGAATATACCTCCACATGCAGAAATGCTAGTTGTTGGTTTGTTGAATTTTTTGTGATAAACAGAATTTCTATAGCATTTCACAGATGATGATACTGGCTTTTTATCACCACAGGCAAACAGTAAAATTAAATAAAACAGAAGGCCACATCAGTAAAGAAACTATCCAAAAATGTAATTGTATATCTGAAAAATATGTAGTCCTTTTTTTTTTTTTTTTGCAAACAACTTCTCTTAAAATGAAAATGAATAATCCATGGACGAAAAGATTCACACTAGCAGTCTGAGGGGAGGGAGCAAGGCTGCTGAAGTCATTTTTTCTAGGAAGAGGAGGGGAGGGTTCAGTGATCTCATGTGTCATTCCGGAGAAACGAAACTACTGAAGGGAAACTTTTTCACAAAACACAGACATTGCTGCAGGTAAAGTTCAGCTGCTTTTATGATCTTACTTCTTGTTCCCCTGTAGGCTATACTGTTATCTTAACAAATGCTATCATTTCAGATCAGTTCAGCAGTGTGTAGATGAGAAATAGGACAATAATGATTAGGTCACCAGTTTACTTTCAATGTTAAACTTTAGGATCTTAATCTTTAGGATGTTTTACAGTGTCAAGTACTAAAGATGCATATCCATGTACTATTTAATTGTGAGCTAATTTTATTTGAACTATTTATATTACAAGTACAGTATACGGTGTTTGCTGTTTAGCTCGACTGTTTTCTTCAAGTTACAGAGGGGGAGGTAATCAGTGGTGCGTTGCCAGCATACGTTACAAAAGTATGTTGGCATGAATATAATCATAAGTCTGTTAATACACTTTTCTCCTAGCGTCAATAAATCCGTCAATACTTCCATAGATCATCACAGCGACATTCTGCATCATCAGTCTAATTGACTGCAGCCATTTCAGTTCTCCACTGTAAATTCCCAGAATCATTGTTTCCCTCAGTGACTGGTGAGCCTGGGAAGATTAACTCTTTAACTCCATGATGTTAATATGAGTCAAAATGTAATTTGAGGACACAACTCTTAGATAATGATACATTGCCTTTACTGCAGATGTTTGTTGATGTCCACAAGAATGACTCTTTAATGTGACTATTTTTGCATTGCAAGGAGAAATACACTGGAGATAATAGGTTAACTCATAGTTAGTTAAGGTTGGCACTCAGGTGGCCCAGAGGTTAAAGCCATGAACTTTTGTGCTGGTGTCAGCCCAACCCTCATTGTCTGCAGTCTCTTTTTGTTATCTATCCAATGAAGGAATACAATGCTACAAAAAAATTAAAAATAAATTTAAAAAATAGTTGAGTGAAGCTTATTGTCAACTTTTACCAAAATAGCCAGAAACTGGTTTGTTCATAAACTAATCATAAACTTGCTGCAGCACATACTAAGTACAGATCTTCTGGCATATTGAATCTAACCTACATTATATCTATAGCATATAATGGAAGACCAAAACCAGTAAAACCAGTGTCACACTTCTGCACAATTACGTGTTGCTTTCATGCTCTGACACTGACTGCTTGGGGTTGAAACTGAAAGTCATAATCATCAAATCCTCTCCTCTTATGTAGACATGGCCTCAGCCAGCAGCCTCCCATGTGAACAACAGCTCTTGTGCTCTATCTGTCTGGGTGTGTTCACTCAGCCTGTCACTATACCATGTGGACACAACTACTGCAAGGCTTGTATCACAGGCTACTGGGCCAGCAGTGACCTGATACAGTGCCCCCTCTGTAAGAACAAGTTCCGCGGTAGACCACTGCTTCAGGTCAACACAGAGTTCAGAGATATGGTGGAGCATTTCAACAACATGAGGGTGAGGAGTGAAGATCAGATCCTTGCAAAACCAGGGGAGGTGCCCTGTGACATCTGCCTTGAGCCGAAGCTAAAAGCCCAGAAGACGTGCACGGTGTGTTTGGCCTCATACTGCCAGTCTCACCTGGAGCCTCATCAGAGGGTCAAAACCCTCAAGTCGCACAAGCTGATTGACCCTGTGTCAAACCTGGAGGACAGGGTGTGTAAGAGGCATGGCAAGATGTTCGAGCTCTTCTGTCCCACAGACCAGATGTGTATTTGTTTCATGTGCTTGAAAGACGACCATGTGATGCATGAAGCCGTCCCGTTGGAGCATGTGGTCAGAGAGAGGAAAGCCCAGCTGGAGGAAGTGGCATCTGAGATGAAAATGATGGAAGACACTAAAACCAGGAGTATTAAGGAAATCAAATACTCAGCGGAACAGAGGAAGAAAGAGTTGGATAAAGAGATAGCCGACATTGATGAGGTTTTCACTGCTCTGGTGGCCTCTCTGCAAAGAAGCCAGGTCGAGCTGATTGGCTTGATCCAGGAGATGCAGAAGCCAGCAGAGAAGCAGGCTGAAGACCAGGTGACACAACTGGAGCAAGAAGTCAATGAGCTGAGGAGGAGAAGATCCAAAATGGAGCAGCTCTTACAAACAGAAGACGACCTCCACCTCCTGCAGAGCTGGCAATCCCTCTACGTCCCTGCACTCCACAAGGACCTGTTCCACCCCCTGTCCCACTTCACCCCTCCATTTACACACAGTCTCTCTGACAGCAGTCCACAGAGTTATGTGGGAATGGTTAAAACAGCAGTGGCTCAGATGGAAAAGATACTCAGCAATGAGATGGAGATGCTTATTCATGATGTTAGGTTGTCTGACGGCTGTGAGAGCCCTGAACAGCCTGATGCAGCAGCAGCAAATCTGATCAGAGATGAGTTTATTCAAGAAGTGTGGACTGCGCCTCAGGACAAGCTGATGATGATCCAGCAGTGTGATGCAGTGGATGTGACTCTGGAAGCCTACCCAGCCTTGTCTAGACTTATGGTGTCTGAGGATGGGAAGCAATTGAGATTACAGACAGGCCGACTGCAGCTGTTTTTTAATGCTTTACTCGTGGGAGGAAGTAAAGATCTGAATTATGCCTTTGCGAAAGAAGGTTATTCTTCAGGAAGGTTCTACTATGAGGTTCAGGTCAGTGGGGCCACAGGTTGGGTATTAGGAGTGGTCAAAGAGTCCCTTAAATATGAGATGAACCCCAACATTGGGAAGGAGGGCTGGGGATTTGGTGGAGCCTGTTTGTATGATGGCACTTATAGTCATTGGGTTAACTCTAGTGGAGTGTTCCTGAGGCAAAGACCCCAGACAGTCGGTGTATTTGTCGATTATGAGAAGGGAGAAGTCTCCTTCTATGACGTGGACACCAGGACTCTGATCTACTCTTACACAGGATGTGCTTTCACTGAGACCATATCAGCACCAAAAAGGTTACTCTATTCTCTGACTGGCTCTCCCTTCAGTAGCAGGCAAAAGCTTTATCCTGTTTTTGTTATTTTTGATAATGACCCTGACAATGTACTCACAATTCTTCCTGTAAGTCATGCAACCTGAGGTGCCACATGCATCAAAGGGAATTAATGTGGTACTTCTACTGAAAGTTTTTTTTCCTCATTTCAAATCATTCAGTCATACATCTGCTCTGTTTGTTAGCAATGGAGAATATACATTAATGGATTTTATAGTATATTTCTTGCAGCACAGAGCTGTTAACAACTTGGAAACAGTAGAAGTAATATTCTGTATATATATTCTGTATAAAGATTCAGAAAAACTTTATCGATGCCCTCAGTGAAGAGGGAAAATAGGTCAAATAAGTAAACAGGTAAAACTGACAAAAGCTACTGTAAAATAGTAATAATAATAAATACACAGTAAGCTAATTGAAAAATACACAAATGCAAATGTGCAAAAAGTCATTTTTGACAACAGGCAGCAGGTCCAGGGTCCTGTCTGCTCCGTCTCCACCTTTTTGACAGTTGGTGATGACATTCATTTACAGTCTGTAAGAAAGGTACAGTACAAGGTAAGGAAGCCGTTTACAATACATACATATTGCAATACCTGTATTTGACCACAAAGTGGCACCAATGTTTAACCTACATTGTGGTCTGTTGTCTAATTGCATACATAGTCTGTGGGGATGCATCAAATTTCCAGTTCACTCAACATCCACTTTTTTCTTATCTTATGCTTAAGTATCAATAATCTTGTTCATCATTTATTTCGTTGAATTTTATCATCAAATTTTGAGCAGATAATATGTGTGTTACAAATGTTAATCGGGACATTGTCATTACATGTCATTACATTATGTTTTGTTATCACTTCATCCGAAAACCTTTTAACTTCAGATGACATAATTCTCTCATCTTTTTAATGTTATCTTTTTTGAATGCACATCCACTTTGCATGTTTGGCCAAAACATATGCTTCAAAAAAACCAAGTGTTTGTTATGTATTATGGAAGTGATATGTATAATTCTGTGTAATAAAACTGCATATCTATTTCTGTGTTTGCTGAGCAAGACACACGACACGCCAGGTCAAGTGTCTCATATCAAGAGATTTGAAAGACTTAATGATCCTATACCTTTAAGCCTACCTTTATCAATGTGCTTGATAGAAGTCACATATTTAAATGAATTATGATAGCACTTTTCAAAGCAGTGTTACAAATCTTCACAATGATGAAACGCGTAAAAGTCACTGGCAACTAAAATAACCAGCAAAAGTTCTCACTGATTTGAGTCAGTGGAGACATTTCAGAAGAGAGCGCTGGTCCACCACTCCTGATGTGTTTCTCTCAAGGGGAACTTTAGCCAGCAAACTATTTATACCTCAGCTGTCTGACTGACTGGCGCCCAGGGAACTGGGCCACTGTGTGTGTGTGTGTGTGTGTGTGTGTGTGTGTGTGTGTCTGTGTGTGTGTGTGTGTGTGTGTGTGTGCATGTCTTTGCTCAGTGTCTAGTTGGAAGGATGTCTTTATGATGATGTATAATTGTGTGTGAGACGAACAGACAAAGACAGAGACCTGTGAGATCAGAGTGACCAGCTATGAAATATGCTGCATACTCTTTACTCTTACCCAATACTGTATGTAGGTCATTCACTCATCAAACACTGACTGACTCTTAGTGAGAACATGCCATGGGTCGTGCTGTCATGAGGAAAAGCATAGATGCAGAAGGAGGTTAGACGCAGCACACTAAAGAGATGAGTAACCTCCTTAATGAAACTGAACAAATATAAATGAATATACATGATCTAATAAGTTTAACATTACTTTTAATCAAACTTAGTGAGATTATCTCCTCCTAGTGGGCATTTTGCACTGTGAATCAGGAATATTAAATTGACAGCCCTTTCTCAGACTAAAGGACATTTAACAGAAATTGACATTTTGACTGCTTGCAGGAACAATCCAGGTGGAGCTAATAGCAGTAATGATGGCTCAGGTCCAGCAACTGCTGCAATGCAATGAAGCAGTTAACAATGTTATTAGTTACACCTGTGTTTGACAAGTCAAAAGATCTGTTGCTCACTGAACTTTCTGAGCAGCTGTTCTGAAACAAGCCAAATATTGACCTTTTTGGGCAAACTTAGCCGAGATTTAGTTAAAAACCTGTAACCTAAAAGTTCTGAAATTATTAAAAGCCCCCCATATTTTTTTATTGTAGCAGGTGGTATTTGATTACCTCTGTACCCTTATTTGTGCGTTACCTGTATACATGCAAATGTAAGGTGACACGCAAAAATGTAATATAAATATGGCCTAAATGCAGTATCCAAAGTGTGGTGGTGATGTCCAGGGATGAAATGCAATCAGGTGGGATTGCTGCAAATGCTATCCAACTATTTGCTCTTCTCAGATTCAAAAATTATTTAATTTTACATTTAAAAAAAAAAAATTTATATCTTCTTCTAGATAACATTAAAAACTCCATTCAAACCTTGAAATATTCATCTGCATTACGACATTATTGGATAAATTCTGTTTTTTGATATGTTTCATACTTTCCAAAATATATCCAATATATTTTTTCCCATTAAGATGAATGGGCGAAATGTTCAAAATTCTCAGTCATCCGCAACTTTTCATGCATTTTTCAAACCCTTCTACGCTTCTTACAACCTTTCAGTTGGAGACTCTTTTCAAAAATGAGAATGTTCATAAGCTTTTCTACATTTTTGGTTTTATTAAACCTTGAAATCCCATTCATACATTTTGCACAGCGACAGTTCAAGTTTTAATGAGAATTTCTGGTCTTTTACATTAGTCTGCATGTGGTGGAATGTGTGCAGCTAGAGTGAGTGAGTCGAGCTGTCTCCAGGTCTTGGTTGGCCCACTACGTCTGCCCATTGGTCTGGTGATGGTAACCAGAGGTGAGGCTGGCTGTAGCTCCCAAGGCCCATGAGAAGGCTTTCCACACTTGGGATGAAAACTGTGGGTCCTGGTCCAACACAACATCCTGAGGAATGCCATGGAGTCTGCACTACTTTTGAAAAGCGATCAACAATAATCAGTATAGGTGGTGACTGATTCGAGGACTTACTACTGCCACAGTCAGAGCAGACTGACACAAAGGTTTTGATATCTCGGGACATGGAGATCCACCAGAAATGTTATATTTAATGAAGGAGAGGGTGTGATGAACACCAGGGTGGCAGTCGAATTTTGAAGAGTGCCTCCCTCTGTGTTACAGTTACAAACAAGCAATTAGGTGGGCCATTACTTTGGTTTGGGTTGGGTTGGCGTGATGCGCTGCTCTGACCTGAGTCTCATTTTCCCAGGTGACAGCAGCTACCACACAGGAGGAAGGAAGGATGGTTTCTGGGTCAGGGTCAGCTTTTTCAGGTGAGACCAGGCGGGAGACGGCATCTGGCTTGATGTTACGGGACCAAGGATGACTAAGTACATTGATTCCGGTGCTGTACTTTGAGGAACTTCTCCTATACTTACTTATTTCCATTTCAAACCACTTTATAGTTTTACTCAGTTCAGGGGGAAATATTGTACTTTTACTCAGCTACATTTATTTAACAGCTATACTCATTTACTGTAAAAATTAACATTGCAGTGAGCTTATAAAATATTATGCATTGTGATAGATTAAATGCCAATATATAAATAGTAAAAAAAATCCGCTCCACCTTAAGCAACTACAGCACTTAGGCTAAATGTTGCTTACACATTAATCCATAAGTAAGAATACTATAATGTAATATATAATAATCCAAAAGTTTATTTTTTAGTTAATTTCACATTTTGTTACACTACTTTACTGGAGTAACATTTTCCAAGAAAGACTTTTACTTAAATGCTTCTTCTATGGCATCGGATATAAAAGCCTATAACTATTTGATTTTCACAGGGTTAGAGAAGCAGAGACACAAAGACCGCCAAAGTGGTTAAATCATTTTTACCAGAATTGTTAAATTCTTTCATCATCAAGCATCTACATAAAATGCCTATTTCACAGAATATAAAGATGAAGGAGCTATTTTGCTATATTTTAATCATGGAGGAGAGGAAGGGAGGAGGAGGCTAGGGAGGGGTGGGGGGGCGCGTACGTCTCACCGTGGTGACGTCACGGGAGCGCCCGGGCAGTGGGGAAGCCACCAGTGGTGGAGCTGGCAGAGACGGAAAAGAGGGAAAGATAGACAGAAGAGATAGACAGGAGACGAGGAGGGAGACAGCCCGAAGGAGAGCCTTCCCCCCTCGGCTGACCGTCCGCCGCGTTACGAAGCGTCACTTTGAGGTTTGACAGCAGCAGAATAACTGAGGAGGATATGTGACTGGCCTTTTTTTTTTTTTTGTTGTTGTTGTTTTTTTTTTTTTTTTCTTTTTCTTTTTTAAACACAGAGCTTGTTTCACTACCGAGGGCACTAACGTTAACACAGCCGCAGTGAGTATTGTAACTTAACCGGCAGCCTCAGTGTGTGCGTGTACACATGCATGATTTATTACAAGGGCCTACGTATGTATGTGTGTGTGTGTGTGTGTGTGTGTGTGTGTGTGTGTGTGTGTGTGCGTATAGGTCTATGTATATATGTTATAGCATGCTGGCCACTTCTCGCCCTCACATGTGTGCCGCCTGTGTCGGTGTGAGCCGCTGCATGTAGGCACGTCTGAGGACTCACACGAACAGGAGCGATAACATAATTAAAATGTGATGGCCGCTTTGAGGTGCAGCAGTTTCAGGTCAGCTGTGAGACCCAGCACATTGTGGCTCTGTTAGATTTCCGCCGTAGGGGAGCAGTATGCTATGCGTGTTTTGGCCGGGCTGTCAGTATGATACATTTTGTATTTTTTGCGGGCAACAAACGACAGTAGGAGCCCGTTCAACAAGGCGTCCTCCCGCTTTGTTCGATAAACCAATTGTAGCTGCACAGCCAGAGGCTTCCCCAGGAATAACAGGCTAATAACACTGTGTCTTGTCTGTGCGCCTCTAAATGCGATTATCAGTCTGTTCACTGTGTTGCAGGCGGCAGATGAAGTGCCGCCGACATCCTCGTAGTTTCTCAAAGCCACATAGAGTCTTCCAATATTCCCTCACAGCAGCAGCTCAGTGACCATATTGTACTTTATATCTCCTGTGGTGCCACTTATATTCCCTTAGAGACTTAAACATAAGTTTATGTTTCATCTCTGTTCCCATCGGGACTTTTAGTTGTGTTGTGATATTCCTTGTTTGTGTTGTGAACTTTTTTTTTTTTTTTTTTTTTTTTTAAAGACAAGACACAAATCTGTGCAGCTCTCTTAAAACGATGTCCCCGTCGCTGTTATGGCTGCACAGGGCTGTCAGCAGCCACGTCTTGCCAGCTGACAGATTGCACGCAAAGCCAAGCAGTCGAGACAAGACCGGGCGACGCGTAAAAGGCTGATATCAACGCCTTTGCGCACCCAATCGATCGGGGCAAAACATGAATCCGATGTGATCATGCTGTTGAAATCTGCTGCGTGTGTTTTGCAATGCACAAGAGGAGGAGGAGGAGGAGGAGGAGGAGGGGGGGGGGGTGTTTGGAGTGGAGGGGCACGCTGTGATTTCCTCCGTGTTCCGCCCACAGCTCCATTTCTTTGCACCGCCCCTCCTCCGGGAACACCGAGTCAGGGAACTGAGCTGCTTCCTTCCACTGAGACTGTTGTAAACACTGGGCATTTTTAAATGTCCTGGCTCTGCACACTTCAGTCTGCCTTTGGGTAAACTTTATTCTAATTTAACAGCATCTTATTTGGTTTCATAACTAGTTTGAACAATAATTTACAAAACTTAACATGACCTGATCCAGGGTCATATTCTCCTGAACTTTTGAGCCCTAATGAATCTTTCTGGAGCCGTCTGACTCCTCCGCCTCCAGGCTCAACATCAAAGGTAAGAACTTTTGTCTTAATAGCTCAAGACCTTGGAACAACATGAGGAACTTGACTAAGACAGTAGCTCTTTTAAATCACTTCCTAGATCTCACTTCTATCTATTCTCTGATGATTCTTGTTTGTTATTTATTTATTCAGTTTATTCCACTTGTTTTATCACCTTGCCAGGGGTAGGATTTATTCTATTATGATAGATAGATAGATAGATAGATAGATAGATAGATAGATTCAGGGGATGTTTGGGTCACCTTCTCATCCTTTTTAAGCCCATGCAAGTTGACTGTATGAGCACATTCCTCTTTACAGGATGAGCCTGGGGGAGTTACACTCTCACTTTCTCTTCCATTAACTTCGACACACTCTTGAATTGGTTTTTTGCTTTCATGCCTTTGTGATAATTGTCAAATCTCAACGGTACATTTTCCATATTTGTTATGTAGGCAGCAGATTAGATTAGATAAGTGTATGGTGTGTAATTGCACGCCCACGGCATCAGTGTGTTTATGTGCATGGATGCGTGTGAGTCATATATATAGTGTGCACGTTTTGTTTGCCCAGCCTGCATCTTGGATTAATTTCCTGTGGTACACAATAGACTGGAGCTGATGCTATCTGTGTCTTATCAGTGCTGTGCTCTCCAGTGTCTGAACCATATTATATATATTATCGCAGATAGGATCCGTGGCACTGGCACTGTGGTGAGTCAAAGTTTGTATCTTCCCCAGACATCTTCTGCCGGACACATTATTCACTGTCACAGACTGCTAATATTTTCTCCCAGTTGTAATTGGCCTGCTGAGTTAATTTAAAAAAAGTCCCATTGCAGTTTTGGCTATTTCAGTATACTGTGGGCAGGATTAGTTGGTTTTTCTATTCATGGTACAAGTGACAAAAACCTTTTAATTATTGAATTTGAGTTTTCTTTTAATTCCTCCACATATTTCCACAAAACAAAACAACTTGTTCTACGTTCAGTTAAAAATGCAGAAACTGGCACAAAACTGTTGATGATGATGATGAATGATATGTCATCAGTATCATGCCCTGACATGAAGACAGTATCCTGTGTCTGTACAACCAAGCCACCAAGCCAAACCACTAATAATACAGTACTCAAAACCAAAACAACAGCACGGCAGTGACTCCTGGTAATCCCAAAGATACCAAGAAGCAGCGAGAAGCTGCACTGGGAGTGACCTCAAGCCTGCATTTACCAAACTGCTAAAAGTGACATTTTGGACCAAAGTGAAAAGTGAAAGTAAAAATAATTGAACTTTACTGTGCTTGCAAACTTAAGAATACAAGCTGTTCATCTATATTATGTCTTGCAACTTTAAGCTGCTCTCAAATTTAAGAGTAGCTCCTAGATGACTGAATTGCAGAAACAGAGGAGCACTAACACCTTATTATTTACATATGTTTTGAACATTTGATAGGATGTGATACCAATTTTTTAATGTTTTTTGGCAAACAACACAAAGCAGGAAGTACATTTGTAGCAACTTTGTGGCATTATGATTTCTCTGATGAACCTTGTATACTAGCAGAATTTATTTAATAAATATATTTGAATTATTAGTTTCACATGGTAATTGCTCTTGGAGGTGTTAATGATTTCACAAAGATAAAATTAACTTATTTAAGAATTACTTTTTGCTTTAACATTCAAGAGTTTTTTTTAAGTATATTTCTTATAGGTTTGATAAACCAGGGCCCTGGATGACACATGAGTTGCAACATAGTCTTTCCTTTGTCTTGTATTTACCGTGACGTAATAGTAATACTGTTGGGGCTGTGATAATTCACCTCACCTTTGCACTCTTTAGACAAATAGCAATCAGATTTTCACAGAGGTAATGTTATCATTGTCCTGATAAAGCAGCTAAAAAATGTTGAATCTGGTGAATGCTGGATCATCACTTTAAACCATCAGACACATTAGGTGCAGAACAAGTTGGCTCCCCTTCAGTGGAGCTGTCGAGTTAACTTTCAGTGAGATGTGTAACCCCAGACAGCACCAGCGAGTCCTTTCCAGCCACATCATATCACAATGAGCCTGACAGGAACAGAAAGTAATGGAGAATAATAATATTCAAGATGAGTGCAACATGTTTTCATGAGCCTCGATCCTCAGGCGAGTGACGAACTTTGTCAAATTCAGCTCCCACGCTGAAACACCAGCTGGATAAGTATAGGTTGAGTGGTGTGTTGCTTTGTGCGGCGTGATAGACGGATGCGTGGTTGTCACATAAATAGAACATGCCGAACACCTTCAGGAATGCTGATGGAGAAAGAGAGACGCTGCGAGAGGAAGTGAAAGCATCAGGGAGACGAGTGAGAGTCAGAGAGGGAAAGGATGGATTAGAGGCAGGAGAGAGAGAGTGATGGGGAAAAGAAAAAGAGATAAAACATCTGTCTCCCATATTAGGTAACTAACAACCTGATTTTCATACCCATACCTTGTGTTTAATACTTATCCCCCAAATCATGTCTGCTTGGCTCTATCATAAGCTTTACAGTAACATCTGTATCGTTTAAGGCAATGTTAATTTCAAGCCACTATAATCAATATTTTTATATTAACAACAGATCACATGACTACGTGTATGTGAAAGCATGTGGTGACATGTTTTCTACACAGATCATCGTCACCTAACTGCAGTTCCCCACAGCTCTACTGAGCTTTATAGCGTCTTTCAGCTCTGAGCAACAACTTTACTGTTTTGGGTCATTCTGGTTTCTCATTTTTGGCTGCAGCAGGCAGCTGTTTTCAGCAAAAAAAACAAAAAACAAACTCTAAAAACCACACTGTAGGCTACGTGCCCAGCACCAAACAACAGACTGACAAAGTTGGCGACTAGCTGGTGAACAAAATGGGGCATTAGCAGCTAAAGAGCCAGCTATATCCCTCAGGAGACACTAGAGACCAAAAACAGAGCTGAATATTGGATTTAGATTCATCAGGTGGACAGAAACACGACTCCAAATGAATACTGATGTTGCTCTGTATCTGCAGGATATATATATTTCATATATGTGTGTGTATGGGTTTGCTAACGAGTTTGCCATATTATCTTAAAAGGTGGTAATGTGGCAGTGTTGTCTTAACTTAAATTTCAGCTTCTTTCTGCTGCTATTTAAAGTTTAAAATTTAAGTTTTTATCTGTAGCCATGTTGTGCAAAGGACAAAATTTGAAGTCTGTCCTCTGCTGTTCCAACACATACTGGATATCTACACAAGTACAAGTACTTGGCATTCAACCGTGGAGACTTTCTTGGTAGCCTAGTGTGATATTCTAGGATTTTGAGGCCTAAGACAACATTGTGTGTGTGAGGAGGGAGTGTGTGGAGGAAAGATGAGACATGCAGCATGGCTGTTAGGAACAGTACAGGGAGGCAGAGGATGAAATGCAGGGCGTTGTATGCACTGGTGTTTCCTGGAGAGTGTTTTGTAGACATGAAGGCGATGAGGTTATTTTGGTTCTCAAGTTCACTCATGCGCTGTTTCAGGATCAGTTCCAGCAGGTGTTGTGGCTTTAATCGGGTATATTGTGGTTGGATATTTACGGTCCAGTCTATGATGAAAGGCAGGTAATCTTTGATTACAATTATAGATCCCCCAGTCAGAGTTTGGCTGATAATCTTGATTTAGCAGAAGTGAAATGATCTGATTATTGATCTGATTAGAGCTGTGAATGTGAGTATTTTCTGTTTTGCATAATTTTCTGTGATACTAAACTGAATATTGTTGGGTTTTTGACTTTTGAACAGACAAAACAAGATCTTTGAACATGTCACCTTGGGCTGTGGGAGCTTGTGATGTCAATTTTTTTTTTTTAAATCTGACATTTTATAGATCAAATGATTAACTGATCTATCAAGAAAATTATCTGTAGATTAATCAGTAACATTAGTTACAGGTCTGATCGCAATTGCCATAATATATTGACATCCATGCTAAGTGGCACATTGCAAAACAAACATGAACTTGAATTTGACCAAAGAAAACATCTTGAGACAAGGTCCACTCACTTGTTTTTTGCTGGACCCGCTGTTGCTATATCCCCGTATCTGAGTGAGTGAGTGAGTGAGTGAGTGAGTGAGTGAGTGAGTGAGTGAGTGAGTGAGTGAGTGAGTGAGACCATTGGTTGGCGGAGAGTTGGACTTTTCCCATCAAGCGTTGCTCACTTGAAATGATTCAGCACAAACATTTTCTGTTACATCATCAGGGGGTGTTCACAGGGATTGTCATTTTCAGAGCCCATAAGCAGCTTTTTTTTTAAAAGCACCTAGCGTCAAATTGAGCAACTTTTTGGACAAACCTTAGTTACTTTCCATAGAGGAGAGTCAGCAGTGCCACCCTGTCAATGAGAGGCTCATCTCTCTCTTCGCCTTCTCTGTTCAGTGAGTGGCAGAGAGGCAGTTTGTCACTCAATCAAAGGCTGTGTGCTGTGTGACAGCCAAACTGAGAAAGATATTCTGTCACTTCTAACTTTCTCCCCGAGTGATATTTTATTAGTAAATATAGCCGAAATCGCAGCACGGTCTTTGTCTTGAACTCATGTGTGTGGTGATTTTGTCAGACGATGTAGTGGTTATAAAATCAGGATTTTATCAGGGCAGAGCAGCAGTTTGGAAATGACTGCTGGTTAACATGTAGTCATAATGGGCTGTGCTTCAGTGACCATTTCATACTTGTTCCGTTGTCTGACAACAGAAACAGAAACCCATGTAAATGAGAGCAGCTTCAGTGAAATTCCATGAACTTTCAGTGGAGCAGTTTCTAACAGCTGTTTCTTATGGCACCACCACATTGCTTTTACACAGTTGTGTGAAAGGGCAAAAGAGATAGTAAGTGGGTCTTGGACAGTCATATGCAAGTGTTTGCTGGATCTCATGATGCCAGCTGCGTCATAGGTGTGTTTGTGTGTTCTCACTGTTTTTTTATTCGGTATTTTTGTATTTAATATTTGATCCTTTCAAAACACTTCTAGGATGCCAAATCAAGTCAAGTACAGATTTATGAAGAAGGTTGTGGTTGGTTCATGTGAAATTAGAAGCTTGCAGTTATTGTTATTTGCATCTGACTCTCGGTGCTGTTTGCAGTCCCTCACCCCAGGCCCTCTCAGAGTCTAAAAGCACCACCAATACAGTCTCAACATGTGGTTGTTTATTGATGTGACCCTTAGACTTGAACTGTAGAAAACAGAACATGGTGTGTGTTGTGGTTTCCATGAGGTTCTCAAGCCAGTAAAAATAAAAAGAAGTGTGTGTGTGTGTGTCTAGCCATGTGATAGATGGCTGACCTGTCCAGGCACCTTCATTTTTGCCCCATGCATATTGGGATAGGCTCCATCTCCACTGCAACCCTTCACGAGATAAGCAGTTCAGAAATGGATGTATGTATGTATTCCGTGTGTGTCCAAACACGTGTATAACATGAAGCTTAAGAGGATACAGTAAATCTGCAGTTTGTGTGTTACCAAACCTACAATAAAATGTCCCATAGCTATTTCAGTCTGAAGCAGTCATCCAGGAAAAATAAAGTTAACACTAAATTGTAACATTTTGATTGTTGCAGTGGAAGCCTTCTGGTCACAGAGGAGAGCTTGTGGATCTCCACTGGGAACTTGTAAGCGGGGGAAGTGACTGCTCTTTTTCTACAGCCTGTCAGAGATGCCTTTGAGCAAGGCTCTTAATCCTCCAACCACTCAGTGCTCATCATATGTGAGCAGAGGCAGGCCATGCCCAAAAAAAGAGCTCCGCATGTGTTTGGTAAAGGCTACAAAAAGAAGCTAGACACACTGTAAATGTTTTGCTTTATAGTGAGAATTGGGACATGAGCATAAACATTATCTACAGGTCAGCAAGTCCAGAGGGGAGGAGGAGGAAAGCCCCCAGCACACACACTCTCTCTCTGTCTCTGTAGTCTCATATTGACCTCAAATGAAGCATTAGATGTGTGTGTGTGTGTGTGTGTTTTCGTGACATGATCGCTCATGGACATCGAGCTGACGCGTGTTCATCTGTGTGCGTGTGCAAATATGTTTTGACTATTTCCATGTTTGCTTGTATGTGGATTGATACGTCTGTGTATGTATCTGTGTCTCTTGTTTGACTGACAGTGTAGATCTCCACAGTTTTTGTTCATTGTGCATGTGTTTGTGTAAGTGCATCTGTATAAGTGTGTGTGTGTGTGTGTGTGTGTGTGTGTGTGTGTGTGTGTGTGTGTGTGTGTGTGCGTGTGTGTGTAGCTGTGTGCTGGAGGCAAGATTCTGGCCTGTTTCTGTCCAGGTGTGTGTTTTTGGCCTAAGGGGAGACACAGCAGATGGTCCCAGTTTGCATTTGAGTGTGTGTAGGTGTAACTGACTGGCTGTCAGTGAGATCTCCCTGGCCAAAGATCAGTTGGAAAGATACACCACTGCAGGGCTGTTAAAAGTCTGGGTCTGGGTCTGGGATTCAGAGTCGGAGTGCAGGTGGGTTAAAAGGAGTAAACTGAAGGGCTGCGCAGTTAATCAGTCTTAAACTAAAATTTTCAAGATGCTGAATGTTGAGGCACATCTCAGACAAACTACTCAACAAGAGATAGATAGATGTAGAATCTCTGACACACTGTACATGTAAAGTACTACGTTTAAAAGGTGGCTATGGTCGCCGTTGTGAATAATGTAAAACAATAGCACTCTGTTACGAAATAAGCTTTAATGAACAGATTGCTAACATGTTTTAAAAGACAGTATTAAGCAGTTTTAAGGTCAAAGCCGCAGTGTGTACAATAAAGACTAGACTTTAAATATTTCTGCACTCTAAGGTTAACGTGTTATAGTTTTCATTCTTGTGTGTGCTGAGTCTGACGTACTTTAGTTTGCTTTAAGTTCTTCTAGTAAGGGGAGGGGAGAAAGTGGATCTGATGGCCATTGTGTGTGCCCTGTGGGTCATGTGGTCATTGTCCTGGGGATGATATCAATGTCTCCAGGGACACCAGAATGACTGAATGATGATTCATGACCAGCTGGTCATCGATTTTAAAAAGCTGTAAATGTCTTGTCTTTGTCTGATACAGTAACTGACTCCAGAGGTAGCACCTAAGGTTAGATATAATAATCATTTTTAATATATTTACCCAGAATTTCTATATTGCCAAGTATTCATACTTAAGTTTTTTAGAGTTTGAAACTTACTCCTGCTTTCAAATGCTGCTGGTGGGTAGTTCAGGGGACCTGGGGGATTAGACCATTTGCATCAGAGAGCTTGAAATCCCAGCAGCCTCTGAGACATTTATCAGCAACACATTTGCTCATAAATTAGAATCAAATGTTACTGATTACACCTTTAAATTGAAGACACTTGTGGGTGTGACAGGAATGACATTTTTTCATTATTTCCAAAGCTCTTTTAATTACAAGGTCTCTTTGACCTGATTGAATTAATCAATTTTAATGTTAAGGTTATTTATTTCATCCAACACACACACACAAACACAGACTATTACTAGGCTGTAAAATCATCTAAAAACATTATTTCATGGTGTTTCTGCTTTATTTGACATGTAGAATTACAGTTTATATTTTTGGCATCTAGTGTAGCTGATCCCTCTATCTGGTGTGACTCATATGATGAACAGGAGCAGAACAGACGGGCGTTGACTTATTATCTTTTTTTAACTTCATGTTTTCTTCCCACATTATTATTGCTTAATGTAAATGGGCTGCTAACAAGATTTGATTGACTGAATTGAAAAACACGGAGTATTCTATTTTTAATACATGTAATTCACCCCGCCGGCAAACTGATTATTAACTTGTATGGCTATTAAGTCAGCTGATTGAATGTTACCTGCTATCGCCCAGTTTATCACAGCTGCAGTTTATCACAGTGACTTTGACTTTGCTGCCAGAGGTGTCAGGACAGAGTGTGATCTGGAGAAGAAGGCGTGATGGCTGGTGGAGAGACAAAGCAGCCTGTGTGATCATGTGAACCGACCCACCGGGTGACGCTTGTGCCTGTGGCAGAGTTTGTGGAGGAAGCCAAAGATATCAGGCTTAAGTGTGTTTTACTGTGCATGTTTGTACAGGTCAGTGTGGTGGCAGGCAAAGGAGTTTGACCCTTTGTGTCATATGATGTGATATTATAGCACATAAGTAAGCATCAGGAGGATATAAACATTTTGGCCATTAAGTCCTTTGTTCCACTTGCTGCTATGATGAGCTTTGTGGCAGTTTTACATGTGGCTGCTGAGTGAGGCTTGTCTGAAGGTTGTTTTTTATACACACACTCTGTAGGCACTGCAGTGCAAAGCTGCAACAATTATTTTCATTATTAATCTCTTCTGCAATTATCTTTCAGCCAATGAAATGTCAAACATAATGCCAAGCGCCTATTGCAGGTTGCCAAAAACCCAAAGAGACATTTTGAAATGTATTTTTTTCAAAGAAACAGTAAAAACACCCAGTGGGATTTAAATGAAATAAAAAAGAGAAAAGTAAGGATACCTTCCAGCTTTGGTGCACAATTGTTTGCTAATTCAACATTCTGTATGCATGTTTTATTTCTTTAACTGATCAACTAAAATAATTTTCTTTGCATTGACTAATGGGTTAATTGTTTACTCTTGTTGTCTTGCACAAATGCTGTAGACACAAATGACGCTATTCCATTACTCAAAAGTAGGTTAATCAAAACCATAACTTGTTAAAAAAAGATTCCAGTGTATTCCTTTGTACCTTAAATGCAGTGTATCTTTTTTCCACTGATGACTAAATCTCTGTCTCCTTCTCCTTTTCTCTCTAGGTAATCCCATCACAGCAGGCCTCGTGGATTAGCTGGCTACCTTTATCTAAAGGAGTGCCCTATTGGTTATTGTTTTCTGAGCCCATGGATTACAGTGAGGGTGTTGGAGAGGCCTTGATCACAGCTATGTCAACACTGCATCAGGATACTTCAAGCCAAGAAGCTCTACAGTAGAGGACTGACGGGAGTTTGTGTTTTCAGCTGTTAGATTTAGTATTTTAGATTTTTTTTCTGGACATCCATCTTACATTCTTTTGCTTTTTTAAGCATGTTGTAAGTGCACAGGCCTCTAACTCCTTTTTTCTAGGGTAGGGGTTTTCTCAGAAGACCAGCTGACTTTCTGCACTTTCATCTCACAGTTTTGATTCTCCTGATTTATTCCATTGACCCAGACACGTCTCTACAGTGTATATACCCTATATTGTCTCACCATGTACGGCAGCTCTCGTTCCGTCTCAAAGCTGGATGTTGTTGGATCCAATGGTAACGGGTCAGTGTCTGGGAGTCCCGGTCGCTCCCCGCGCCTCCCTCGCTCCCCACGCCTCACACACCGGAGAAACAGCAGCAGCAGCTCCACTGGTGGACTAACCGGCTCTGGTAAAACCCTGTCCATGGAGAATATTCAGTCACTTAATGCTGCCTACGCCACAGGCGGTCCTATGTACTTCACTGACACAGCTGAAGACCCGGTCGGCATTGGGAGTCTGGGCAGTGGGCTGAATCCCTCGCTGCCCAAAAGCACCATGACCTTGGGTAGAGCTGGAGCCAGGGTTCCCTACGGGGTGAGGGCAGCCGTTATGGGGAGCAGTCCAAATATAAACACTGGAGGAGGAGGGGGAGGTGGTGGCGCAGTCATGCCCATTGATGCTATAGCATTTGGGGGGGAGCTGCAAAACCAGCCTCAACAGGCAGCTACTGTGCCCCACTCCATGAGACAGGTGAGGCCGCGCTGTGTTTTCTTCCTCTACTGCTGCAGCACTGAAGTCAGCATTTTGTGAACTGTAGGCTGAAGTTCGTACCACACTTGTGTCCAACAACATTTGACAGTGTGAAAGAATTTTTAAAAAGTTCTGGAGGTTACCCATAAGAAAATCGAGTTCAACATTTTGGGAAATACACCTATACACTGTCTTGCTGTGCATTTTGATGATACCACTCTTATATCTAAATACTAAGCTGGAGCCAGCAGCTGGTTAGCTTAGCCTAACATAAGGAATGAAATCAGGGCGAAACAGCCAGCTGTTTGTTTTAACTGTACAAAAATAAAGTCACTGGTCCCGGCCAAGAAATAGTGAAGCACACAACCCCTACTGCAACACTTTAATTTTTGAATAGATCAACCTTTTACCTTTGGACAGAGCCAGGCTAGCTGTTTCCAGTCTAAGTGCTAAACTAAGCTAACCATTTCCTGGTTCCAGCTTCATATTGATCAGACAGTTATGAGGGTGGTGTCAACCTTCTCATCTAACTCTAAAACATCTAAAAACAGTATACAAGCATATTTCCCAAAATGTTGAACTGTTGTTGAAATGTTGTTCTCCCTCACTTGTAAGTTGCTTTGGATAAACGTATCTGCTAAATGACTAAATGTAAATCCCTTTAAAAAGACAAGGTCATTTTTTGGTTCAGTTTATTTCCAGGGCTTAAAAAAACATAAATCTTTAGCAAAATTATCTGAATAAAATCAGTTGCACTTAACAAACAAAATATGTTGTCATGAATATGAATTATTTGTGCAGGGTAGAGTTGGGAGGTGGAAGATTAGTCATCTAAGACTTTAAGAGTTCATATTTCTTTTTAACTCACCCTTAGTTAATAAAATAAGAGCTTTATGAGTATTCATACTGTGGTGAAAAAATACAAGACAATACATTATACTTAATGCCCTCTCACTCCCTCTGCACCATTAGTCATAACCTGAAAACTCCTCTCTCCAAGAAGCATCTCTTCATCCTCCCCCATCGCTCCCTCTTCCATTTGTTTCTAATTATATCTCAAACAAAAATTTCTTCATCTCTCCTTAAGCCTAGTTTCCTTTACAAGCTAATCTCAATCATATACCACATTTATGCACTGTGCATTATGGTTATTGTGAGGATGCTGTTACTCCCTTAGCCTCCCAAGCCTCAGCCACTGCAGATGCCTAATATAAGAGCATACACTGCTTGTTGTTAAAAATGCATCCAAAATATTTTTAATTCATTAATACACTGCTGCTCTGATGTCAAGATGAATTAAACATTTATATGGGGAGCTTTTTTTCCTGAACACTGAGGTTAGGTGTGTACTGTATGAAGTAGTCCTGCAATCTTCTATATGACATTTGTAGGGTGAAATGTTTTTGATTTGTTCTGTGTGTGTGTGTGTGTGTGTGTGTGTGTGTGGTGTGTGTTTTACCAGGTGAGAGACGGTGCCATGTCAGACCTACAGACACAGCTCAGAGAGGTGCTGAGAGAGAACGAACTACTACGCAGAGAAGTAAGGACACACACACACACACACACACACACACACACACACACACACACACTTCTCTGAGGGAAGAGCACGATGCATTTTACTATAATTACACTGTTTGCCTTTAAGACCCTCTAGAGATTCTGCAGTCCTGAATTCAAGATTAAGACAACAGCTATAAGGAAAACTAAAAGCTAATAAGTAATATATGGAAAGTAACATAATATAAGTGCATCTGTGATGCTGATTTCTTGTAGCTGGAGGCTAAAGAGTCCAAGCTGAGCTCCTCTATGAACTCCATTAAGACATTTTGGAGTCCAGAGCTGAAGAAGGAGAGAGCGCTCAGGAAGGATGAAGCCACAAAGATGGCCGTCTGGAAGGAACAGTACAGAGTGGTGCAGGAGGAGACACAGGTAAGAAAAAGACGTCTGTGTGCGTGCCATTGTGTTTCTGTGCTACAGTGAATAAATCTCTGGGCTGTCTTTGCTCAGTTAACAAAGATTAACAGTGATTGAGGGAGCAGAATATCAGCTGTAATATCCTGTCCAGACCTGAATTTTCCTCCAAACTGAGGAATTAGGAAATTAGGTAAACAAAATCGATAATGACCTATAGCCCAAACCCTGTGGATTTTAGTTGTGCCTTTAGATCAGGTTTATTCTTACCTGTCACATAGTCATTCCACTCAGTTTTGTCTTATGTGAAATTTTATGGAACAGCACAAAGGAGGACATATCCTGATATTTATGGACTGTTCTGGTAGATTTGTCTGGCTGCTGTAAGGCGGCCTTCAGGATGGGTAAACAGATGAAGTGGGCTGCCTGGTTGGGGACTCCCAGCTGTCTTTTGGTTTAGAAGCCATCTGGATGAGACTGAGACACAGCTAGTCTGGCAGGAGGCTGGAATATTATGCAAGAGATGCACACGCACACACACACACACACACTTGCTGTCACTCGCTGCCTCGCAGTGTCTCATTTCACACGCTGTCATGCTGAAACCAGCGCAGAAAGTGCTCAGTACTTGCTGCCTTTTATTTTTAATTCAAGAAAAGAATTACATTATCATTTTGGTCAGTAGCACATGCTCTTAGCTGTGCTTGTGTGAGTGTATTTAAGGCTTTGATATTGCTCCCAAGATGAATTTAATGTAGAAAGAAATACGTGGGAAATGACATCACCAGATATTTAATCGCTCTCCAGGAAAAGTTGCAGCCAGTTTGTTGTGTGTGAGGACACGTGCAGCGTGTGCGTGCTTGTGTGCATTCATCCATAAATCTCTGAGCTGAAATGTGTGTGCGTTGTGTGTGCACATGTGAGAGAACAAAGGAACAGATGATACGTTGATCAGTCTATCAAGTATTTGGCTTGCTGCCATCCCTACAAAAATCCTCAGGTGCCTTCACACTTGGACACACGCTCCTTCTTGGGTGTGTGTGTGTGTGTGTGTGTGCTGCTAGAGAGAGTGAATACACATGTTAAGACATGCAAGAATATTTTCTGATCTCTAATGTTAGGGAACATGTGCTATACCCTCTTCATCTCTTTTACTTTCATTCCCTTTCTCTCCTCCAGACAAATCACACCCTTTTAACCCAAGCCGTCATTTTCATTTCCTGCTCCCATTATCCTGTCACTTTCCTTCTCTTCAATCGCTCTCTTTTTCGGTTCATCTCTGGCTTTTCTCTGTCCCCTCACTCCCTTTTTTTTCTCTCTTCTTACTCATTCTGCTTCTCTTCTTCTATTTCTGTCATCACATGGTGAGTCAGCTCTCGCCTTCTCTCTCCTCCCTACCTCCTACCTTCCCTCCTCTCTCTCTATCTTTGCCATCATCTTAGTCTTAGAAATTGAATTAAGTTACCTCCCAGTAATTTTGGAATGTGCACACACACACACACACACACAAAAAACACACTCACTCACACACACTCTCACACTCACACACACACACGCACCGTACA
This sequence comes from Trachinotus anak, assembly GCF_046630095.1. Taxonomy (NCBI): domain Eukaryota; kingdom Metazoa; phylum Chordata; class Actinopteri; order Carangiformes; family Carangidae; genus Trachinotus; species Trachinotus anak. Next base: position 11,561,217 of record NW_027273869.1, on the reverse strand, counting down.
CACACATGTGTGCTTGGTCACGCCCCTGCTGAGGAATGCACATCTCATCTCCACCCTCAGTCCTCCTTCCTCCCTCCTTCTTTCCTCCACACTTCCTCACTTATTCACCTCCTCCTTCATGCTTGGCCCACTATCTTCACCTCGCTTCCGTCTGCCTCTGTTTTTATCTCTTCCTCTCCTTCTGTTTGCACTTCCTGTGCGTGACTCCTTTCCTCTCATATCATTACAATGTGTCACTACCAATTCAATACCAGAATAACAGTCATTCCTGATCTCATGTTTGCCCTTGTTCGACTCAGGTCTTTATAAACAAGATCCAATAAATAATGGTATGATTATTCTCAACCTAGTCATACATGCCATTTTTCTTGTTTTCGGTTCTATATTTTGATAAGAATGTTTTATTTGGTGTTATTATTCACTCAAATGAAAATTAAAGATTACAACAACTTATCGATTATTAATTTAAGTCATTTATTAAACAAAAAAGATAGCAAATATTTCCTGGTTCCAGCACTAAAAGTGTGAAAATCTGCTGCTTGTCTATACAGTTGTCAGTCAAAAAACAAATAGACAAATTTGAAGAAAATTTGAAGATGTCACCTCGAGCTCAGCTTTATTACGTTTATTAGATCAAACAGTTAATAGAGTAAGTATAGCAAACAAGGTAGACATTAATTGATAATGAAATTAATGATTACGGCCACCCCTGATTTTCTTGTATGCGTCATTAAAGCTGTGAGTGTGATTGATTAGCAGAGATTGATTTTTTTGGTTAGGTACTTTTCTTCTGTGGCTATTTCTTACTTGTTTTTGATAGGAGCTTTCATAATATTGTTAAAGCTGCATTCATTGACTCCTCCTGGGGGCAGCGAAAGTTGCGTATTATCAAATTGTGATGTTGAATGTGTCAGCAAACAGTTTAATTACACATTCGGTAGACACAGAGCAACATTAGCATTCATTAGGAGATGTGTTTCAGGTCACCTCACAAATTTTGTCCTATTCTTACTTTTCCTTTTCGCTTTCTTTTCATCTACACCAACTCCTGAAGGAAATATCTGGCTCTTTAGCTGCTAAATGCTCTTGTATGTTCACCAGTTAGTCGTTAACTTTGGTGCTGGACAGTTAGTGTACAGCTGGTTTATCAGAGCTTTTTCACTGAGAACAGCTGCAGGAAATTGAGTGAACTAAAACAGTCAAATTGTGAGCTGAACTGAAACCATGAGCTGAAATACACTAAAAGGCTGATGGGAACTGTAGAGTGGGGCTCAGGATTTGAGCAGTTTTACAGATTGATGAGAGGGCCGATAACAAAATCTTGTCCTGTGACATGAGTAAAGCTCATTCAGTTTATGTTCGTGTTTCTGACAGGTGTGTGATGCTTCTTGGCTAAAGATACAAAAGAGAAAAAGATCAACTGTCAGTTGGAGAAAAGTGAAAAAACAGTTTTCATTTGGCAAATGTAGCAAATGTGCAGGTTTTCACTCAGATTAGATCTCAGACTCCTGTTTTTGCTGCATCCCCACTGAGTTTTTAAATTATTATTGTCTCCCTCTGCCAGTTGCTCTCTCTTGTTTCACCTCCCACATCAAGTCATTTGGTCTTACCTCGCTTTCCACTCATTGTCATCACACACTCCATCTCCGTCTCGCTCCCGCTGTCAGACTCCCTCTCTCTTGCGGCGGCTCTCTCCTTCTCTTCCCTCTCCTTCACTTTCCATCTGGGCCTGTGGAGCAGCTTTGCTACAGAGCACGATTCAGTAGAAGGGACACACCCTGGTCTAACAAATCTATTGATCTGAATACACATGTCCAATCTATTCAGCCTAATACTGTGGCCACTGTGGTCTGCCTCCTTTGTCACTTTTAGTGCCCTGCCTTGCTTTGGCTTTGGTTGTGTGTAAGCGAGTGTGTGAGTGTGTTTCGCCCAATTTGTTCCACCTCTTTGCTCTCAGCAGGTAACTACTATGTGTCACGCAGAAAGAAAGCGAAGCATGGAGAAAAGGGAAAGATGAAGGAATGTCTGGAATGCTAAAGGAAAGCCTTTTTTTTCCTTTCTGTGCATCTTTCCCTTGCAAAGTTAGTTTCTTTCTTCCACAAAAAATACACAACTTATGTCTCTTTCCATCTCTTTTTTTTCTCTGTTGCCATCTGCGCTCCAAACATTACTCAGTTTCCATTCAATAGATTAACAAGCTTGAGCAGAAGATAAGCAACAGTTAACATTCATTATTATCACCTTGACGTCTGGGGCTCAGCTCAGCATCACTGTTTCCATTCAATACTGGACTCGCCTGCCATGCAGTTAACGAGAGTTTTAATGAACAAACGACACAGTACTAATGCTGTTTTCTGTCTGACATCTGGACAAAAATTATCCAATATTAAAAGCATATTGAGCAAAACACCAAAATGAAGTTTTCCTAAGTGGATTTGGGGATAACATGATACGTTTCTGAACAGAGCGTCTGCTTCTTGCTCCCTGTTCTGGACGTGGTTTGTCCCAGAAATGAATCATACCAATGAACAATAACTGCTGTGTCTGTCTGTTTCTGGGGCTGCTAGATGCAATCTATTGTCTACTGTACTCCAGGCGAGCCCCGTGACGTCAGAGCCAGCGCGTGTGTGAATGTGTGTGTGTGTTTCTTCATTTATGCAGGGTGTTTGTATGTGCTGATTTGCATGTATGCATTTTTAAGAAGTAGTTGCCAGAAGGGTTTGTTTGTTTGTTTGATGAGAGAGGGAGAGCGAGACAGAGAGAGAGAGAGAGAGAGAGAGAGAGAGAGTAGCAGGGGGGAGTCTTTGTCCTTGTGTGTGTGTTGGCAGGCTTCGTGTGTGTCAGGACAATGGGACTTTTTGTATACACAAGTGTGTGTGTCTATGAAGGCGCAAATTGCACGGTTGCCTGGATGTTTATAATTGTGTATTTATATTATGAATGTGTGTGTTCTGTATATACAGTGTGTGCACATGCAGAAAGATGTGCATGCATGTTCTTGTGCGTGTGTTGTGTAGGACTGCTCTGTGCTGCATCTACCATTACTGTTTTTATCAAGTGTGTATGTTTTTCTTTGCATGCAACAATTTGTGTGTGTTTTAATGGAAATGGACAGTACTTGGCAGTGGTTTGACATCGGAAGTTGTGTTCATTTTTGTGTGTGTGTTTGTGTGTGTGTGTGTGTGTGTTGGAGAAAGTATGGCAGCCCAGTGGCTATTGTTCTTTTACTGCTGCACTATTTTCATTGTCTTCAATTATTTAACCTAATACTCGAGGTGCTGGTTTGGAATAGAGGTGTGTGTGTGTGTGTGTGTGTGTGTGTGTGTGTGTGTGTATTACCTCTATGGTAATACATGAATCTCAGTGCGACTGTTTCTAGTTTGTGAGCAGGTTTTAAAGACAGATCCTGGTCATATCATCGCGCTGGTGGAGAACTGTTTGTTCGAAGATTTTATTAAAATGCCAAAATTGTCAAAACAGTATTTGTATAGTGGTTGAACTTCAGCCCAGAGGTTCCATTTTGTTTTTGGCAGAATTAAAATGGTAAACCTACTAAACCCAGTGGGCGAAAGGTCTTGTGATTTGTCAGCTCTTTCACTCAACCTGTGTTTGTGTGTGTGTGTGAGTGAGTGTGTGTGTGTGTGTGTGTGTGTGTGTGTGTGTGTGTGTGTGTGTGTGTGTGTGTGTGTGAGTGAGTGAGTGAGTGAGAAGGTTAATCCAGACAGGCAGTTGAACACAGTGCCCGTTACACCTGGGTGGCACTTTGCCTTCAGGTCGATGGTGGGATGAGAGAGATGGAGAGATGAGACATAGAGAGGGAGAGACTGTCTTTCCTCTCCTCTCTTCTTCTGTCATGCTTTTCCTCTTTTGCTCAAAGCGACAAACTTGGAGAGAGAGCGCGGGGTAGTCACGCAGCCCAGCACTTGAGTGTATTTTCCACTCTTTGAACATGGCAGTAAATCAGGCCTTCAGGTTAATGTGTAAATGGATGGTGCCACCAGAGCTCTGATCTGTTCCAACGCTGCAGCTGAAATGCTTAAACCATCTGAAACAAGCTGAAGATATTTACTGAGCACTAAATAAAGAATTAACTGCAATTCTGAATTAAAGATAAAAGATGGGACTAAAACACGTAGGAGATATTTCACTGTAAATATACTGTAAAAGCACTTTGGACCAGCTTCTGTGCTGACTGAGTAAAGGCTCATAATCACTGCTCAGCACTTAACGTTATTACACCTGGATTTAAGTTGAGTATCTCTCATTTCTAATTAAATTACTCGGAGCTGGCGTTGAGCTTGTCCTCAAGGACCCAGATTAGTTTGAATTCAATAGGAATGGACGCCGCCAATTGTTTCCTGTGCGAGATTTCCATTTACTGTATAGAAGAAAAAAAATGTTGCCAGCTAGAGTTTTTGTGCCAGCTGGCTGCAAAAAATGCTTCGCCTGGCAATCCATAAACCGGCAAAGAAGCTGAGAGACAGAGAGAGAGGGAGAAGATGGATTGAGATGTAAAGATGTATAAAATGCAGAGAGAAAGAAGGAAGGAGGAAATCAGCTGAGGATAGATCAAGCTGGAAAGCTGGGGGTGTGTGCCAGGAGGAGGGAGGAAAGGAGGAGAGATGAATGGATGGAGCAGACGAGCTGAGCTGAAAAAAAGTGATGAAATGTAGAGAAATGGAAAGACTGATTGATGCTGATGTGACAGGAGAGAAATGGGCAAAGAGGAGGAAGGTGGATGGAAAGATGGAATTAACAGATTGGCTCAAAGAGAGGGATGCAGAAGGGGGGGGGGTGTATTGTTGTATTGATTACATACTGTCTTGTTAGTAGTAGCCATTTGATGACAATAATGCATATTTCCCATTTTATAAGGCATTTACCTGAATCTTAACCACAGCAGGGGATCGGGCAGCAGAATGTGAAACAGGATTTGACAGAATTCAGGTTTAACATTTAATCTGAATTGTGCAGAATTGAATTTTATTTCTTTTAAGAGATTTTTCTTGTTTAAAAAGTGAATCTTGGATGTAAATCTCTTGGATGGGAGTTACAGACGGGGCAGAGGAAGGGGAGGGGACGGATTTTTGGAGAAAAATGCTGAACATGCATACACACACACACACACACACACACACACACACACACACACACACACACACACACACACATACACACAGACACACTCTTCTGCAAACACTTTGTGCATTCCTCAGGAGTCACGCTGCTCAGCTGCAGATCTACATCTCTTCATCCGTTCTTTGATTAAATCATTCAGCCGACCCGGTCATTAGACAAACGGGTTTGTGAGTCCGCTGGTCATCTTACCCAGCATCTGATGAGTGGACGGAGATTGACTAAAATAATTTTTCATGTTTGTGTCGGGCGTGAATTTTTCCTCTGGCTCCTCCTGCAGTACAGCAACAGCGGAGCTAGACTGAGAAGATCTGAGCGTGAATGTGTTTGACTGTATGAATATGATGCAGAGCAGTCCAGGAAAAGACAGCCTGCGGGCTCAGCAAAGTTTTTTTCAAAGTATTTATTTATTTATTTAGTCTGTCTTTTATACACGATACAGCGTGCTTTAAAATGCAATGACAATCATCTCACCGTCCGGCTCTGCCTACCTCGTCTCCCTCCTTCTGTTGCCTGCAGTCTGCTCCTCTTTCCATCCACTGCTCATCGACCTATGACTCATTATTCCCCCGTGTGTGTGTGTGTGTGTGTGTGTGTGTGTGTTTCTGCACATATTCTCTTATTCTCTTACTGTATGTGTGTGTGGATGTGCATGTATGAGACCATTGTTCTTCCTACCTTTTTGAGTTCCAACGACAAGATTAAAAAAAAAGTCCAAAAATAGTTTATTTATCACGACTCTTATCTCTGCATTCATGTTTGTTTGTGTCTTTATGTGTTGGCCCTTTTTTTTATGTGTGTGTGTGTGCGTGCATTTCACACATGAATGCTTATCAGTAACAGATGGTCCTCAGACCTGTGTGTTTATTTAGTCGGGATGGAGAGATAGGTGAGAATGAGGAAGAGAGAGGGATGGAGAGAAAGAGAGAATGAGGAAGAGAGAGGGATGGAGAGAAAGAGAGAATGATGGGGGGAGAAAAAGGCAGATGGACAGAGGAGGAGGAGGAGGAGTAAGGAGAACAGTGAGGAAAGAGGGAGATTCATGGAGAGAATTGAACAGAGACAGAGCAGACTCCCACGCTCAAGAGTCTTATAAAACTTTAACTCCATGGCATAGAGAGAAATAAATAGCCCCTCCTTCCCTCTGTTTCTCTTTTACAAAGACTCAGTGTTCGTTTCACAGTGGAAAGAAATATAGAGAGAGAAGAGAGAGATTTAAAAGTGCAAGGAAAGAGAGAGTCAGTTTTCCCTCTTTGCTTATGAGGCTGTGATTTTGTGAGTTTTTGCTCTCCCTGTCTCACTTTCTCCACTTTCTCTCCACGTGTGTGTGTGTGTGTGTGTGTGTGTGTGTGTGTGTGTGTGTGTGTGTGTGTGTGTGTGAGGGCCTGTGGTACTGTGGTAGCCATGTCTTTCCTTATAAGGAGTGGGTTTGGGAAGAGCTGGTGAGGAATGAGGAGAATTACAGTACAGTCACTCCCCTTCTCTTCTGCAGCTTTTCTTTTTTTCCTTTCTCTCTGCCTCTGAAATCTGTCAGCCTGTGTATCTGTCTGTCAGTCAGAATAAATGTGACAGCTACAATGGGCTGTTTTGCTGATTTAATTCCTTCTCCTCTCTCCTCTCTCCTCTCTTCTCCTTTCCTCTTGCTCTTTAAACCCACCACTGACCCTGATGTTGCATCTCAAAGTGACTGATTAGGGTCAACATTTCTCTCTCGCCTTTTCTCCCTTTCTTTCTCTGCGCCCTCTTGGCTATTTTTTATTTGTTCTCTCGCCAGTTTAATCTCTTTCCTCTTCCTCTCTTTCATCCATATTTATTCTTGACTTCCTGTTTCGTTTTCATACAATCTGAAACTATTTTCTTCCGCCAGCTTGCACTCCTTCTTTTTGGAAAATTTCTTTCTGTCATTCGTCTTTTTTAAATGTTATTTTCTCATTATGTTCTTCATCCTCCACCTTTATCCTCAGAGAATACAGAGAGTGTGTGTTAATCTGCATGTTGTCTGATGCCTGAGTGGGCGATGCTTTCGAACTGCTCACGGTCATTACACACACACACACACACACACACACACACACACACACACACACACACACACACACACACACACACACAGACTAACAGCACGGCCACTGCCTCTAACATTATGTTGTCTGCCACATATGTGTGTGTAATGCTGTGTGTGGGCATTATTGTGCGCTCATCATGTGTATGTGTGTGTTTGTCCATCCAAGTGTGTGTATACGTGTTTCTGTCACAGTGTGTGTCCGCTTGCGACAGGGGAAGCGTGACTCACCCTGCGAGCACAGAATAAGCGAGGGATGAGACGGAGGAGTAATAACGGAGAGATGGTTAATATTGAACGACAGATGAGCAGTGGCCTGGGGGGAGGGGGGGTGACAAGAGGAGCGGATGGGAAAATTGTCACTATATTCACAAATGGATTTACTCTCCTCTTCTCTTCTGTTTTTTTTTTCTCATTGCAACATGAATGTTGGCATGAATTCATGCTTTCAGGCAGAAGTTATGTTGGTGAAGACATTACGTTTTTCTGAAGCCCACTTTAATCCCTCCAGTGATGTGAATTTGAGTCTCATCCCGGTGCAAAATCCTGGTGTCATGCTGAGGCCTTGATTTGCAGCTCCATGAAATATACAAAAAATTGATCTCATCTCTTCGTCTGTTTCATCTGTGAAACTTTGCTGAAAGCAGTGCTGTGGTTTCCAACCAGGGGGGAACCAGAGATCAGATGTCCTGGAAGGAAAAAAAACAAAAAACAAAATTGTGTTTATTTTTTTTCAGACTTTACTCTTGTCTTTGCTTCTTTCTTCTGAAATCCTGTAGTTTTACTCCATAAGGCCTCAATACAACTACTCAAATGAAACATTGTGATGAGGGGAGAATCACTTTTTGATTAAACTGCTCACAACCCACAGACATGCAGCCTGAGATAAAGAGATATTACTTCATATTAAGGAGCCACAAGCAGAAATAATTAGGGAACACTGCTGTAATGGGCTGAGTTCTGGCCAATGTGGTTGCGGCTTGATAGTGAGACATTTTGAGATTTTTTTCGTCTGAATATTTTTCCACCCATTTCAGGTTCTTCCACCAAATTTGTGGTTATGGAACAGCCCAGAAGTGTGTTGCTTATAAGTTCAAGGGTGGAAGAACAGAATAACAGCACAGAGTCCAACAACCTGCCACATCCTCTGTTTGCATGAAATCATTTCACGACTATGGTGGAAGAAAAGTTGTTACCTGGAGGTGAAAAACTGTCTTTAGATTTCGATTATGTGAGAGTGCAGAGGCATAAAAGTACACTCAAGAAACATCGTTGTTGAGGACTGCATCTAACCTTGTGATTTAAGTGCATGTAAATTCAGTCCTGATGGTTTTTTTCAGATAGTATTTATACTCATCATGAAATTGAAAGAGTTGGCTGTTTCCTGTTCACACAACACACTGTCTTGTCATTTCAGTCTGCTGTGCTGCAGTATGTGTTTGTAAATGTGTTTTTTCTTATTCATAAATTTGCTTGTTCCTACTAAGAAAGTATGAGAACTATTCAATCAAATTCACAAGTTTTGATTTGTTGAACGTCCTAGGGATCCAGATAATTTCCCACCTTGCACTTGTTTACTGTACAACAGCCTGATGAATTTATCTGTCCTCCCCTTGGAAATCTGAGGCAAAGATCTGTCGTCCTGATTTGTCTTCTTGTTTGTGTGTTTGTCACATTGAAACGCAGTTTAGATTTGTTTCTGTGTCTTGCTACTTTATCATTTGTGCGTACAAATAAACTGAAAACGGAAGTGAAGATGCAGCAAGTATCGAAATCAGGCTGGAAATGATCATGTGCTTGTTTTTGATATGGAAACAATTTGAATTTCTTTACACTGCTTTGTGTTTAACTCGTAGTGTAATATGAACATGTGGATGTGTCCAGAGTGTGTACATGCGTGTGCATGTTTCTGGATGCATGTGTGCGTTTGCATTTCTGTCTTGAGTGTTGAGCGACCCGCTCGGTCCCCTGTGGAATCAGGAGGCGTTTGACGGGATCAGAGGTGAAGGAGCCAAAAACGACTCAGCAGAAACTGAGCTGGAAAAACACAACTTGTGTTCTGGCCCTTACTCGGTTTCTCTCTCCTCCTCTTTTCATCCCCTCTTCTATTTCTGCCGGGCACAGTTAACACTGTTTTCTCTCTTTGTCTCACTCCGTCCTCTTATCTCCCCCTCTGTTTTCCTTTCCTTCTGCTTGCTTCCTTTTATATTTCATTCCTTGTTTTCATCTCTCTCTCTCTCTCTCTCTCTCTCTCTCTCTCTCTCTCTCTCTCTCTTGTGGTCTGGCATTTCTCAGCTCTACATTCCAGCTGTGTGTGTGTTGGGGGGAACTGGCACAAGCCCATGTGTGTGGGTGTGTGTGTGTCTGTGCGCATTTCAGAATTCTTTATATGTAACCTTTGAAGTGTGTGCGTGCGTGTGTGTTTTCTTACTGTATTTGTTTGACTGAAACACACTGATTTGCATTTATTTGTGCAAAACTATTGAAGTTTGTGTGTGTGTGTGTGTGTGTGTGTGTGTGTGTGTGTGTGTGTGTGCGTGCGTATGTGTGGACATTAAGTTCCGCAGCTCTGACACAGTTTTGGATGCTTGATGTGAGTGTGTGATGATGTGTGTTTGCCTGACTGATAACAGCATATGATGATGTGTGTAGTCATGCATGTACATTTCTGTGATGTCTAAATAACAGCATGGAATATACGATACTCTACACATATTACTGTAATGAGCATGGATATGTGTGTTTGTGTGTTTCTCTCTCTGGCTACACACCACACAGCTGCGTCCTTATGTGTATGTACTCTTTATATTCATATCTATGGCTGCAACCAGTGATTCATTTCATTATCAATGAATCTACTGATTTCCAGTTTGAACCTCAGAAAAAATTGAACAAAAGCAAGTGTGAACCCAAATGTGAACAAAGTGAATATAAAATAAAGATAACAAACAGAAAACGAGGAAGCAGAAAGATTTGAAGACTGCTTTTAAGTGTGGTCAGAGTTGGGTCACAGCTTCGACCCTTTGGTAATTGTATGTGTAACTGTTTAGTGGAGAAGTGTCTTATTTTGTCTGAACAGTTTAACAACAAAGCAAAAAGGATTAAGGATCTCCGATGATAGAGCAAAGCTGCAAATTCTCACGCTGGGAAAACCAGAAGCCATAAAAGTTTGTGTTTTAATTTTGATAAAGCACTTAGGATCTGAGTACTATTCAAAACATTTGAGATTGTTTGCAAATTCTTGCATATTGTCATCATGTGGGAGGGTCAGTGCCTGCATGTCTGAGGGAGGAGTCATAGTTGGCATGGAGACAGAAAGATAGAGCAGAGAAAGAATATTTAAGTAAGGATAAGGATGCTCTCTATCACTCTGTGTCTGTCTGTGTCCTCGGGGAAGTCCTAGAAATGTCAGTGCCATGTCAACGTGTTTGTGTGTGTGTGTGTGTGTGTGTGTGTGTGTGTGTGTGTTTGACACACTCAGTGATACAATGAGGACAGTAAAAGTTGTTAATGTTTCATTATAATACTCTGTATACTGAAAATGAGCGGAACTGTACAAGATGTGCAGCAGAGATGCACACTTCCCTGACACCATGAAGCAGAGCTATCGTTAAAGACAGTTGCTAGGATTTTATCTAATTACCTTTCTTCAGTTTCCTTTTTGTGCTTCTGTTTGTACTAGTGTACACTTTATTTGTGATCACTATCTACTGCTTTTCTTTTTCTCCTCACCCTTCTCTTCCTTAATATCTAAGAATTGTTTTTCTTTGCCTCCCAGCTCATTCATCTCTTTCCTTTCTCCTTTAATCTCATTCTTTCTCTTGTCAATGTTGATTAAAGATAGCTGCAAGGGAGCACTAGCATGTCTGCCTTTTCTAACCTCTCAACTTCTTTTTTTATATTTTATGTTTACTTGCTGTTTACTGTCATGTATGCACCTCTTTCTCTCAGCAATTTGCTACCCTTATCATTTTATCTCTGGAAATATGCCATGACTTGTGTGGAGATGACCTGGCTGCTGTTCAGGTTATGCGTGACGCATTTTTAAAAAGCTGTGGGGCATCACGGTGACATCACGCACACACACACACACACACACACACACACCACACACACACACACACACACACACACACACACAAACATTATAAACTCTTTTTTTGTTGTCTGACTCAGGGCTAGTCATGTCACGTTGTCCTCAGCTGTGATGATGATGGTAGCGATACTAACCTGCCAACACACTTTTATAGCACTCTCACTCACTAAAGATGACATAAACATACTGTAAGCTGCTGTCTCAGTCAGCCAGTCGCTTACTCACACTTTGCATTAAAATCAGTCCAGACATTTTTTTGTGTATTAATCCGAATACAAATCAGTCAAACACTGGTTTTAAACACGCTCTTTGAGCGATGGTGCAAGTGAAGGCAAGGGAAGTTTATCATTAGCTGAATGTTCAGTTGTACAAAATTTCCTGAGGTAAAGGTCTGCAACGTTGGTTAAGGGAAGAGGGGGGCAGTTTTTCTACCCTTTATAGTACTATATCCTGTACTATATAGGCGCAGAAGGACTCCATCAAAATATAATAATTCTCAAAAATGTATAGGTTATATGTCCAGGTCTTGATAGGACAGCGTCTGGGTCCAGATCTGGACCACACCCTAGTAACGCCTATTAATAACCTCTGATATATTGCCTGAGTGCAACTCTATGAATAATTCCAGACCCACTCAAGAGCTGATTTAGCTTGCTATTGAGCCATATTGGGCTACCCTACTACCCTCCATCTACCCATCTTTCATCCATCCATCCATCCATCCATCCATCCATCTTTCATCCATCCATCCATCCATCCATCCATCCATCCATCCATCCATCCGAACATCCCTTTTCAAGTTGTATCATTATCAGTGTTGCAGTAACAGCTGGATGAGCACATTAGCCAAATGTGCTTTTTCCCTGCAACTCATCTCAGCTCCTCCTGGCGATCCCTAAGTGCTCCCAGGTTTTTGTGGGATTTATAATCCCTTCCACTATGTTCTGGGTCCACCCTGAGTTGCTCTCCTTGATGGATAAGACTTCAAAATGGAGGTGGAAAAATGGCCTTGCTGTTGATACAAAGCCGGGATGACTGCAGCATATGCCCACAGGTGACGTTCAGTGTCACAGTAGCTTTTAACCATCAAATTACCTCAAAAGAGCTGAGACACAGTGAACTGCAGGCCTTTAGTTAACCTAGCCTTCATTTCAGCCTTCATTTGGAGAAGCCAAAATTTCAGCTCCTTCAATAAAGGTTAATATAGAGGTAAATATTTTAAAGTCCTGTTGTGCAATGGAGCAGTAAAAATCTTACATAACACTATTCATCTTTACAGCAGCAACATCCACACGCTCTCCTACATCTTATAGGTAGAAATTGAACTTCCTCTAACTTCTCTCCCTCCAGCATCTTCAGTGCACCATCCAGGCTTTACAAGATGAGCTCCGAATCCAACGAGATCTCAACCAGCTCTTCCAGTCCGATTACTCGGAGTCTGGTCTCCTTGGAAACCAGCCCATTCCCCCTCAGGACATGACGGAGGAGAACTTCCTGCGTCTCCACGGCGAATATGAGCGGCAAGTCAAAGAGCTCTTCCTCCTGAGGAAGACTGTGGAAGAAATGGAGCTGAGGATAGACACACAGAAACACACACTAACTGCCAGGTAAAGACGGAGACTGGGGAGGTTTCTAGAGTGAAATGTATTAGGTTATCTGATTTCAGTTTCTTGCTTCCATTATGTTAGGTTTACCTCTATACTATTCTTTTGTAACAGGGATGAGTCAATAAAGAAGTTACTGGAGATGTTGCAGAGTAAAGGCCTGTCGTCACGGGCAACAGAAGAGGACCACGAACGTACAAGGCGACTGGCCGATGCTGAAATGACCATCCACCAACTGGAGGGTCTACTGGAGCGAAAAGACAAGGAGATGCTACAACTCAGAGAGGTGTGTGTGTGTGTGTGTGAGTGTGTGTGACTGGTGAAGAAGAAACAAAGTGTATTCAAGAATTCCCATGTGTGAGGGTGTGTGCGTGACTTTGTGTACAGCCAGATGTGAGTGTGTACAAACCAGGCAAGACCCTTGGCTGCTCCCACTCTTTGCTCATGATTTAGTTTTAATAAAAGACAGAAGCATCAACACACACACAGGAATGCACACTTCACCCTATTTCTCTACTCTCCACTGCTCACTTTGTCTCTTGTCTGACATCTCTCAGCTGCTTGAACACTCAGTCCATCAGGTTGTTTTATACAACAGTTCCCTCTAGTGGTAATATGTTGTTAATGGACAACAAATGATCAGAGATGGACGTTCAACTTTTCAGTATACAAAGTGTTTATTTCAGTATACAAAGTGTTATATGCACTTAAATACACCTTCCTGGTTCAAACAGTCTTAAATAAATTGAAAATTGAATTAACTAACAAGTGAACTGCAAAAAGAGGAAAAACAGGCACAACAAACATATTTTCATACAAATACACTACTTCATTTCTCAGTATGCAGACTCCCAGAATGCAGTTTGACTTTTGGATTCTAGTGGACAAATACAGTATAACATTATATGTGTGCTGATAACGACTGTCTTTAAATAGCTCCAGTTCAGCCAAAATGGTTTAGCTCAGAGCCACCAGGTGGACAAATGTTTCAGTTCCAGTGAAAATAACGAACCAGCTCTGACACCAGCTTTTTACGACCAGCTCCAAATGCATCATGGGTCACAGCTGTGAGGGGGAAATATGCATAAACACACACACACACAAGCGCAAGTGAGGCATCATAATTGTATCATAGGCAGCAATGCTTTAAAATATAATTAGGAGATCCCTCCAGACTATTACTGCATTCTAACTTACTTTCTGTTCCTTGTTGCTTCATATTGCATCAGTCTACTGGACAGAGTTTCTGTTTTTGACAGCATTTCGCAACAAACAGGAACAGGCAGAAAAGACCTCAGGAAAACCGGAGAAACTGTACACAATATATGGATTGTTTCAGTATTAAAGGTTAAAGTGAAAATTATGATAGTAAATAATGTAGAAGTTTCTACTGAGCTTTGTCTTGAAGACCTCCTGCTGCACTGCTGACACTTGTTTTTTGAACATTGTTCATTTGACTAATTAACAGAACAGTCCCTGCAACTTCCTGCAGCTAGAAGAGAGTGATGTCTTTTTAAATTCTACTAAAATGTCCCTAATGGTGATGGAGCTGCTACAGTCAAAAGTGGGATTTCTGTATGGGAGTAAATGAAGGCTGTAAGGGTTTAAATCTGATCTACTTGATGCCTAATGAATTGTGAAATGTAATCAAAAACATAAATGAATGAAAACTGAATCAGTGCAATTGAAATATTTGGAATGATTTACTTGATGATTATGTAAGTCAGTTAATATATTAGCAAGAGAACTGGATTCTGAAAAACAAAGACTAACATTAGCTATCAAATTAATTAGTGTTACATTGTGTTTAATGGCAGGAAAAAAAAAAACACCAGTGAATGATCGTGATAGTGCTACAGTGCTCAATATGGTCACAGACCTGACAATATAACAGATGTGAGCCAGGAAGAGAAGTTAAGAGAAGCAACTGGAAACCATGGACACCTAAATTTTCCATTTCAAGTGTTAAACTCCCCCAAAAATTGAAAGCAACAAATGTATTTGCAGATTTTGCGTTTTTTTTTTAAACTTCTGAAAAGAGGAATTCAGACCACATGAATTCTGAAAAAATAAAATGTTTAAACCCTTTCAGTGGTTTTTAAATTATAGATATTCAGAAGTGATTACCCTTCACAATTAGCTGTAGCTAAGCTTTAATTTATCACCTTTATCATTGTTGTTGTTTCTATACGATGGCTGCATCAGATTTTACCTGTGACTCTCTCTAGGATTACCAAACAAGGTGACCTTTTCCCTCGGATATTTGAGTGTGTGTGTGTGTATGACTATGTATGTGTGTGTGCCCATGAGCATTCATAGCATTCATACTAGTGCCTTAAGCCATGGCCCCCTACTATCCCTTTCACATATGTGTGTTTTTATGCATCCTGGCTCGTGCATTAGCCGTCTTTGTTGGCCTCTAACTGTGTTTCCTCCAAAGAAAAGCAGTGATGCATACTCTGCTACGTCCTCCCCTCTGCTTTCATTCCCTCCCTCGCTCACACTCTCTCTCCCTGTCCTTCTTTTCTCTTTTTGTGCCTACCACACTCCCCCTCCTTTGCTCTCACTTCATTTGACTAGTGAGTTGTGATGTGGTAACAACAGCCAGACAGACAGAATTCCCTTACATGTAGCTGTGAATTATCCTAGGGTAGTTAGGGATTTGATTTTGGAGAACATTTTGAGAATTTGGGGAATTTTAGGGAAAGGAATCTAGTGTAAATCTACCAAATTCAGTTTTTAAAAGTTACTGTATGCTGCTATAGGACATTGAAACTGGTTTAGATTTGATTGGAAGCTAAATGCTATGAAGCTGGGGGCTAATTCATTGAATTAGTATCATCTCAGGCTGTCAGATTTGATCATTCATTCACATTTGAGGCTGAAACAGTGTCAGCTTCTTTGGTGCTGTTCCTCACAGCTTGAAGGATGTGGGATGGACGGATCGACCCGAGGAGGCTAAAAGCCAGCGCCTCTGCGAGAGGGAAACATCTCATTCCTGCCTCCCCCTACATCTCCATCTCTCCCTCGTCTCCTGTTTCTCCCTCCATCCCCATTCCACCTCCTTTCCATGTGTCTCCCCCCTTCCAGCCCTCTCCTCCTTTCTCCCCGTCACGCCAACCCTCACTCCATTCCTCTCCGTCCTTCCGTGCACCTTCTCCTCCCCCCCATCGCCACTCCATCCATCCAGTTGTCCTCCCTTCTACCTGTTCTCCCCACTATCCCTCCTATGTCGCCGCCTCTTCTGTCCATCCTTCACTCCAGCACTCCTTCCCTGTCCCTGCTCCACGGCCTACACCCACCATCCAGCCCTCCCTTCATCCCTTCCCGTCAGTCGCTGTCGCCTCCTCTCCTGGTACAAGACCTTCACCTCCCTCACTCCATCCCCCGCTCCATCCCTCTCTGCATCCCTCTGTGTCTGTCTCTCTGTTGCCTGCTGACCATCGTGGTGTGTGTGTCTCTCAGGAGCTGCACAGGAGATATGAAGCAGCTCCAGAGTCAACAAAGACCAAGGCCCTGCAGACAGTCATCGAAATGAAGGTAAATATGGCTTATTTATTTCATTTGAATGTGTGTCTGCGATTTATATCAAAATCAGCATTTACTTTAAAATATAATGAATAGATAAAGAAGATCTAACTTCAAGTAGTGCAATAAACATCTTGATACATTGGATGTTGAACAGAAAATTACAAATTAACCTCAGCTTCAGGGCATGGCATATGCTTTTTCATTTGCAATGTTTGAAGTGATACATATTCATATCAGAAGAGGGTTTCTGATAATTGTAATATTAGTTTTCTCCCTTATTTTCCAACCCTAACTGACAGTACAAGTTAGTTTTGCAAAGTCAGTGTCAAATTTTCCATGGTGCTCTTAATGCTAGACTCACAAATTGAAATGGATAGCAAGTGTGCTCGTTGTAGAGTTGCATCACTTGAACTACTTAAATGCCTGTGTATTCTTTTAGGCATCCTAAAGTCTAAAGTAGTTTTCACCCGACACAAACATGGCTGTATCATGTATTCATTTGTCTTCTGTGCAAATTACCTTTGATTTCCAGATAAAGTAAAATATTTGTTCAATCTGTTGCAAACATGATGTTTGGAAATTGAAAAACAAACAGGATATTTTCCACGTTCTACAAGCTCATATTTATCTTTCAATAACCTGCTAGACTCAAAAGAAGGTAACAGAAGTTTTATAACTTTACCAAAACGATTTTCAAACCTACCGATCTGACTCAAACTGCTCCCTCTGGTGTAAGTCCTGCCGCAGTTAGTCACAGATTTTCAAACCTTCAGTTTTATCCGTATTAACAGGAAATGGGTAGTTTGGTTTAAGAAGTCTGATGGATCAAATCTGGCAAATTACAGGCTGAACCAGAGAGATTTAAAGGAGCACGATGTTCACGTTAGTTCAGTTGTTGTTCATTGTCACCTACCTCTAGCTGTTCATGAATCACTAAGCCAGTTAGCATATTGCTATTACTGAAGATCATGGCTGTACATTCTGCTAGTTAATCATTATTAGCTTTGCTTATATTTAGTATAATTTATCACTCTGTTACTCTGCACTCTGGTTGAATTTGACTGATGTTCCAGCTCTGCTCATCATTCAGAAATACTGAAGAAATGTACTGAATTTTTTATTACATATATGGCCCATGTAGAGTCAATCACACCTTGCCTCTTAAGTTGAGCTTGTTGATGTCCTGCCAGGATGCAAAGATCAGCTCGCTGGAGCGGGGCATGAGAGAGCTGGAGGAGGAGGTGAACATGCTGAAGTCCAACGGAGCCCTGAGCAGCGAGGAGAGGGAGGAGGAGATCAAACAGATGGAGGTCTACAGATCCCACTCCAAGTTCATGAAGAATAAGGTGATGGATGCATACACACACACACACACGCACATGCATACATATTTGCTTGTCTCATAATTTTTTCTCTTTGTGTTTTAAAAGATTGTTGGAATTTCTAGCTCACTGGAAAAATAACTTGACTTCTTTCCCCCACCATCAACGGATACAGCTTTAGTGTCAAGACCACAAAGTGTTACCATGGGTTCCACACTCATTATAACAAACCAGTATCTCTGTCGTGGGGAGATGAGCATGTTTGGAAATTCAGTTGATTTTTTTTCTCTGGTAGCTTCTTTTGCTTGTTAGAGCTGAAATGTATTTGTTTTTGTGTCAGCTGGTTTTTGTATCTCACATGGTGAAAAGGAGTCATTTACACCTCCTCCTCACCTTTTCTTTTGTCGATTTCATCATTGTTAGCTGCATTCTTAAAATGCTCCGAAGACCAGGGGCAGCTGTCTTCCAGTCCTGAATCAACAGCTTTAACAACTACAAACCTTCATGTGATTTGTTAGTTAAGAGAAACTAATGAACCAAGATGTATGCAACTATGACTACACTGTGAAACAATATCGTCAAGAGAGTATTCTGATTACTATAGTATCAATATCCTAGATTTTGAGTTTTGGTAGATTATTTTTTGGTACATTAAAGACCTTTTTTAGGTCAGGCACATATCAGTTAACAACCTTTAAGAGGAAGAACCTAAGGCTTTTAATGTGTGAACTTGCTCATGGTCTTGGTAACTATAGGTGGGTGTGATGCAGGGTAGGATATACAACAGGTGGTTTTCCTGTATTATTTCCGCATGTGAGGTGCTTGGTTATGCTGTGCGTGGTCAGTGGTCAGCGACTGTGGCAGCTGATTTGTTGTGGTCACGGTGACGCCCTCCTCTCCTGGCAGGTTGAGCAGCTGAAGGAAGAGCTAACTCTCAGCCAATCAGAGAAGGAGGAGCTAAAGCAACGAGCCAATGAGCTTCAGCGGGAGGTGTCTGCAGTAAGAGACACACCTCTGTGTCTGTTTGCTTTTCCTTTCTCTCTTTCTTGATCTCTTTCTTGCTCTCTCTCTGTCCCAGGTTGACTGGCTAATGGCTGCTGCTGCTTGAGTAGATTCCCAGTAGAATCCCAGTAGTGCGACTGTGTTGTTCAGACGGCAGCAAGTATAACTCTCAAATGTCATTCATACTAAGCAGCTGAAAACAAGATCTGTTAATCTTACAACTGGCAACTATGGATGGCAACATGGGAATTTTATTCATCTCATTAGTTCGCCACAAGATATGATCACTTTATTTTCATCACTGTCAATCAAGTATTCCTCATTTATCAACACCCAGTAAAGACAGTAATCCAACTATTTAATGTCATCTGTACCACCTTTAACTGGACAACTGCGATAAATGCTCGTCACAATATCACAGTTAACCTTTGTGTTTAGATTCTGGTTTTATGTTCTGTTCAAGTAGTGGAATCTAGAGAAACCTGAAGTTTTTATTTCCCATTCTGTTGGTGATGAATGGCTTTTGACAGTCATAGTTGTTTCTAGCAGTCTGAACTGTACAATTATCGACTTCAAGCTAAGAATCCAGCTGTGCTGTGCTATAGTGTGCATATCTCTAACCTGCTTGTTTTTCTCCTTGCATGAGGTTTCTCTCGGCCAGTGGCTGGGATCAGTTTGCTGAGGTTTTTATAGGATTGAATTTTCCGTGTGGTTTGGATCCATTCTGTTTTTTATGTCACATTCAATTCACTCATGAAATTCATTCACATTCACCCCATGAAACACTAAGTGAACTTAATTGTGTCTCCCCTAGAAATGAAACAGTTTTTTTACTTTATTATTAATTTTTTAATGAGCTTGGGCTCATTGAAAGAATTGACCCCAACCCTCTGGTACAAATACACAGCTGAGAAGCAGAGAGCAAAAGAGTTTGATACTGGCCTGACTTCCATGTGTGTTTAACCTTTCTTTGTTTTCCAGGATAGAAATTAGAAAAAAAAAGGCTATTTTTTTCTTTAAAAAAAAAAAAAAAGTCCTAGATGTGTCTAGATTTTATTTAATCAAACCCTCAGCTTTCTGTGTATAAACAGACACAGTGCCCCTTATAGAAGGCCACTCACACACTGTGTATACTGTAATTAATACTAGTGTAAAACTACACTGTTCTTTCTTGGTTTTTTTTTATTTGATTTGAATTTAGTTGGTCAATGACATCATGTTCTCCCCTCTTTGAAGAACGATCGGGCTGTAAATATATAAAACCATACAAATGTGAATGAGAGTGTTAATAAAACTATCTGCCATGCTGAATAAATATCATTATCCCTCTGAATAAAGTTCACAAAGTTGTAAAGCAAAAATAAATCAAGACATTATAAATCAAATTTTGCTCTTTAAACTGTACCAGTTAGTTCTGTGCACAGCTCATTATTGCACTTCTTATTTTACAGTTGGTCTTCTACAATGGAAATATGAATAATGGCTGAAACCTTAACACGCACCACAGAATGAGTGCTCACTTAGTAAAGCTTAGTAAAGCCCTTAGTAAAGTAAAGCTTACTTAGTTAGGTGTATTTTAATACATTTTAATAGATGTAAGCAAGCAATCCTCTCTAGTGGACACTCTAACTGGTCTCTCGTCTTTCTGTCTCTCCCTCTCTCTTCATGTCGTGTGTGTGTTCCTCAGATGGAGCAGGCGAAGCAGGACCTGAGTCGTAAGGACAGTGAGCTGTTGGCTCTCAGGACCAAACTGGACACTCTGAACAATCAGTTCTCTGACAGTAAACAACACGTGGATGTACTCAAAGAGTCACTCACTGCCAAGGAACAGAGAGCCGCCATACTGCAGACTGAGGTATGTCGCCTTGGTGCTACATTATGTGGGAATATTTATTTCCACTGACGTTTACATGTTTACGTGTGTGTGTGTGTGTGTGCGCACAGGTGGATGCCTTGCGTCTGCGACTTGAAGAAAAGGAATCTCTTCTCTCTAAAAAGAGTCAGCAGATATCAGAGCTGACAGAGGAGAAGAGCACTCAGCAAGGAGAGATCACCGACCTCAAAGACATGCTGGACGTCAAAGAACGCAAAGTTAATGTGCTGCAGAAGAAGGTAAGAAAACACTGCGGAGGAACACAGGTGGAAAAAATGCAAGGTTGAAATAAAAGTGAAATGTTTGGAGGTAAAACGGTCATCGCTGTTTCCTGATTGCAGCATTTTAGCTTCTGTAGGTCAAACTATGTTTGTTTTCTGTTGCTGTTCAAGCTGCCTACTAGTATTTCTTTTTCATTTAAACAAACCAGTGTCACTGCTGCTGAAATCATCAAAATCATCCCCTCATGTTCAGGTGATGTTGCTGACTAGTTTCCCCACTGAAGTATTTAAAGCTATTTAATTAGACAGACTTCAAAAGCTATACTATATATTGAAACTGATTGAATAGAAATATTGGCAGCAAGAGTCTAAAATAGTTTCTGTTTAGATGCAGCTGTTGTGTGAATAGTTATTTAATGAATAATATTTTGGAAGAATGAATGATAAGACACATGGAGACACATTTACTTAACTCAGTGTCCCATCTTTGCTCACGCTGAGATGTGATGTTGTCATGTAACGCTACAACCACTAGATGGGGCTGTAAGACAGGGTGTAGATTAGGGGCTGAAGCAGACAGACACTCAGGAAGACAGACAGGTGAGCAGGCAGACAGACGGACACATCACGCACAGGTACGGTGGGTACACAGGAAACCAGACTAACAGGTGTTTTCTGCATTATTTGCCCATTTTTCAATATGTAGTTTTGTGCGTGAGTAGCTCTGTGGTGACGCTGTCAGGTAGATGGATGAGTCAGAGTGACCCCCCGTCTTTGCTGTCTTCTATACACACACACACACACACACACACGCACACAATTCACTGTCATCCTGACAAGCGTTACACAGGTGAAGAGCTTTCAAAGAAACTCACAGAGGGAGGGAAACTATAATAACACATACAGTGCGGTACTGTAGTGGCTTTGAATGGATGGGTGGATTGAGACTAAGGAAGAACTCGAGCAATAATTTAGAGGGTAACAAAACAATCCAGTATATATTCCAGCCTTCTGTGTCTCTTGCCTTAAAACATCAACCTTCATTTTTTTCTCTCTCCATCCCTCCATCTCTCCTCATCCCTCCAGTTGTCCCTTTTAGACAAAAAAACATGTAGAAATGGAGAGTGTGGGGAGATAATTGATAGAGACAATCAAGCAGACAGACATAAAGCAAGAAAGGGAGGGGGAGGAGAGAGACAGAGTGTGTTTGAAATCAGATGCATACTAATGAGCTCCTCTTGTTCAATAAATGATGACCTCTGCCATCTTCAAATAGAATACAGTCCGGTGTCTGAGAGGGAGACAGAGATGCTGCTGACTCCTCCTTTATCTAATCTGTACTTATCATTTCCTCATTTCTCTTCTTGCACGTTGAAAAACTAAAAATATCATCTTTTTTTGTTTGCAATTTGTCCACCTCTTCCCACTTTCATCTTTCCCTCTTCATGGTTTTATCTGTCACTCTTTGTTAGCAGTGAAGGAAATTACCTGAGTGCTTAGACAATTAATGGCCCATCATCCCCTTCTCTTTGTTGCTGGATGTAATTTTCTGTTTCATGTGAGGAACATCATGACATAAATGAAGAGGGGTGCCAGCCAGTTATTGTTTTGTTAACGTATTCCAGGTCATTAACGCAGACGATTTTGGAACTAAAATAGGACAAGACACATGCAGTGAGTGTATGATTTTGTATATATATATGTGTGTGTGTGTGTGTGTGTGCGTGTGCGTGCCAGGCATCCAGCAGTTGTCAGTTTCAGGAAGTGCAGACGGGATCAAAGAGTCTCGCTGCCTCTCAATGTCAAGTGTGTGTTCGTGTGTGTGTGTGAGAGAGAGGAGAAGGTGTCAGTCAAGCTGTCAGGTCAACAGTTGATTAATGAGGCGCTGGAAATGTTTTACTGTATGAACACACACACTCACAATCTCCGTGGCACTGTAAATGTGTGTGTCTCACCTGCAGTGGAGTCAGAGGTTACATACCAATCTGATTTAAAAAAAATTTTTTTTTTTGGTGACAGGTTGTCAATCGCTTGGTTTCCTTTCTCTTTGGCAAAAAGAAAGGATAGAGAGACAGAAAGGGAGGGAGACTGAATGTTTGCGAATTTTACCACCCAAGTTCACTCATCATCCGTCTGTTTTCCTGAATTTGTTATTTCTGTGCCGTTCAACCTTTTGTTCCATCTATCTTTTAATGAAGACCACAAAGTTGACACAACCTTATCTTTGTCTGTGATCTCTCTCACTCTCTCTCTCTCCCTCTGACACACATGTGCACACTCATTGTGGGCTCGGGGGAAAGAGTGAGTCCTTCAGTTATTTCTGCTGATTTTGTGTTTTAATTGAAAATTAATCTGCTACCAAATCACTGTGAGAGGAAACAGGAGGAGGGATAGAGAACGGCAGAAAGAAGAGGAGGTGGAGAGTGTGTGTTTGGAGTAGGGGGTTAAAGGCAGCAAAGCACAGGGAGAAAGTTTATATTTGACAGCGCAGCGCCTCTCAGCCTTTTTCTTGTGTTGAAAATCTCCAGATAGAATCACATTAGACCCCTTTTACAAGAATTTGTCGGTTGTGTTTGCTTTTGAATCAGTTTGAGAGGAAACAGGAGAGAAACAGGAATGTGGGAAATCTGGACCATGATGCTAATGATAAAAACCTTTATGTGTTGTTGTGCTTTGTTATCCTCAGTAATCTTTAAATATATGTCTTATCGTTAGTGTGCACAGTTATTAACTGTCAGATAAACTCTACGCAGTGTATTCATATGTAATGAGTACTAAGCAGCAAAGTTGCAGGAAAAATAATCAAAAGGGCCTCAGTGATTATGACTTTTAGACTAACGCTTACAATTATTTTGATAAACATATAAAAGAGATGTATCGGATTATGAGATTTGTTTCATTTGTTTATTTATTTTAAATTAATTCTGACAGTTAATTTGATGGAGAAACACCAAATAAATTATACTTTTTTTTTTTATATGTAATTTTGTTGCAGTTACAAGTAGACCTTGGCTGACAAAATGAACGCACCTGTGTGATTTTAGTTAATCACAGAAATACCTGTATCAGCTGATAAGTAACAAGAAGTTGCAGTTGCAATGTTCAGTATAGTTCAATGTTAATTTTAGTTAATTGTTTTGTGTCTTAGCGGCTGTGGTTTCATTTTATTTGGGACCTCGCGGCATGTTCCCTGCTTCCTTTTGCTTTGACAAATATCCGACTGTGTATAGCCGAAGCACTGCCACACTTCTGACGTTGTTTTCAAATGTGTCACATGTGATAGAGACAGATGGTATGACTTGGCCAGTCAGCACAGCCATCTCGTAGACAATCATTCTGTAGGTTTGTGAACAGAAACTGGAGCCACATTATTATGGTAGAGAAAGTACAGTTGGTACAATGGTAAAATGTCACAGGATCTCTAGGATTCACTTGGAAAACAGATTGTGGGCAATGACGATATAAAACTGTCAGATGGGCCACCCAATATGTGCTGTTCATACTCTAGTCACAAGCAGTTGCCCCACTGGACTCCTCCGTGCTTTATTTTGAGTTATAGAATCCACAGACTTGCCAACAGAACATCTGTATCTTTGGTAAATAGGTGACTAATGCATCTACACGTCTCTCTCCTTTTCTCTCTGCAGATAGAGAACCTCCAGGATCAGCTGAGGGATAAAGAGAAACAGCTGAGCGGTCTGAAAGACAGAGTCAAGTCTTTACAGACAGACACCTCTAACACCGACACAGCACTGGGAACACTGGAGGAGGCTCTGGCTGAGAAGGTACATACACACACACACACACACACACACACGTGTTGCTGGTCAAACTCGGGTCAACTCCCGAGCAAGGTTACATTAATAAAACCACTATGAGCAAAACTGCCGACCACCCACACAATGATCAAATGACTCTGGATGAATGGAAATGAACCAATAATCACATTGGCTGTTTCATTATTAAACCATTCACAGCCTGTGTTCATAAAAGATCATAATCCATCCAACACGCAGCCACATGGTGTAAACAGACTGGAACAGAACAAATAGCCGTGCCATCTATCGTTGTTTGGGTCTAAACATTCAGGGGCCATAGTCATGAAATGGTCCTGAACCACCTGACCCAGCAGCTGCCTGCTGTATGATTCTCCAGGCTGCTTTAAGTGAGGACTTGACCCTGATTCTGGGAAACGGACCAGTGACATTTAGACCAGCAGACCGCTTTCAAGTGTTTGATGAGATATTTTTGTGCTGTTATGCGCGATTATGTTACCGACTTGATCTCCTTTGCACTTGCGCGCACACACACAGGAAACAGGGCTATTAACTGTCCAGTGACTAATATTCAGGGTGTCGGCTGGATGTGTGAGTGTTGGCAGGACGATGAAGCCGATGACTCCTGCTTCACTCAGATGACTTTCACAAGCTTTTCATTTTCATTGTTTTGGATATCTGTCTTTCTTCCTTTCTTTTTTTTTATCTCTCCATACTTCTCTTGTTTTCTTTATTTTTGTTACTTCTTTTCTCTCACACGCACATTGCTTTCCATTCTGAGTGTTATGTTTCATAGCAGAGTAGAAATATTATATTGACTTAGTGTTTTTATTTTGTGTTGTGCTTCAATTTTTATGCAGAATTTCCTCTTTGTGTTTCATGCCACTAAAAGGGTATTGTTTTATTTTATATTTCATTATTGCATACAGTTTTAATAACCCATACTCCAGTGAATATTTGTGTTCTTTAAAATATTAACATCATGATTTTGCAAGTGCGTCTTTATATTGTCTTATGACAGAAAAAAACAAAACCAAATCAGAATTTGTTTGCTGTTATTCAAGTAGACGTTCTATTGTAGGTCACACACTAATTCACATACAAGCAGAGTTTTTGTGTGTCTATACTTATGAGGACTGTCAGTGACATACTGTAATGTTCTCCCCAACCACAGACACTAATCTTAAATCACATCTACATGTCTCACTTAAACCTTAAAGCCTAATTAAATGTCCTCACCTCCCAAAAATGTCCACAAAACTGAAATCCATCCTCACAAAGACAGAAGTACAAGAACTCCCACAGAACAGCCAGGACGCACTCTCGGGGCTCTCTGCGCTGCTTTTGTGTGCGTGAACTTTTGTACTTTTTCTTGAACTGGCCGCTGTGTTGTTCTATAGCTGGAGAGCTTCTATAGTGTTTTAGTGGTTGTGAATTTTACATCTTGCGCCAGAACGTATTACGTGTCTAAAATCACTGTTGGCTGTTAGATCCTGTCAAAGCTGCCATGTACATAAAGTTTAATGCGACTGTTATTGGTATAGAAACTTGATATAGAGTGACTGTGAATGACTGTTGGAGTGTATGAGGTGATTTTATTCTCTGTCTGCTTCTCTCTTTCCATCACTCCTTCTCCCTTGCCTACCTTTTTT
Organism: Trachinotus anak; assembly: GCF_046630095.1. Taxonomy (NCBI): domain Eukaryota; kingdom Metazoa; phylum Chordata; class Actinopteri; order Carangiformes; family Carangidae; genus Trachinotus; species Trachinotus anak. The sequence continues at coordinate 11,534,942 of NW_027273869.1, read as the reverse complement.
CTCTCCTATTCTTTCTTTCTTTTGACTCTTTCTCTTTTTATCCTTCTAACCTCCATCCGTCCTTCATCCTCTCCTCCTCCTCCTCCTCCTCCTCCTCCTCCTCGTCCTCCTCGTCTTTCCCTGTGTAGGAGCGAATCATTGAGCGCTTGAAGGAGCAGCGAGAGAGGGAGGAGAGAGAGAAGGGAGAGGAGATGGAGTCCAGCAAGAAGGAGCTGAAGGAGTTGAGGGAGAAAGTTTCCCAACTGCAGGCTGACCTGGCTGACCGTGAGGTAGAAGTTACACACAGACACAGACACACAGAGACACAGACACACACACACACACACACACACACTCATCCATATCTGTGCTATAATTCAGAAGAAACACTCTCTCTCCTCTACCTCTCTGTGTCCCTGTCAAGGAAACGTGATTGATCTATCACTGTAGAACAGACCTCGAATCCTCCCGCGGTCCGCTCGCTGAAGGACAACAACGATAAAACTGTCACGTTTCCTTGACAACAATATGCAAAACTCACAACCAATGGAAACAGTGATGGGTGCTGAAGTCTTCTTGCTGTGACCCCTGTGATTCGTACAACACAGCACAGCAGAGGCAGAGAGACAGAGACAGAGAATGACTAAACATTTTCAGACACTGTCGTCTCTTTATTCACCACGGCACAGTACAGGAGAGGAGAGTTACAATTAACCACTCCAGGGAAAGCAACATTTAGCAATACATTGTTCTATGTATTCAACAATTTCAACACACTGTCCCTTTTGGAGGTATGACCAGGAGTAAGCCCACTGTTTAGTTTAATGCTTTTTCTGCATTCTATTACAGAAGAACTACTGAAGAGGGAACTGATAATCATGTAGAAGAAATAAGTTCATTTTCAATCATAAAATTATAAAAATTATCAAATTATTGGCATTGTCATGCTTAGTTTACTTACATTACAATTGTCACAAAATATCCATTACCTGACAATAGCTACAGCAATCGGTGACGTGAAAAGAAGTTCAACTGACCAATCAGCCCATAGGCCAGTGTCTTTTTTTTATCCCCAGGTCGTGTCCTTCAGACCTGCATCGGATCAAACTGGTTCAAATTCACATTTTACCTTTACTGAGAATTAGATGAGAAGATCAATACCTCAGCAAAAATATGAAGCTACAGCCAAGTGGCTCCCATAAAATCACAAATTGATGTTTTACATTTTGATTTTGTATGTTGTAAACAGACAGAGGATTAGAGGTGGATATTTTCCTTAAACTGTGAAATGTTTTCCCCTGTTTTCAGTCTCCATGCTAAGCTCAGCTAACCACCTGCTGGCCCGAGCTTCATATTTAGTGTAAACACATGACACTGGTATCAATCTTCTTATCTAACTCTTAGCTAAAGAGCAAATAGGCAAGCCCCCCCCCCTCCCCGAAGAAAAAAAAACTGGAATTGTTCATTTAGATGCTGTACTAGTGAAAAGTCCTTTTTGTCTTTTCTGATTGCTCAGCTAATTTTTGTTATTGTGGGGTCATAAACCCTGTTACACACCCATTATATAATTTCAAAAATACATGGGAAAAGTACAAGCATTGAAGACACGCATTCCTCTCTACACTGCTAAACACAGATGTGGGGTTAGTCTGACAACAGCATTATATATGTGTACCTAAATATAATCAGAGTAAGCAGCAAGGTTTCTCTGACCAAAGCCCAGTCAAACATGATGATCCGCAGTCTGGAGTTGGTATTGTCAGTCAAGGGTAAAATTACACGTCTGGGTGTCTGTCCTTCTGGTCCCGCTGGTTTCTGTTTCACTGCCCCTACCAAAAGAGGAAAAGACCAGAAAAGAAAGGGAGTGAGAGACTTCACGGATGGAGGGATCGAGCTGGAAGAGTGAGAAAAGAGACAGGTCATGGGAAACAGTTCTAAAGAACAAGGGACAGAGTCGGTATCCTAAATGCGTAGGAAGACCTTAAAGGATAATTCCCGAAAATTACAACTTTGATTTTATTTATAATTCCGATCAGCAATAAAAACATTATTTCTGAGATTGATTAGGTATTCAGTGACACTGGAAAAAGAAAAGAAGCCCCAACTGGACAAGAAACACAAGTTGGCCAAACTTACTTGGATGAGAAAGAGAACAGTAAAACTACAACTCAAACTGTCATTGTAAACAACATTGCACAGTACTTGCTTTAGTTGTGCTCACACACAATTTTACTGTACAATGGTGGATTATTACCAACATTTCCAATGTAATATCTTTTGTTTTTATGTTAAAACAAAGTGGTTAAGAATATTACTTTCATGAATCTAATGCTATCATAACCGGAAGAAAATAAGATCAAAAATAATAATGGGGTTTAGTAACAACAGTATTTCAATCCAGTGTTGAGTAGTGAGACGGTGGGGTGTCCATTTCCTTCATTGGCTCTCTCCGTTGTGCTTTTTTTCCTCCTGCAGACATTGGTGTTGGACCTGAAGGAGAAGGCTTCCTCTCTGGCTTCCTCGACTCTGAAGAAGGACAACAGGCTGAAGAGTCTGGAGATCAGCCTGGAGCAGAAGAGGGAGGAGTGTGTCAAACTGGACAACCAGCTCAAGAAGGTTAGCTGAAAAGCAGTCTTGGGCAACATTTGGATCAGAACAAGTTGCCATGATGGGTAGACAAGTTTGAATTGATGGTGAAGAGAGTACGGTACATACAGTACATACAGTACAGGCAGAAACACAACTGAACAGAGGTGGAGGGTTTCAAACCAAAGAACCTCTCGTCTCTTTCTTCCCTTCTTTGTTTTCCCTTAACTGTTTTCCAAGAGAGATGTCTGGCTGTGTGTGTGTGTGTGTGTGTGTGTGTGTGTGTGTGTGTGTGTGTGTGTGTGTGTGTGTGTGTGTGTTTTCATATCACATATTCTCTCCCACACAGCAGCCCATAAAATGGTGTGTGTGTGACGGCTTGCTGACAGCCTTACAGTCATTTTCACAGAGTGGAGAAGACAGCACCACCACCACACCCTGAAAGTGTATGTAGTTCTGTGTGTGTGTGTGTATATGTAGGTCTGCATAAATGTGTGTGTGTGTGTGTGTGTGTGTATGAGTATGTGACAGAGAGAGAAAGAGAGTGAGAATGTGTATGAGGTTGTCAGTGAATCGCTGGTGTTTCTCTCATTTCATTTGACTTCATTACTGAGTCTCTTTCTGTTACCATGGATGGAAAAAAGACAGAGAACGTGTGTCTGTGTGCAAATTGATTGAGATTCTGCATGTGACATAGTGTGTGATGTTTCTTCTTTCCTTTCTTATTTGTCTTTCTCTCTCCCCTTCTCTTCTCCTCCACCCAGATCTTCTTATAATATCGTCAGACACCCAAACATTTCCTGTCCACATAAAGACCTGCAAAAACTCTTGTGCACTTCCAAAACTAATAGGGTTTATGTATTGTGGGACCGAGGCGTGTGCGCACACACACACACACACACACACACACACACACACACACACACACACACACACACACAAAGTCAATCTGTCCCAAGAGCAACATTTGCTTCTGGGAAACACACACAGCTGTTCTAACCTCTAAGCTGGTTATAACTCTTTTTTGGTCTTTGTTTTATTTCATTTCTTTCTTTCTCCCGTTTTCGGTGTCTTCTGCATCGCTGAGGAGAAACAAGGAACTCAGTTTACCTCTCCTTTTCCTTTACTCACATTTTTGTGCTCATTCGAATCTTGTATAAATCCAATGTGGGTTTCAGTGTGTTTGTGTGTGTGTGTGTGTGTGTGTGTGTGTGTGTGTGTGTGTGTGTGTGTGTGTTATTTGGTCAAAGTATGTTATTAATAAGCATTTTACTTTGGCTCATTGACGTACACACACACACACACACACACACACACACACACACACACACACACACAAACACACACACACACATTGGTCCAATGTCTTGATTTACGACCAGAAACCTTTAGAAATAATTACCAAATGTTAGCATGCTAATACGCTACACTAAGACACTCATATGCTAAGCATTACCAGCTGAACATGCCTGCACCATTCATTACCTGTTAGCAATGTTAATGTTGTCATTGTGAGCCTGTTAGCATCCTGATCAGCCTCACGGAGGGAGCGTGGCTGTAGACTCTTCATCTTGTTTACTGAGAAATGGGCCTATCATTGTGTTTTTTTGTTAAAATTATTTTATCAATATTCAAACTGATTGATACATGTATTTTAGACAAACAAAGGAGCTGTAAATGTATTGTACATGATTCATTGCAATCTTGCATGTTTCATGAGTACTCTTTGTTTGTGTAGTCAGGCTTGGTATTGCACCCCTAAATGAATGTGTGATTTTGAAACTGATGAGTCCACATTATGTTAAAGAGTCTCCAATTCAAATATGGTGCACAGTCTACCTGAACTGCTGAATGTAATATCTCTAAAGTAAAGGTTTGGGATATAAAAGTTTACAAATCTTGTGTCTACGAATATAATTTTATTAAGCAAAGAGCAACTATAGACCAATTCTACCCTTAAGCAATCTGAAAAAGACGTGTCACTTTCATCAAATCCATCCATCGTATCCTCGACACACATGTTGTTATTGGCACATCCTTTTTAGTGTGAACTTATCCTTTCCATCAAATGGTGGTCACCTCATTTTGAAAGCTAATGCTTGGTTTATTTTTAATAATTAATTTCTGTTCCAGGCTCAGAGTGCAGCGGCAGAGTCCCAGGCCAGCACTGAACTCTCCGAACGCATCTCCTGCCTGGAACAGGAAGTGACCCGGCACAGAGAGGATGCTGGGAAGGCCCAGTCCGAGGTGGAACGGCTGCTGGAGATCCTGAGGGAGATGGAGAATGAAAAGAACGACAAGGAGAAAAAGATCCACGAACTGGAGAGGTGAGAGGGATGAAGAATTAGAGAGGAAAAATCCTTAAATGCTGAGCTTCTGAAATGTTCCTGCGTCTCTGTCCTTCCTCTGTTAACCTAAGTCAATAGAAAACAACCAAGACTGTCTAAAGTTATCATTTGTTATAAGAATAGGCTCCTTTTTGTTGTTTATTTTCCATTCAGTTTCAGGCAACACACAGATGGAGTCAATGGTAATGTTCCCTAAAGTACTAATCTTTTAGTTTTCCCTGTTTCTCACCCCTTCCTCTCCCTTCTTTCTTCCCCTTTTCTCCTTTAATTTCAACTTCATTTCTTCTTCTCATCATCGCCTCCTATTATTTTTTATCATTTCACCTTAAATATGTATACATATTTATGTATGCATAAATATGTATACATTCATGTGATCCCGCATCTGTGTGAGTGGGTTTATGTTTGTGTGTGTGTGTGTGTGTGTGTGTGTGTGTGTGTGTGTGTGTGTGTGTGTGTGACCACCACACCCCAGAAATCCCTCTGCTTCTCATCTGTGGCATTCTCAGCAGTCGCGAAAACAGGCCCCTCCCCCTGCTGCCTCTCAGCAGCCTATGGGGGGGCTGATGTGGGACTACCTGGGCACGTGAGTGGCTGGTGGCCCTGTCAGTCAGACAGATGCACGACAAAACTCACTTTGCTTGTCAGAGGACGGGATATGAGAGCACTGTGATAGCAACCACTCCCATGTGGAAAAGTTTATGGAGGGAAACACTTTGCTATTGCTTCAAAAGTGAACTGTGGTGGACGGTTTTATTCAAAGCACCTCAGGTATCGACCGCCACAGGACCACAAACTTGATTAAAATATAGTCTGATGACACATATAGTCACATTCACAAGATGCTTTTAATAATGTTTTATAGAAATTCATCCTAAGTTAGATCTACGGTGTACCAATCACTGAGCATTCTTACAAGCATGCTCTTAAAGTATCATTTTAGTCATTTTCAGCCAAATATCTTTGAATTTTGAGCTGTTGATTGGATAAAAGAGGCAATTTGATGTAACCTTGGGATCTTGGAAAATGTTCACTATTTTCCGAAATTAATAAAAAAAAACAATTAACCTGTTAAATGAGAAAATAATAATCAGACTGATAGATGATCAAAAGTTAGTTGCAACCCTTGAGTCATTTTTTTTCTGAGCGTATCACATTAGAAGAGAATAAACAGACAAATTCATGTGACTTGTGAAGAGATTTGTTATTTTTGACAGCCTTTTCCACATGGGACATAGCTGAGTATGTTCACTAATAATCACCATCAGAGAGTTGCAGCATTGGACCAGTATTCACCAAGTCTCTATTATGGCTTGTTTGGACTCTTCACAGATTGGACAAAAATACCCTAAAGTTCAGTAACCGGCGCTAGTTGTACTCTTACACGTCTGTGCCATCAGCAGAAGTTTCTGTCGTCTGTTATGCTGCAGGATGACGAAGCCAAACTGCTCCCAAAAGTTTGTAAAATGAGGGCACAGTTTGGCACCAGAGTCTTTGCTGTATTGCCTGAAACTCTTTGAGCCTCTGTTCCTGTCAATGATGCAACTCTTTCATTTAGTGGCTCTGTTTTCACGCTAGACTTTTGTTTTACTTTCAGCTGCAGATGCTTGAGTTGCAGAGTTTAACACGCTCTTTTTCTTTCATTAGGAGTCTGGACATTTCACAAAGTTTTTTCTTTGAATTTCTTTTATAATAACAGGAATGAAACATTTGTTTCTAACCACTTCTCTACCTGTCTGTATAATTTTGGATCAACCTGTCTGTCTTTAGCTCTTTATGTCTGCTAATGTACACTATATCTACTTCATTAACTGGTCTTAATCTGTGAATACTTTCTTTTTGTATCTGATTATCTGTCAGCCTGCATGCCTGCCTGCCTGCCTCTGTGTTTACCTCCTCCCTGAATATCTGTTTCTTTCTCTCTGTCTGTTGTTGTCATTGTTGTTTTTGTGTGTCTGTTTATGAGCGTTTCTGTATAAAGCATCAGGAGATAAAGTCACTCCTTTAACAAAAACTACTTCTTAAGGAAGGTCAGAGGTCAAGAGTTAAAAAAGAACATTAAAAAACGATTTGAATTTTACAAAAAGGTTGAATTTGGTTGTGTTTGAGTTAAAGTGGTGAGAGTAAATTTCTCTTTGAGGGTTAGATGGGTTAGATCTTTCTGTGGTTATGGAAACTGGTTCGTCTCTCTGTCTGTATGCATCTCAATGCCTTTGATTTCTGAATATGCTGTCTGTCTGCACCATCTCTCTCTCTCTCTCTCTCTCTCTTTCTGTCTCTTTAATCTTTTCCTTCAGTTTCTTCCTTGGACATGATCTCTATCCAGTCCCACTCTAAACTTTCCCCCCTCTCTCTTTCTGCCTCTCCCTCTGTCTGTCTGTGTGTTTAGTAGTTTGACTGCGAGACTAATGGTTGTTAATGATTTTAGGGAGATTCAGTATTTCCTCAGTGTCTCTGTCTGGCCAGTAGAAATAGTAGACTATTAATAATTCAGCACCTGCTGACTTTAAACTAGTGGGTTTTTAACTGTGTATGTGTGTGTTATTTAGTCTGCCAGTAGCCACAGATGCAGATTTACAGCAGTGCTTAGTTTGAGGATAACATTGTAATGTAACTTTATAACCATTTAAAAGTGCAGATGGGTGCACATGTGGGATTTCTTACATCATAGGTATTCGAAAGATGTTTTCCTCTCCCATTGGATTACAATAAAATAAAGGCTTCTCAGCAACTTATATTTAATATCTGAACTTTGCAGGCTGCTCGTAGGAAACTGGGATGGTATTAAATGTAGAGTTAGTACATTATGTTTGAGAACTGTATCCTAAAATAGTAAAATTGAGATTAAGTATGAGGAAATTTAACTTTCCTTTTACACACTAGCACATACACATAATCTTTACTGTGAAGGAAGTGGTTTGTAGTGGTTATAGTAGAAAGTGCAAGAGTATGTGATACTTTATACATCCTCACATTTAGGGGTTTCATTTAGCTGTGAGATGTATGATGAGGGAAACTATATTCCTGGTTGACTTAAGGCTGTGGTTGAGCATTAACATGGTGAAACAGTAATAAAAAGGGCAGAACTGACTGTTGGCTACACCTTCAGTTCATGTTTCTATGCCTGTTATAGTTTCTGTTCTCAGAAGAAACATGTACAAATGCAAATGTGGCAGGGTCACACCTAGAAATTCATAATAAGTATGTTGATATCAGACAAACTGCTTATTTTCACATTGAATATTACAAGAGAAGAACTTTTAGGATCAGGATAAGCTAATGTATGTGGTCAAAATAATTCTTCATTGGCTAACAAATTTGATCGTGGTTGCTAGAGTGTAAACTCACCCAAAATCAATAAAGAGCAAAGACAGAGCTAACGTTAAATAACATATTCAGGATTCTACGGGTAAATACTCTACAGAGGACATGCTAGTGGCTTTTTTTGTAACCTGTCACTCAATAATTATTTATAACTTTGTTAGTTAATAATGAGATTCATAGCGCTCATGTTAGCGTAACGTAAACTGGTTATGGTAACGACTGCATCCTACGTGAGAGCAGATAAACTTCTTTTGTTTTAGGAAAAAAAAAGCCCTTTAAAGTCCTAACCTGAGTATCTTTGATCATGACAGGCCTGCTGTGCCTAAATACAGTTATGTTATGATTGGACAATCAAGTGATATAATCTTTACTTTTCTTACTACCTTCTGTCCATGTACCACTGAGACATTTTAACCCAACTGCTCCGTTACTGGTTGTCCACAGATGTCGGTATTTGTAACTGTAAAAATGTGATGTGTGGTGTTTAGGAAGCAGTTTAACAAGCCTTCTGTGTTCAAGATTGTGATAATAATACATTAAGTAACTAGGCTTTTTTTAAACCTGCGAACACTGACCCTACTAATGCAGACTTTGTTCCAGGTCTGCCTAACGCTGATGTGAATTATAAGGCTTAGTCTAGAGCTAACAGGTATGTCAGAGGAGGATACATTTGCCTTTGGCCAACTCTGAGCTTGGCATCAAGGCTAACCCTTGGGCTAGGAGCGAGCAGCAGGAACATTGCTAATGAAAAGATCAGATGTGGGTTAAATAAGGGTAAAAATCAAGCCTCTGCCTTTCCCCTCTAGTGTAAATCCAGCTGTAATGGTACCAGGTTATTTATTTCAGTAACTAGGATGGTAATTGGAGCAGACTGAGTGACTTCACACTGAGGGGAAATGGAGCTGAAAATCTGCCCTGATGGCCAAAATAAAGGATTTGGATGGATGAGTGGAAAACACTGAGAGGGAAAGAAAAAGGAAAAGGGAAAGGTAGGTGGTGGTCGAGGGAGAAAAACAGCAAGACAGAACTGAAATAACGGGTGGAGACATGGAGAGAGAAAGAAAAGAACAGGCAACATGGTGGGGATATAGGGAAACAGAAAACTAAACTGACAGAAAAGACTGGAGAGGGAAAAACAGAGAGAAAAAGGGACCAAGGTTTGGAGATATGTAGAATATAAACCAGAGTAATGGGAAATAAGAGAAGTTTATTGCGTGTTATATTGTTCTGTAATGGACAATTTGTCTCTAGCACGCTGTCGTTAGTGTGCGTTCCCAGGCGAAAGCTCACCCTGGAGTTTGGGCTTTGCCAGCTTGACCAAACACATGAGGAGTGATTGTGGGGAATATACTTTTGAGGTTGACCAACTTCAGGAAGTAAACTTCATATCTTTATGTTTGCATGCCATGTGCCTTTTGGTGGAGACTTTTCCACAGTTCCACGGGCTGCACTGTTCATGTGGCCGCAGCGGGAAGCGAAAGACGTCATCTGCAATATCCAAACCATTGAAGAAGAAATAATTCATAGTGAGCATGCTCTCAGCTTCTGCTTTGATTGGCTAATTGCTCACTTTTTATGGTTTGTGATCGCGCCTGTGTGCCCTTAAATGCCTACTGAGGTCACGCTTGTAGAGGTCATGTAAGGTTAGCAGGCGTACTGAGAAGAAGAAATACCTGCTTTTGACCTGTCTGTCTGTCTATGTGACTGTCTTGCTGCCTGCCCGGCTGTTTGCTTGGTCATGCCTGTCTGCCTGCAGTTTCTCCACGTTCCTCCCTGTCTCCGTCTGTCTCTCTGTCACTTCCCCTGTCTCTCATCTCTTTCCTCTTTGAAGAGTGATCAAGCTGGCTAACCTAACACTCAACTCCTGTCTCCCCTCTCACCTTTCCCTCTCCTTCTCTGTCTCTTTCCCTCTCTTTTATCTTTACAATGCAACACTCTCTCCTGCTCTACCCAGTCTTGCCTCAAGGTTAGTACTGCATGCCTATTTTTCTTCTTCCATCACTCTCTCTCTCATCTCTCTCCTTCATTGTCATACTTCTTGTCCTTGCATCGAGGCACTCTCTCATCTCCTTCGTTCTGTCATAAACCCTGTTTTTAATCATTCTCATCATGTCTGTCTTTGAAGGAGACACCTTGACTTTCACTCTGCTCCCTTTCTCTGTCACATTGCTGCCTCTTTGAAGAGGAAACATTATTGTCTCTCTCTATCACTCTCCATTATAACTCTCTGCTAGTCTCATCACCAGCATTTGAACTTTAATGCTACCACTAAGTTCAGTGACTTCAAATTTGAGGCGACCACAGCAAACAAGCAAGAAATGTTGTAGCAGCATATCGCCATTATTAACTTGGACAGCTGTGAACTTGTGCTCAGGGGTCTTCTTACTTCTGTTGGGTTTCTGTCTTTGTGGCCCTTCCAGAGAAATCACAGCACATTTTGTTCCTGTCACTGCTTTTGTTAAGCAGTTAAGATGGACTGGGATTCAGCTCAAGTTGTGGTGAACTTTTTACACTGTTCAACTCAGATTTCACAATCTTTTCTGGTTTGTTACTCTGTGTTTAGCTCTCAAAATTGTCATGACCTCACCAATTAGACGCTTAACTTGTTGGAGTGGGGTTTTAAAGGAATTGTTTTACATTTTGGGATATGATCTTATTGGTGCTCTTGTTGAGGATTAGAAGAGAAGAGTGATACCACTCTCCTAGCTGTAGGATAAATATGTTGCTGGAGCAAGGAGATGGTTAGCTTAGCATAAGGACTGGAAACTTGGGGAAACAGCTCACCTTCATCTGTCCTCAGGTATTAAAGTCTGCTTAGCAGCATCTCTAAATCTCACTAATTAAAATGTTATATTCAATTGTCATCACCAGGCTGCCAGCGGAGACCACATGAAGTCCCTGCTCCCTGCCAAGAAACAGTCCAGCCACGCTAGCTGTTTCCCCCCATTTTCCAGTCTTTATGCTAAGCTAAGCTAACTGTCTCCTGGCTGTAGTGTTATATTTAATGAACAGATATCAGGAAAGTCTCAAAGATAAGTATTCCTTTAAGCATGGCATCACATGTCATTATCCACATCCCAAGTTTGAAAACTCTCGTCTTTTTCTCCTTTTTTGACTTTTACATATCTATTATCTGTGCGCAGAAAGTGACTGTGTAATGAGATTTCAGCATGAAAATCCCAAAGTCTGAATCTGGCCGTTTCTAACAGATATATCAAAGTCATATTGAAATTTCTCAGACCTTCACATTTTGATCGACCGCATAATAACCACTTCTTCCTTCTGTTTCCTGCATAAATCTGGTGGTCTGAGTGTTTTGTGCGCTCTGCTCTGCTGTAAAGGCCTCCCCAGCGCCAGCTCTCTTTGCTCGTCCTTTCCCTTTTAACTTCTAGAGCCACTGTTCCCCTGCCGGCTTGTCAGCTTTTTTATTGCTGTTGTTCGGGTGTTTTGTGATTCAACTCTAGAGGGGGGAAGAAACAAAAGAAAAAGTTAGCATTTCCTTGCTGTCTGGTAGACGACAGAAAACTTCTTTTTGTTCTTCTGTCCTTTTTTGTGTTTTTTTTCCTTCCTCGTCCTGTCTTTTTTTCTAGTTGTTTTGATCTTGAGCTAAGGAACTCCTCATCCACTGCCAAGTGTCAGACATCAAGGTTTCTGTAGCTTAAAAAGGAATTGTATTGTGTCTTTTTGTGTGTGTGTGTGTGTGTGCGTGTGTGTGTGTGTGTGTGTGCGTGCGTGTGTGCATGCATGTGTGTGATCCCTTTGAGGTCCTCTATGACTCTGAGCATTGAGGTTGTGCATGGATTTGTCAGCTAATTGGTGACAACAAGCAGACACACTCACGTTATCATAGACCATGCATGTTGGGGTTTTTTTCCACACACGCACAAACACACATGCAGAGAGGAATTTGCAGCCTAATAGGTGACAACAGTACGATAACTACTGAGAGGTATCTAATTAAAATACCTGCTTACACACACACACACACAAGGGGTGAGGGAAAATGAAAAACATACTTTTTGCTTAAAATTTTGATTAAGAATATTATTCTCTTTGTTTTTTTATTGCTTCACTTCAACAATGTTTTAAAGAAAAAGACAAACTCAAGTACTGTTTTTTCTTTTACTCTGACCTCATTAAAATACAATATGTGGACAAGTATTAATTTGGTAACTCTGCCAAAACTGAGCTTTGTAAACATTTTGACGAAGATAGATGACCATAAACAGTGTTATTACACCAAATAAGGAAATATTTATGCCTTATATGCTTACATGGGCTGTGTTCACAAATATATTCCTTTTGTCTGCTAAAAAGTGATTTACAGCCAAAGAAATGTACAGTTTGTTATTCTACATTGTGACATGGGGTCAAATTAGTTAAAACTCTTATGACCAAACTGTTATAAAACTCCAAACATAGAAATCCATATCGACATATTGTATCTGGGATTTGTGTGGAGCAGTGTTGCATGAAAAGTGCTGTCATCACGAGAGCTGCAAGCATTAGTCATTTCATTGAAAGATTAACTGGCAGCCACTTTGATAAGTGATTAATTACTTTTTTTTTTTAATTTACTTATTTATTTATTTTACATTTTATTTACCAAAGGATTAATCAGAAAATAATCTAGAGATTAATCAGTGATGACAATAATCATTAGACACAGTTGAAGTCAACAGTTCAGGTATGGAGCCAATGAAAATTCATTGTTTTCTACCATGTTTTACAGCTGGAGACACTAAACAGAAATTATGTTTCTGAAACATGTTGTCAGTTCAAATTTATGTCTATAAGAAATTCTTATAAAATTAGGAAAGGCCACAGAGTATCAAGCTAATAAAACAATGTTGAGTATGTTTTTTGAGCTGTTAAACAGATCATTAAGGTTAAAGGAATGCTACCGTATTTCATGTATATAACAGCAAACTGTAAGTACTGAGACGTGATGATAGTCTTCCTGTGCTGGTGGCTCATCTACAGTATAATCTGGAATTCAAATCAGAAGACGAATATGAGGCTGAGGAACAGAGTGTCAGTGTTTAACTCAGGGACTTCGTTGTTCTCCATGTTAAACAAAGACACTGCCAACATCAACTCCAGCTCTCTGTCACATGCTTACATTGTTACTGTAATCTAAACACTCCCAGTTTAGTGTATTGTTAGTTCTGAAGTGTGGATATATCCCGTAAATATGATTTATTTTCATAAGGACAGATGAAGTTGAGAAAGACATTTCATTCTGTCTGCAGTTTTATCACAGTATTTTTACAGCTAGTTTGGACTGTGGTAGTTTGTACACATACACACATACAGGCCTCAGCTGCCTTAGCTCCTTATTTACCCCACAAATTTCCTGGTCTGCCTGAGGGATTTCCTACAGTCATTCTTCAAATCATAAATTAAGCATTTCTGTCTTTATTCCTTAGAAATGCCCTTCTTGTACCGTAAGTTTTTCTACCGCATCAGCAGTGGGAAAGACTAAACCATTATGTTTTTGATCATTTTTTTTTCATGTTTTATAGTTTTTATAGGCTTAGTAAACCAAACCAATATTTCCTGTATTTTCAAAGGAAATACTGAATTCTGAGTAGTTAAAAGGAAATCCTTGATGTTAATGTTGGGTGAACTATGTGCAGTAAACATACATGAGGCCCCCGAGCATTTCTGATCAAATATTTATACAGGTCTCCAAATGTAATATTAATATTACCTTAATGTGGGTCCCTGAATATCAGCAGCATGCTAATGAGGGAGGCCAAAAAGTTTTTTTTTTTTTTGGAGAGTTTGATGTTTACTGAAGTTTTATGAGATTGTGTGTGTATTTGTGTGTGTGTGGTTTCATTTTTACCAGTAGCTGCAAACAGTGTTTTTTTTACTTTTTAAGCTTTAATGAAGGCTATTCTCTGTTTCTACATTTGTGTATATGAGTCTATGTATGTAGTATATACAAGTGTGTGTGTGTGTGTGTGTGTGTGTGTGTGTGTGTGTGTGAGTGTGTGTATGGTCAGTACATGAGGATATTTTTATGGTTTTGCAAAATTTAGGAAGTTCAGACACACCAACGTACTTGTTGCTGTCAACATGTAATATATGTTTGCAGTATGTGCCACCGTGTTTACATGTGTGTATTTCTGTGTAAATGGTGCAGTTGCCTGCTCAAATGTGTGAGTGTGTGTGTGTGTGTGTGTGTGTGTGTGTGTGTGTGTGTGTGTGTGTGTGTGCACTTTGAAAATGTGTGTGGTCCAGCCGAGAGATTTGATTTAATACAAAGCAGCTTGTGTTGGGAGCGGCTCACAACATCATCCCTGTGTGTGTGAGTGTGTGTCTGTGTGTGTGTGTGTGTGTCCTATCAGCACAGTTTCGGTAAATTTGTGCCTTCATTTACGTTTATACTGTGTGTCACAGTGCATAATTGTGTATGTGTGCACTTTGTGCCTGTGTGTGCAGACGTGGTTTCGCTGCACATTAGTATGTCGTGTTTACAGCGCTGTGGGTGAAGTGAACTCTCTCGTGATTCCGCCTCCTCCAGCGGTTTGCAGCAGCTGTTGAAAGTGATTTCAGAGGGAGAGTGAAGGAAGTATTTTACATATTAAAACAACTTCAAATGGCGCCGAGCCTCCGCTGAGCAGAGCCACTGAGTTCAACAAGCAACTTGTGCTCCTAAAGGCAATGAGGGCAATCAAAGTGTTTTAGTGTTTAATTAAATGTGTGAAATTAAAACTGTAATCATGTTCCATCCAGTTTGTTAGTCAGGACAGAGAGGGGTGGAAGTGGAAAGTTGAAAAAAAAAAAAAGATTGAGCTGACACATGATGTATGCTGTACAGTAGAATCTCATGTCACAGTGTCACAGCAACATCATAATATTGACATTATATTAATCTGATACTTAATCAAAGCCTGTAGGGAAACTCCTCTTTCTCCTTCCTTTTCATGAGCCTCATAATTAAGTAACGTTGTTCAGAAAATGAGAATGAGCTCTGTTTATTTAACACAATGAAGCATTCAGTCTCATACAGTTGTATTCATGGTATGTCACTGTCAGTATATTCATCTCCTTAACCCTGCCCCTACCCTCTTTAAAAAAAACCCACAGCCTTTAACTTTAAAGTCAACATCACAATGTTTATGCAGATATAAATGTGTATAAAATATGGCCAGATAAATTATGAGGAAATATACATAATGATGCAAAACAATCTCGACATCTTGTCTTTGAATATTTCAGTCAATATAAACATTGCATGGCTCCAATAAAACACTGGAACAAGTAGAGTCAGGACAAATATGTGATATTAATGTGGAAAAATGAAATTAAGGTTCCAGAGTTTACTATAACTTATTATTAAATGACATGACATGTGACAAGACTGAATGTTTTAGATTAACTCAAATAGAAATGAAACACTTAGCTGTCCTTCCTGCTGATTTTAATATGCTGGTTTTTGACTTCAAAACAATTAGAATAAATCCCTTTGAATTATGAATTTTATAGAGAAATAGATTTTTTTTTAAAAACTCAAAGCAAAAATGTATAATAATCACCACCAATAATCATTAGTTGCAGCCTTAAACATAACTTAAGATGTTACCTTTCTGTCTTATACATTTTATATAATATGTGTATCGGTTGATTTCTTTACATTTAACACCTGTTTAGAGGGACTTGTTACAAGTAAACACAGGTACAGTATATTTGCAGATGATTTGGGATGTTTGGCTGCTCTTGCCGTCATTTGTGATGTGTGCTTTAATTTATAGAGAGTAGAAGGGGAGTCTGAGGAAAAAGAAAAGCACAGGAGATGGAAGTGACAAAAAGAGGGAGAGGCAGGAATCAGGGAGAGGAAAGGATGAAATGGTCCATGGTCTGATGAAAATACTTTATCCGAAGGAAAGGGTAATGTTGCATTTGGAGAGGGTGTGGGTTCGGAGGAGAAGAACATTTGTCCTGATATGCTGGCTTGATGCAAGTAAACGATTGCTTTCATGCAAATAATTATAATACAGTGTGCAAGAAAAATGGCAAATAAGTGGAGGGAAAGAACAGAGTTGGTTTTGGAGAGCAGGAAAATTCCAATGAGCAAAGAGAGGATGAAGAGGAACTTGCTGTGGTCTGATGCAAATGTGCGATAGTTGCCCATGCAAATGATCTGCGTGCTGAAAAGTGATACAGGCAAACAAGTGGGGTTTGAGCAAAACAAGTGTTTAGCGTTAGCAAAAGGGCAAGAGGAAAAAGAGAGAGCGTAAGTGGGAACCGAGTGTTGAGTCAATAGGAAACATTGCAATCTAAAAGTCTATTCCACATACACGTTCACTCACATACATAGAGTAAATGTAGCATGAAGTAGGGAAACCTCAGAGAGCTAACCAGATGGTTGGAGCTTCCTGGAAATCCTCCAGTAGGAACATTCCTGCCTGTTTATGACCTGTTACACACTCACACAGGGCGTATAGCACAAAATTGATCCCAAATATTCAAATAACTCCATCCCACATGCAGGGTGCAAACTCAAATCAGGACCCAGTAGAGGAAACAAAAAAAAAACCCCACCATGCTTACTTCATTTGCTTTCCTGTTTTACTGATGCAATATGTTACACATGTCGGCCCTTAAAAGATGCACACAAAAACAATACAAGTAAAACCCACACACACACACACACACACACACACACACACACACAGAGAGCTCAGATTATTATTTTGTGAGCTTTGAACAGGCCAGGTGCTGCAGAGCAGCTTTGGCTGCATCGTCGCATTTCAACTTCTCCTCCAGCTTCCCAAGTTTCTCTGGACGGTTTGCAATTGGGCCCCCTGGACCTTTTAGCAAACACATAGAGGATTTTATTTTACCATCCTCTGCCAATATCATTTCTCAACTTTTCTGGCAGTGATGCTGATATAAAAGCCATTTGATGGATTGCTCCCATTATTTTAGGTCCATGTAGCAGGTAGTTCAAGGCTCTGGAGAGGCAGGAAAGATGCAGGAAAGTGGTGGCATTAAATATTTACACTGTAGAATATGTATATCACTCTGCGTGTAAACAAATAAACTTTATTCTCTTATGAATTCACACAGAAGATTGCACTCAAAGGGGTAAAACAGTGAAAACAAAGTGAATGAAACAGCAAGCGGTGAGATCGGACGATTGCAAATGCATCGAGTTAAGCTCAGGGCTTTGTGGAGAGGAGACACAGGTCAAACGTCATGCAACGATTAGAACCTGTTTACACCTTCGGAAACAGAATATGCAGCGCTCGGCTCGTAAAAATGATTTCCCATGAGTGCACATGTTTTGCTGCTAGTGTGAGATGGCACTCGCTGTGGATTCCCATCACTGGAGGTCTTTTACTGGCAGCTGCAGCGATGGAAGTGGAGAAAATAGATTTATCTGCGAGGCTGTAAAAAGTTATGATAACAGGAACACACGCACATGCATAAACATTTGCGCGGCGCAGTTAGACGCACTGTGCGCATGTTTAAAAAAATGCAAACATACAAAAGACTGGAGGACATATGCAGAGCAGAAAGAATGACTTTTATTGAGGCTGATTAATTTCGAATGTGTTAGTCAGCAGTTTAGTTTTGTCTTACAAGTGTCTTTGTTGGATAAGCGCCTGTGTGTGCACATGTGGCTGTGTTATGCTTGAACATTTATCCTTTGTGTTTGACTTATTTTTCGTCTGTGTCATGATTCAGTAGACGTTGTTAAACCTTACAGGCATTAGCTTGGGTTAGTCCACATCTGTGTGTGTATGGAAGGTATGAAAGATGCTGATCGAGTCAAGCTGGTGTGATAGCTGATAGGCCTGTGACAGAGCCACAATGGCCTCCAGACAGTTTAAACAGGGATTAAACCCTTTCTCCATCCCACAACCCTGCTGCACCCATGAGATCTCCCTCTCTCTCTCTCTCTCTCTCTCTCTGTCTATTTTCTTGCTCTCTCTCTCCCTCCTTCCCCAGATGATGATTTAGACCCTGCTTCCTGACACCCAGTAATCCCTCTCTGAAAAGATCCTCATACTTCCCACTGTGGAGGAATTCTTAAATGTCATCTCGTCATTGATTCATAGCTTTTCATTGAATTCACTCACTGATCTTTACATGATATTGGCCTCAAGGGATTTTACCTCTGCACTGTATTGTGCAGAATAGTTAATCGCAGTGTCTTGTAGTATCATCGCAATGGAACAAACAGGCACTGTGTCCGCAATGTGTTATGAATACGACGGTTTGAATGGATATATTAAATGTCAGCTGTGCTTAGAAGCTGCCAGCATTGTAAATACTGGTGTATTCAGTTTAGTTGTTATTGCTGTGTGTGTTAGCGTGCATGCATCTGAGGTCACTGTGGCAGATTTTTGCAGTCAGAGGTGGTTTTCAAGTGCTGTGAAGGATAAAACTGGTGCTTTTCACAGCTTCACACACTTAACTAAGAAAAAGAAACCACACCAGTTTGAAATACTCCTGAATGCAATTTAATTCCCGGAGAAAATAAAGTTTCTAGGTTTTTCTAATTTGAGGTTTGAGAATCAGTACATACAGCATGTGAGGGGGCAATGTCAGTAACGCTATCCTCTTTAAGTGTGGTTATCAAGGGTTTCTCCAGCATTTTTTGCCTTTTTCCTGACAGTCCTGGGGGGACATTTCAACAAATGTCCCTCGTTGAACTTAAATCAGGGTCAGAATGTTAGACATCTAGCCCCTCCCCAGGACACCCTGTGTTATTGAGATATCTGTTCATTTTTTGGAAAATACTTTTATTTACTAAATGAATAAAGGTCCATTTCTTAATTTATGGGAGGGCCTAACTTTTTGAGTGATTCTTTTAGTGAGACATTTGAATATTTTTAGCCACGTGATGTATAAAATTGCAATCAATATTCTCTTGTAGTGTATTTTTCAGTCTAATTATTTATGATGAACTCTGATCCAGGATTTTTATATCTAAAGCTCCTTTGTGTGTGCTGTTATCCTCTGCCTTCTGTTGACATCTGTATACAATAAACGTCATCCATATTTGGTGATGCATTGACTTTGACTTTGATGGATTTTGTGTGTGTGTGTGTGTGTGTGTGTGCAGGCAGATGAAGGACCAGTCGAAGAAGGTGGCCAACCTGAAACAAAAGGAGCAGCTGGAGAAAAGCAAGAACGCCCAACTGATGGAGGAGGCCAAGAAGAGAGAGGACAATCTCAACGAAAGCTCCCAGCAGATTAAGGTATGCAGGGAGGAAGAGGAGGGAAGAAGAGGAGGGAGGAAGCTGTAGAAGGTGGAGGGGGGTGGAAGGAGAGGGTGAAAAAAAAAAGTGAGAAAAAGTTTCTCTCCTCCGTCTCTATGTCCTACCTTGAATATTGTCTGCTATCACAACAATGCTTCATTGTAAGGTGACAGTAATGACAGGGAGCAGCCTGAGGCAATGTCAAACACACTCACTCACACACACACACTCACGCACACTCACACATGCCATGCAGCTCTGACAGGGGGTAACTGAAGAGGATGACTGACAGGGAGAGCAGATGGAAGATGGAGAGGAGACAAAAAAAAAGGGTGGGAGAGGTTGAAGAGAAAAAGTTGTTAAAAGGAGGAGGAGCGGTGATTAGAGGAGAAACACTTGACTATGAAGTGAATGCTGTGGGTTTTAAAGGCTTCCTGTGGTGGGAGAGCATCTCCTAATTTTCTGCTCGGGTGTCAAGTGACCACAAGACGAACAGTGATGTGCGGGGTGATGATTGCGAATGCGGTTTTCCACATATTTCCTCAGATTGCAGGTTTTCTTTCCCCTCTTCATCTCGACCTTTAATTTCACCCTTTTGACCCTGAATTTCCCTTAAACTTTGCCTGACTTTCTCTTTTTTTTCCCCCTCATCCATCCTCCTCTTCCCCCTCCCTCTCCTCTTCCAGTAATCGTTAATCTCAGTGGCCTCTCTGATTAGAGGCAGATGAAAACACTCTCTCTCTCTCTCTGTGTGTGTTTGTGCGAGTAAGCATATGCTCCCTCTAGCTATGATTGATCATTGGTTTAAGGAGGTTGGAGGTTGTCATTTGTGCATATGTGTGTGGTTAGGAGATGAGCTGATAGCTATGTGAGTCACTCAGACTTATGAGACCGCAGCGGTTACAACCATAACTAGTGTGTGTGTCAATTGTGAGCTACTCTGCATAGTTTAACCAGCACTGCGGACTGTACATGGAATGTGAGTATAATTCATACCGTAAATTTAATTCAATACAATAAGAAGATTTAATTCAATTAAATTCCACCTCAGTCTGCATAGTTAGACACCAAGTAATGTTGGATCTGGAGCAGGACACAGATTCACTGCACATGTGCTGGAGATGCTCTGGAGGTTTGTTCATGGCCGCTGTAATGTCTCATCCTCTGTGTCCCACCTGGTCTCCATCAGCTATTCATTCAATTCTAATGTAACCACCAAAGTCAGTCAATTGCCTGGCAGGAGGAAAATAGTTCTTTTTATGAGGAATTGGCAGGAAGTTCATGCAGTCATTTTACTTAAAAACAGCTTCATGTGTGATTTCCTGAGTCCTCGGAGGCAGATGGAGATCAGATTGTCTAATTTGTGAGTCTTTTTGCAGCCTTATTCCAGTTGCAGGGAGCAGCAGACGGGAATGAGGAGTGTCCAAGGTTTTCAGTCAGGGGACATGTAAAGCAAGATGTGACAGGGAAAGCTGCTGTTACGAGAAACTTAACACACTCTGTCGGATAAGGTGGATATCAGATCAAGGAGGGTTTTTTACTGCATTACTGAGTAAATGACTTTCTGGCTAATCGACACTTGTTGTTTGGACATCATAATGTAAAGACACTCCAACAAAAATTAGAGATATTGTATAAGTATCTAATCTAATAAATGATTATAATAGTGAAATAGTGAAAAATAACCATCACTATTTACCAGACTCAGAGAGCTTGTTTTATCCAATCAACAGCCCAAAATAATCAATTTGAAATGATGTAAAACACACAAATACTCACATTTCAGCGGTTGGATCTGTTTAATGTTTAATTGAGTTTTTAGCCGTGCTGCCCGCTGTCGGTTCAGTCTGGAATATCTCAACAAAGTTTGGATGGAGTGCCATAAAATTTTGTACAGACATTGATGGTCTCAGGAGGATGGAGCTTACTGACTTAAGTGAACCCCTGACTTTCATTGTTTTGAGTGAAATATCTCCATAACTTGTTGATGGATTTGAGCAAAATTTGGTTCTGACATTCATGTTCCCCTCATGTCCGGCCCTACACACCCGCAAAACTAATGAAGTTCCCCATAGGCCTCAGCTACACTTTGTGTTTCTGCAGCCTTATTCCTTGATAAACTTCACCTATCCATGCTGTCTTAACATTGCACACTTCCTCTCTGTAGGACTCCCTCCGTCAGAAGGAGGATCGCATCGAAGAGCTGGAGGAGGCGCTGAGGGAGAGTGTTCAGATCACAGCAGAGAGGGAGGTGGTGCTCGCCCAGGAGGAGCAAGCACGCACACAGGCCGAGAAACAGGTACTCTCTCCCACAGTGTCTAACAAACACACAAACACTTAACATTGCCTTTTGACCCCCCCCCACCCCCCCCCCCCCACCCCCCACCCACCCACCCACCCCCCCACCCCCCCAGCCAATACATGTGTGAACCAAACCTTTCCTTAAACTCAACCCCTGTCAGTTATTTATTTGTACGAACACACAAATGTCCTCCTTCGTTTTCTGCCTTTGTGGGTCAGTTACAGTTGCATACATACAAGAAAACACACACGGACAAACAACTTTGTGGCAACATAAAAACTGTTTCTGACATAGTTAAACATTGCCATGCCAAAAGTGGCTAATGTCAGCGGCAACACACGTGCCCAGTGCCAACTGAGCTCATTCAGGTGTGGCTCTGTATGTGTGTTTGCCCAGTCACTCCTCATTTGGGGGAGAGGTAAATACGTCCCTATTTAAAGAACAGCTTGTGTTTTGTTCTCATCAGCCGGCAACACACAAACAGCTTTTCCTTAAACTGAGCTAGAGTCCGACAGCTCCAACTCCTGATCTGTTTTATCTATATTGAGACAGCTCATAACGGTGTCGAGGGAGGCTCAGAAGGGAAGGGTTTAGTGGATTCAACCTCAGACCAGTGGGAGTGTGTGTGTCACTCCCGTGGGTACCAGTGACTTAACAAGGCCACAGAGATGGGAAATGTTCCTCAGAGCCTGGATGGGTTCTGACAAGTGGGAAAAAACAGCGTGGGCCGTAAGGATGAAAACTGCCCTGAGAAAACACTGCCCACTGTAGCTGTTGGCACAACAGCTGGACTCCATTGTTATTACTGCCTCTAAATGTTGGACGTCCTCTCTGGCCTTTACTTACCAGACTACCTCTGGAGAGACACATGAAGGCAGGCATGCAAACAGATGTTTTACTTTTTGAGGTATTTTGCTGACACCCTCATCCTTGCTAAATGTTAGTGAGCACCGTGGCAGAATAAGTTCCAGACAGACACATGCAGCGGAGGAAAGACAGAGCGTGAGCAAAGACAAGGAGATGGGTGTACTGTATGAGAAAGACATGATGGACACACACTCTACGTAAAGGTGAAACAAGGCGTACAAGACGGATTTAATGTCTCCAGCTCCATGTGCTTTTAAAGCTCTCAAAACTTTATTTCAAGCTCCTGGAGCAGTAAGCACCACAGGAAACATGATTAAAATGACACACGTGATAGGTTGGATTTTCCTTTTGATATAATGATGCAACCAAAAAGAAATGGCATTTGAGATTAGGATATTTGACTCTGGGAATTTAATGCAGCTTTAATGAAGGGTTTATTACTTTTCATTTGAGTGCGAATCAAAGAGAAAGAGTGGGAACACCGGTGGAGATGCCTTGTCGAGCACTTAAACATCCACAATCACATGCATTTTTTTTAACCATATTAAAAAGCCCAGGAACCTTTTCAAGGACTTAACTGCATGTTTTAGGCAGTTATGGAGAAGATTTGGGGCCTAAAACTGAGAGTGTTCATAACAGTGAAGATTGAAACAAGTGAAAGAAAGATGGAAAAGTCACGTCCAACATGTTTATCCTCCTGAAGTTTACTGTGGTTTAATTTGTTTAGAGTAATTTATGCCAAGCTTTCACGTTTAATTTGGCAGCGGTGTATTGAAATGGTTGAAAATGCTAGAAGTGGCAGCTTTAATTAGACAGAATGGAGGCCATTTAGGCCAGGACAGGGTGCTGGAGAGCGTCCTCGTCTTCAGATGCTTCAGTGAAGGAGGAAGGAGCTGAAACGTCAGCGTGTGGTGAACGAGTGGAGATGGCAGCCAAACGCTCAGCGCAGTCCTCACCCAACATCAACAACACTAATTCAGCCTTTCAGCGCACACGCGCACACACACACACATATGTGCGCACTCAATACACACAGACAGGATAGTAATACACAAGACAGCGTTCCACATACATACACATATTTCTCCAGACACACAAACATGGCGGAAAGAAGTGCTAACTGCTATTCAAACAGTGCACCGACACAGCACAACATAGCATTCAGCAGGAGCCAGATGGACACGACTTTGGTTTTCTAACTGGAAACGTGTCTCTATATACACAAGTAAATTGTAAATAAATATTTTTGTGTTCCTGTTTTACTGCGTCACTGCAATTAGCCTTTCACATAATGATTTATAAAATGATGACAGAGGGAGAGACAATTTCCTCCCTTAATGAGGACGGCCTGTTCAAAGGCACACACATTGCTTATTATAGCGTTGGCATACACACACACACACACACACACACACACACACACACATGTAAATGCAGCCAAACCAGGCACCAACACACATGCCGTTACTAAATATTGGTAGACACACATAAACATACTGTTCATGTGCAGCATTATATTGACATTATATTGTGTGTGTGTGTGTGTGTGTGTGTGTGTGTGTGTGTGTGTGTGTGTGTCATGGATATGGTTTGTCCAGTAAAAATGGTTGACCACATGAAAATATACTCAACCTATTCTGCTAGACATGAGTCACTAGTGTATGTGTGACCACTGCAGAAAGGTGTGTGTGTGTGTGTGTGTGTGTGCGCGTGAGAAGTGAGTCAACAGTATGACACATGCCATCTGTCTCTTCAGAGACCAAACTAAAGACAGACGGTCTCGTCTCCAGCTTTCCGTCCTTTATTAACCAGACAATTTTAATTCTTGAACCCAGTGCACCTTCGTCTTTCTTCCTTTCTTTCGCTCAAAATAAATGTAAACTCACACAAACACACACACGCACACATTAAGTAGACTGAAGGGGTTGCTGCCCTCCTGTCCTCCTGTCCTCCAGCTCCTTCTTTTCCAGCCGGGCCTTGTCGCTCCGCACCCCTCCCTGCATCCCTCCATCCTTCAGTCTCTACATTTCTGATGTCGGCCAAAGGCCTTTCTCTCTTCCTCCTCTCCTCTGTCTCCCTCTCTCTGTCCTTTAGGTTACCATCATCTGTCTCCTCTCCTCTCCTCTCCTCTCCTCTCCCTTTTCTTTCTGTCTTGTCTGAATTGCATTTTTAACACTGCCTGTGTTTCTGACTGCTCAGTGCTACTTACTGCACTCTGTCTGCATTTCTTTTATCTGGTTCTCTTTCATGTTCTTAGCGTTTGTGTCTATTGCTTTCTCACTCTTCCACTTTTGCTGCAGTTTATTTTTTCACTTGAGCGCTTTTACAACTTTTCTCTTTCTCCTGTCTTTTCCTCTGCTCTTTCTCCCTGTGTGTTTGTTGCTTTACGTATCTCCTCATCTCTTATCTCCTCCTAATGCTTTTATTTTTTCTCTCCTACTTTCATATTCTTTTATCCACCCTTCCCTCTGCCCATTCTTTCCTCTGTCCTTTCCTACATCACCCTTTCCCTTTTCTGTCCTCCTTCTTTTCCTCTTTTTCTCTCACTCTCTCCATGTTGTATCCCTTTTTTCTCCCCCCTCACTGTCACCGTCCCCTTGCCTTTCTCTGTTTTCTCCCGCCTCTCTCTCTCTCTCTCTCTCTCTCTCTCTCTCTCTCTCTGCTCTTTTTGTACGCAGCTCTCTCACATTCCAATGCATGAGTTCACCACCGCCAGCTTTAGGTGGTCAAAGGTAACAATCAATCATCACAGACCGCACTCACCTGCCTTTTACTACATTTCATTACTCATTCATGTCTTCACCAGTCTGTGTGTTTTTTTTTTTTTTATTCCACTCTGTTCCATTTTTATTTTAGTGACCTGCAAGATATAAAGTGGAATGTAAATACTTATACAGTGCATTGTTTTCTGTTGAACGTACTTACAGTGTGCGCTGCCCTGTGAACTAGAGAAACATGTTGTTGAAAAAAGTTTCTTTTACCAAATCAGACCTTGTTTGTTCATACAGTCATCCATTCATTCATGCATCCATTCAGATTCCATCACAAACTTACTCTACCCAGATTACAGAGGCTTTTTACTGATATGCTTTTATTAGTAACAACAGACGAAGACAAGGTTAGACTCCTCCAGCATGTAGCATCTTTATTATCTCCTCGATCAACCTGCAGATCACGAGGGTGATGGGGAAGACAGAATGACAGGGTGACAGTGATATTTAAAGAGCCGCATCCAACAACCAGAAATTTAATTGGCCACATGTGACATAAGACTTTGGGAGAGGAACTCTGACGGCATGGGGAAGCGGAAGTCATGGAACAAGATTAAAGTGGAAAGAAACAGCAAAAAGTCATCAACAGAATAAAGATGGTAAAACATGAGAGACAGATCTTCCACCTTGCAGCTTCAGTACAGTCCTGGCTTCACTTATTGGAGGTTTTATTCAAATGGCAAGACTCTTATTTTGTCTTCATCGGCACTTCTCTCTGAACAGGAGCTGCTTTCAGATTCAGCTCATCCTCAGGGTTTTCACTTTTTTATTTCTGCCGATACCATCTGTTTTATTTTTTCTTTGAGGAAGTGAAATAAATGTATCCTTTAGACTGTTTTTGTTTTTCACTTTTAATCCTTTTTCATTTGTCTTTCGTTTTGATGTTTTTACTTTTCTTCCTTTGTATTTCATCACTTCAGGTAAACAGGAAGTATGTATAGTATCCAAAGAGAAATAGTGTGTGTGTGTGTGTGTGTGGTGAGAAATGTGGTGACCTCGACACTCTCAGACCTCACAGACATCAAACTGACATACTGATATACACTCAGAGGGACAGAGGGACACATAAAATAAGAGAGAGAGAGAGAGAGAAAAACATTAAGAGGAAAAAGAAAACAAGGAGAAAAAAAAACAACACGTTTGATGTTCTGCAGCAGAGCATTTTATGGAAAAACAGAGAAATTATTAAAACATTTCAAAGCACAGTCGCTGTCGCACACACACAGGCTGACCATATGTGTAAAGAAAAAACAAATGAAAAAGCTGAAGGACAAAAATGAAACAGATTGAAAGAGAGATTATTGGAAAGTAATGTGTTACAATGTGTGTGTACGTGTACGTGTGTGTTTGCGTGTGTGTGTGTCAGGTGGAGGACCTGCTGGTTGCCATGGAGAAGGTGAAACAGGAACTGGAGGTGATGAAAGCCAAGCTGTCATCAACTCAACTCTCACTGGCCGAGAAGGAAGGTCACCTGACCGCCCTGCGGGCTGAGAGGCGGAAGCACCTGGAGGAGGTCCTGGAGATGAAGTAAGAATACAGAAACACACACATTTTTAATACTTCAATTTAGGTTCCTGTGTAAACATATTAAAATTTAACATTAACTATTAAACACATATGTCATTTCTCATGTTTCCAGATTCATTCATTTATTCATTTTCTGTCATTTCATCCATAAGTACACAATAAGAATAAAATAGAATATGAAACATTTTAGCATTTGCCAAAATGTGCATATGCAGATACTTACGATCCTCTATAGCCTCTTGGTTTAGGTGCACTAACATTTCCAACCAGTCATTTTTAAAAGTCAAACTTGACCTTCAACACTTTCCCTGAGATTAGCAACTCTTATGCTATCTCCAGTAGTTTCCCATGTTGCATCAGTGCTCCAGGAAGGTGGTCAACGGTCACATCGAAATGATCTTCACACGACACCTCATCGACTCCCTCTCTCCTCTTCCTCCTCGTCCTCCCCTTCCTTTCTTCTTTTATCTCCTCTCTCTAGAAGTTAAGTAGTGTGTTAATGCAATAACCATGTACCGCTGTCCAGCTCTTCATGTGATTGATTACATACACAGACACCCACACACACTCATGCACACACTGTAACTCAGAGTAAATTTAAATGTAAATTTAATAGATGGGTTTGCATTTTAAGTGCAGCTAAGAGGAGTCCAGCAGTCCAATGATTCCAAGTATTTTCTGCTGTTTTACATCCTCGCTGAGACCTTACAACGAGGTTTAATTTAGTGGAATGACGCTTTGGGCTGAAATAGAAGCCAGAGAGAATGTCCGTGTTAGCGTGCCCTGCCTATTTAAGCACGCTGTGGGACTATCTTTTATTGTGGCATCATGGGAAAGTGAGGGCATGCGCTGTGATTTAGGTTTCCTGCGCTCTGTCCTCCAGGTTTTCTACCAACATTACAATTCTTTGTTTTGAGAAAGAAAGACTGTGTGTGTCTGTGTGTCTGTGTGTGTGTGTGTGTGTGTGTGTGTGTGTGTGTGTGTGTGTGTGTGTGTGTGTGTGTCCAGCAGCATGTCCATTCACAGCCCAGGTGAGCAAATTATTGGCCATTTTATCACCGTAGTAACGACCCATGTGATTGTTACAGGCATCAGCGCTTCAGAATGCATGGCCTTGTTTTCACATGTGAATTTGTGTGTGTGTGTGTGTGTGTGTGTGTGTGTGTGTGTGCACGTATGTAAGCACACCATGATTGATTTATTGACTCAAGACGTGTCCAACATTCCTTTTGTGACAATACTGGCTCCATGATGAACATTTATGGGACAGACATGAATAGACGCACACATGCTTCCTTACTTCATCTACATCCACATAGAAACACAGACCGCACAAAAACACACAATAACAACATGCAAACACACACACACATACACACACACAGAGACCATCCGCACACGTGCATGATTAGATTTATCAGTCTCCAGTGGGCAGTTCAAGCTGTGCTATCATTTAACTTCATTCTCCCACCAGCATCCTGTGTGTGTGTGTGTGCGTGTGTGTGCGTGTGTGTGCGTGTGTGTGCATGAATCCATTGTGGTTACCATCAATATTAAGCCCCAGTCACCACTTTGTCCAAACTCTGAGCTGTGGTATGACTGTGTGTTTCCATTGACAGATCATAGCCACAGTACAGAGACCAAATGTTTACTCTGCTATCGTCTCTGGTGTTTGTGCAGCAGATACACACACTGCACTGTTCTGTTATGTGATATATATCCATGACTTATACATTCAGTATGTAATTGCAAATACATTTTTTTCCTTCTCATTTTATACATTCAGTTTCAGTTATATTCACATATGAAATAGGATATTTAATTACAGTTTCATCTGTAACGTGATAAATACATTTTTTTTTGTCCTTTGATTTAAGTGCATAAGGGCTATTTGCTTCTTTTTAGGGCCATTATGAAATAATACAATCATATCACATATTGGTAGATCAACAGGTAGAAAAACTTTGTTTTTTTCCTTCATTTTAAGTCATAGAATATCTGACAGCAGGCCTTGTAGTAGAGGCTTCTTTTCTCTTCTCTGTGCTCACACAGTGTTTCTACACCACAAATTTTGATTGTTTTTAGGATATTATTACTTATTGTTGGCACAGTGTTCTGCATTGGCAAGCGGTTTTCTTTTCAGTTGTTACCAAAGCTACTGTTTCCACTTGGATTATGGTTGTTTTCTGATTAAAAGCAACGCACCCAGAACGCACTGGAAATTCTTCTTTTAAATGCTCCTTTGAGTCGCCTTCAGGGGCTTGTGAAGAATTGTCACATTCACATGTGATTATTTGGCAACTTACTGAAAAAATACAGCGCTTCCAAGCTCTGCCTCTGCATAATAATTGATATTTTTCAGGCTGCAGTAAGATTTTCTTCTCACATATTTGGGATATTGTGTGTTTTCTCTCTGTTACCCTCACTGAAAAGCTTAGATGTTTCAGGTAGCTGCTCGTTGTCCTGCTGTGAGTAATGGACATGACGCCATTGCTCATATTTTTCACAAGACATTAGGGTTTGGTCAGCAAATACGTCATTTGTCTCTGGCTTTCTCCCACATGTAAAACATGAGATGTTTAAGGTGGCTGTGTCCTGTGTGTCCATATATCTCACTGTAATGCACATGAAACTGTCTCTGCATACGCAGGCTGCCGTAACTCTTTGGGGTTTGATGTCTGATTTGCTGCCCAGTTTTACATCGGTGTTAGGTTTAATGTTACTGTAAGACATGATATATGATACGGCATGTTTCAGAGGTTTCTGGGACAGACATAGAATATATTAACACACATGCACACACACTCATTCCCATGCAGAAATATATTCCAAACACAGCTGGAAGAACGAACACACAACTGTCTCGCTTTTTTTTGTCTTCTCTTGTTTCCTTACTTTCCCGCTCTTATTGCCTCTCTCTCTCTCTGTTTTTCTCACACACACACACACACACACACACAGTCTTTAATGTAGTTGTCAGAGTGTCTACCTATCTTTGTGCCATAGTTTTCAGCAGCTAGTTGTGTACATCTTCCGTACTCCAACACTAAGCTGACCTCGATGAGCCCCTGATGTGTATTGTTAGTTTATGTGTGTTTCTGTATATCTGTGTGTGTGCAACAACACATTATAGTATATATAATGCTGTAGGATGAAAGAATTAATATGCACGCACAACCATAAAACCATTTACACACATCCACAAACATGCGCCTCCTCATTAATGAAAATGCACAAATAGAACTACACAAAGATACACACATCTGCCCCACAGGGCTCCAACATGCAACTTTCCCACTGATAAATCATCTGCAGTGACCTTCACACATGTACGCACACTCGTAAAACACACACACAGACATATTTTCTTTGTGATATACATTAAATATGCACATACTCATTTTCTTCCCAGGCTTGCGTGCATGTGTGTCGTCATGTGTTTGTACAGTTTGCGTGTGCAGGTGTGTGTGTCCATTGCAGCCAGCTGGAGGAATGTGCTGACAGTGTCTGTGTAACAGCAGGGTGTCAGGTCTGAAATCCCAATCTGGATGAATTAAGGCCTATTTTATTCGCTCTTGTTTGGCTTTACTGACATTTAACACACATCACTACCTCGCTGTACCGCCCTGTCTGTCTGATTCACACACACACACACACACACACACTTTTATGTCTCTGCTTATGCGTTTCTGGACTATTTTGAGATGTTATAGCCAATGCAGTACATGTCCAACAAGACTTGATGAGTGTAAAACATAGAGAATATTTTGTTTGGCTTTTAAAGTATTTTAAGAAAAGAGGAGACAAGACAAGAGCTTCTATAAACCTTATTTTTTAGGATGTAGTCAAGACAAGTCATATAGTTGTCTATGTAGCTTAGACCCTCGGATGAGGGAAACTCCATCTAAAAAACTTTAATGAGATGTTGTAATAAAAGGACAATTTCAGATATTTTTAACCTCATATTAATTTAATGGTTTTTACTGTGATGACAGTTCAATCAACACTTACCGGTACTTACACGTTGAAGTCTCACATGGTTTAATGTAAATCTCACAAACACTAGTGATTGAATTTGTGTCTTTTATTAAACAGCAAACTTTTCCTGCAGCTTTGCCTGAGAGACTTAGTTCAGGGCAAGAAGATCCATAAATGGACTGCGCTCATACAATGGAGCCATATTTACCATCTTCTGCTTCTACCATTCACACACACTCACACACTGATGGAACAACCATCAGAGGCTGGTGGATCAGTATTTTGCCCCAAGACACTTCAGCATGCAGCCTGGAGGAACTGGGGATCAAACCACCAACCTTTTGGTTAGTGGATGACCCACTCTACCTGTTGGTAGAAGTATATATTTGGTTTCCAACAATAGTTGCTGTTTTGATCATTTTCAAACAAGTGGCTGATTAGTCATAGTTAACAAAAAATTGTTGAAGACATTTTGTTGCAAAAAGTAGTTGAACTTCATTCTTGCAAAACATAAAATTTTCATGGAAGGACGTCTATTAGGAGTTTATATGTTTTACTTATCACAACATCCCAAACTATTTGTGTAAAATATAAAATGAGGTGCGACACATATTTCTGGATTTCATAATAGTCCATTGAATTAGTATTAGTGTAAATATCACTAACAGTCTGGATTGGATATCAGAGCGAGAGAACAAAGATGGGGACTAGAGAGGTGGTAAAAGGAGAGAAGATGGGCAGGAGAGGAAAAGACAAGACAAAACGAGCAGAGGAAAAGAGAGGAAAGAGGTCAGGGCGAGAGTTATAAATCTCTTTTTTGGAGGGAGTGAGACAGTAGGAGGATAATAAAATGAAAGAAAAGAAGCAGAAATGTTTTTTTGGCACAGAGAAAAGGAGGGAAAGCAAAGAGGAGAAAGACAGCTGTCCAACAACAACTCACTGGAGCCAACAAAACTGCGTGATATCCCGAAGAAATGATATTACCTCCATCTCCGTCTCCCTCGCTCCTTCCGTTCATCCATCAATCTCTCAGACTACAGTATATATCGAATTTATAACCACTTACATCCTCCTCCTGTACATCCATGCAACCTCCTTCTTCACCATAATTGTTGACTAATCTACTGGTCATTAGTTTTATTAGACAAAAAAAAAAAAAAGTGTATTTAACATTTTTGAAATCGGAATTGATCTGCTGCAACTGTTCCCAGATGTAAATTAGTGAGAGACTGCTTGCTGTTTATTTGCGAGGTTGTTATGGAGATGATCGCATTAATGATGCTTAAAAAGGTCGTTTGTTACAAAAGAAAACACCAGTGCGTCACGTTGAAAAGACCCTGCTGTACGGAAACGGGGGCGATGCACTTGACAATTTTTTTGGCAGCGCAAATGGTCAAGGCTTCCAGCAACAGGCGGCAAAGTGAGTCACATTGCTTTTGTTTGCTCTAGTAGGAAAAAAATTGATATTCTAGTTGTTTTCTCTGTGTGTGGGAGGCTGCCTCCTGCTGAAAGGAACAAATGATAATCAGTTATTGGTGAATCGCTGAGCACATTTCTTTTTTTGGTAAAACTCCCATAATCTATTTGGAGATATTGGAACGGGATCTTCCGTAGCATATCAAAATTAAGCTTTTGACAGATTAAAAGTTCTCTGGAGGAAAAAAAAAAAATTATATCTATATATATCAAATTAGTTGTTTTCAGTTGTGTGTGTGGGTAACTCATGCTGTTTTCCCTCTTGTATCACTCTCACACACACTGTGTCTTGAAGAATTTGGACAATCTCAACTACAGGAAGTCTGTTTACACACAAACACATGTAAAATTTGACTATAAAGTTGCTGCGCTGTCGTCAGCCTGCCGCAGTTCGAGCCTTGGCTGATGCCTCAAGGTGAACTCTATAAATTCAATTTATTTCTCCTTTGCTGCTCTGTTCTTCGTTTTATCTTCCTCCCAGCTTCCCTCCAGCCCTCAAACCTCTCCCTGCACCCCTTCCGCCATCCCTCCCTTCATTCCTGCCGTCCCTCCCTCACTGCATCCCGCGTCCTGGCATTCCTTTCCTCCATCTCTCCCATCCTCCTTTTTCATCTCTCATTCCTTACATCCTAACTTCCTTCCTACCTTTCTCCTTTCCTCTTTCCATCCATCCTCTTCATTCTGAGCCTACGTCTGTCTGGAAACGTCATTATCGAATGATTTCTGTCTGGGCAGGCTGTATTTCTCTCTGTCTGTCCCTGTCTTCACTGTTGTCACTACATACTGAAACTAATCAATGATGTGCCTGCGTGTGTGTCTATGTGTGTATTTGTGCGCGTATTGTCAGAAGATCCTATTTTCAGCAGTTCTGTCAATTGGAAGGCAGCTCTGCTCTTTACAGCCGGAAAGCCATCGCTAACAATATGACTGCATGTGTACACACAAACACACACACATGTCAGCTATCCCATCACTAACAATAGAAGTACATGTTGTCTTCAGAAATAAGACACACACATACACACAGTCACTTACAAAACCAGACGAGACAGCGTGACTTCATAGACGCTTTCACTCCCAGAGGAATGTTTGTAGATTTATACCCACACACACATTTCACTTGAATGGTGTATGTGTGTGTGTGTAGATATATATAAATATATCTACACACACACACATACACATGCACCAGAATACACCCTCCTACACAAACGCATGTACACATGCTTATGGCAGCACACTTAACACAGAGACAAGTGCTTTGATCCCCTCAGACAGCAATGAGATTAGTCCACACTGTGCCAAAGCAGGTCTGTGAGCGTGCCTGCATTTGTTGTGTGCATGACAGACATGTCGGGAGCTTAGTGTGACAAAAAAGGGGCACGCGGTTTTGACACTTAGTCTTACAAGCTCAAATCAGGGCGCCTCGCTCTCCGTCTCTCCCTCTCCTCTCTCTCCAGTTTGCTTGTGCTCTCAGCACTTGCTTTTCTTGCCCTCTTCTCTCTGACTCTGGCTGCCTTCCTTTGTCCTCTTTGATTTTTTTTTTTTTTTTTTTTTTTACTTCTCCCTTGTGAGACTGAGGGAGAGATTGGAATCAGGAAAATAGAAGCAATAAAAGATGTGCTGCAGTTAGAAGTTGTATTTAAATAACAGGGTTTTCTGAAAGTCTCTGAAGCCTTGCAAACCAGTGATCTTCAGTTGCACATGCAGCGGAGAGAAAGTCTCATTTTATAGCACTGACTCTTTGTATTATAATGTCTATTGTTATTGTCCTTATTTTATGTGTAATCTGTGCATGTATTTCACAGCTCTTGCAGCAATTAAGTAGACTGAATTGAGCGGAATAAAAAGAAGAAAAAGAGCGAGATTTAAAACAAGTACAAGGAGTTGAGATCAAGAGCAAAATGTTCAGAAAGATGGAAGGCAGCCAAACACATCAGAACCAAAAGAAACAAGTGGAGAGAAAGAACAGATAAAGGAAAAAAGGATGCGGCAAAACTTAAACTTGCCTGTTTTCCTCAGCTGATTACAGGTTGCGCGTGCCAGGCCATCAAACAGATCATTAAACAGCAATTAAAGAGGGAGAGGGAGCGATGAAGAGGGAAAAACATATCAAAAAGAAGAAAACAAAACGTGCATTTTTTTTTTTTCAAACCCTCTGATTGTACGTTAGGAGTGCCAAACGATTACATTTCTATTCTGGACATAATAAAACTGTAGTAGACAGACAGGCAGAGCAGAACAGGGACCGACTAGTGACTGACTTGTGATTGGCTTGTTTAACGTAGCGAAAAGAAAGAGTGATACACTGAACCAGCGAGAAACGGACAGAATTATAACCTGACAGCTCTCACATCAGCAGTTTAATCACAGTTATAAATCAATGCACAAGTACAATGTAAAGATTCTGTTTCCATTTTAAGGCTTTATTCTCCTTAATGGGAAAGTTGGCTCGCTGAGAGGCACTGAAGTCAGTGGATACAAGTGATAGCGATCGAAGAGACTGAGCACGTAATCATACAATAAATCAAATGAAACAATGGAAAGAGAAACAATGCTTTCAGCCAAATTATGATAATGAAGTTAATTACTGGGCTTTTATTTTGCCCTTCAAAAGGCAAATTTAGCAACAATTTTACATCTAACCGTGGCTGCTGTTTGTGCTTCTGTGTGTAGTTGAGTTCAATCATAGACAGGCTATAGGCAACAAGTGTTATCCACAAATGATGTATGTATATCTGACATTGTGGAGCATTTTAAATTCATGCTGCAGAGGTTCAGATTTTATATGGATGTTTTCAGGCCTTCCAGACAGCTTCTGGCTTCCATTTATTTGTGTACAATATGAAAATCATCACTTGTTCCTGCGTTTATTTTTGTCAGACTATGGTAGCAGATATAAGGCGCCTACACTGTATTATCTCATACAGCCATACTGGATGCAACCGTGACAAAATAAATGCTGACATATTTGTTCACTGTTATCAACATATTTGAAGTTTCAGAGTTTGAATGGAAGCCAAAGCTCAATAAAAAGACGCACACACACACAAAAAGTAATAAAGTATATGTGATTTGTTGTAAATGGGCAAAACTGTTTGGGAGAAGAAAATGTCCTCACTCAGTAACATTCATATTATTATGACATTGGAGGGATTATGCAGGATCAGCATACATTTCATTTTACAGTTAATAGTTTGAAAGCATTCAACAAGCTCTTATCCTTTTTAGGGAAACCACACACAACCATTAGCATTTCTTCCATTTCGCTGGAAGTGAGAGACTTGCTTTATTTTGCTTTGTTTGCCTCAACTCACTGACAGTCCGTGCATTTCAGTTCACTTTGGCTAACACACACAGTAGAGCTGCACAACTATAGGTGAAACATATCTGTCACTCTCAAGCTGCCGATTGAAGCGCGTATCTTGTAAAACGTACACAGTGTGCTTTAATAGACAGTTGGGAGTCGCAGGTGTCCAGCGCTGTGGCTGGTTGTGTTACAGGGGTGAGTTTGTGCTGACAGATTGTAAGCAGATGTCTTGGTCTCTGTAGCACAGCGTAGAAAGGGATTCACTGCAAAGATCCACAGTGAAGACAAAGCTGCATCTTTAGTCACACTTTTCTGTGTGTGTTTGTGTGTGTGTGTGTGTGTGTGTGTGTGTGGTCCCATGAAAAGAGCAAACTCCCGCGGACCATGGATAATGCATTTTTACACCTTTCTTATTAGTCACAGTGTGTGTTTTTAAGTGTGTGTGTGTGAGAGAGACAGGCAGAGAGAAAGAGGTGAGGGAGCGAGAGAAGAGAGTATTTTTTAGGAGAAAAAAAAGCGAGCGAGAAAAAGGGGAAATGTGTCAAGAACAGATCCTCATTCTGTCATGCAGTAGTCCCACCTGCCCTCCTCTCTCTCTCTCTCTTTCTCTCTCTCTTTCCTTCTCTTACTTCCTTTGTCTCTCACCCTCAATCTCCCGCTACTCCTTCCCTCCCTCTCTCCATTCCTCTCCCCCTTCACGTCTCTTTGATTTGTTTTCCCTCCAAATCCTCCAGTTATTTTATTCCCTTCCCTGTCAGTGCTGTTTCTTTCTGTGTGTGTGTGTGAGAGTATGTGTGTGTGTGTGTGTGTGTGTGTGTGTGTGTGTGTGTGAGAGTGTGTGTGTGTGTGTGTGTGTGTGTGCGTGTGTGTGAGTGTGTAAGCCTCCTCGCTGTCTTTCTTTAAGCCTCTCTGATGTACAACAGCTCCTTGAGGGGAGCTTTTCTCTCCCTCTCAAACACACACACACACACACACACACACACACACACACAGACTTATCCTGTGCACCAGCTTTAACCTATTTCCCTAACACTCTCTTTCTCGCTCTCTTATTTTTTCCAATTCTCTCTGATGGTCTCTCACCCCGTCGTCTCTCTCCATACTAAATCATTCATGTCCAGTGTCTCTGACCCACTTCCACACACACACACACACTCACACACACACACAGACAGCTTTCAAAAAGATCTCACCCGAAAATCCCTGCTGTTCTCAGTGTGTTGTATATTAGGCACTGGGCCACTTTAAGGAGCATCAGTCAAAGATAAAACAAAGTTTCTACCAAATCAGGACCTGGCTGCTGTCCCACACTATGCAAATCAGTTTTTTTTTCTTTTCCAGCTGTCTCTCTCTTTTTTTTTTTTTTTTTAACCGTCTTAATAAACAAGTAACGTTTCCACATCAGTAAACACATTTTGGTTTTTGGCGTTGAATAAAAGCCCAGAGGGCATTTTTAACTGTAATTACCGATAATCATTTTACCATTACACTGTGTTTTGAACGTCCCATTATCCCTTTGATGTGTTTAATGTAGCCCTCGAACAATTTTAACATTTCAGATGCACATAACAACTGCGGTAGGTGTCGATCATTTTCTCCAATAACTGCTGTTATAATCTAGTGGAGTGAAACTTTGTGTTGGAGCGTCTGCAAGAGAGAAAGTGGCGGTAAATGGTTTACTATAAACCACGGCTTTATTGGCTATCTTTGCTTTGATGCTGCACACATGGCAGGCCAGCACTAACAAATGCTTCATAAAACCTGCTCTGATCGGTGCATTCATTGCACTCTTTTCTCTTGTAGGGCCATAAACCCCGTTCATGTATATGTGTGTGTGTGTGTGTGTGTGTGTGTGTGTGTGTGTGTGTGTTAGTGTGTGTGTTAAAAGATGTATAAAATTTTAAAGAGAGGCCCCCAGCTTCATTCTTCTCGCTATGTTTCTTACTTCTGTACCTTTTTCTGTCTTACTCCTCACGATTTAGAGCCGTGAGGCATAGCAGCGGTTCACACCTCAAACATATGTGTGGCGTGTGTGTGTGTGTGTGTGTGTGTGTGTGTTACACTGAGAAAGAGAGAGAGTCCGAGCAGATGAGACTAGGAGGCCCAGTACTCGTAGGTTGTCTGCCCCAGGACAGAAGCTGTCAGCTGGGAGAGAAATACTACTCTGCAGGGCCCTACTCTTGAGACACATAAACGAAACTAGTAGCTGTGTGTGTGTGTGTGTGTGTGTGTGTGTGTGTGTGTGTGTGTGTGTGTGCGTGTGTGCGTGTTTTGTGTTTTTGTGTGAGAAAAATAAAGAGAACAGAAGAGCAAAAACAGAAGGAGGAATTGGAAATGGTTTAATTTTATTTTCACGCGCACAAGTAGATTATGCAGAGTCATGAACACCAGAGCCAGTTATAGACGGTGTGTGTGTGTGTGTGTGAGCCACCTGATTATCTGGCAGCAGACAGAGAGAAAGGAAACAAAAAAGATGGTTTAAGGAGAAAGAGATAAAGAAAGGAGATGAAAGAAAGAAATGAAGGAGACCGGCAGAGGAAAAGAATCGATCAGTTCCTCCCGTTCCTCTCCCGATCACAGATTTCTACGGCCCTTGTTTCCACGCTGCCTCTGTGTGTGTGCATGTGCATATATGTGTGTGTGCCTGCAGGCAGCTTTAGCTACCACTGAGAGCCAGATGTGCCCTCCTGTACCTCGTTCTTCTCACCTCTCCTCTGCTCTTTTCTCTCTTCACAATCACACTTTTTCTTCCAATTCACTGTCTCTTTTTTCACCCTTCTCCTCTTCTGTTTCATCCTTTGAAGTAAAACCCAAAAATCTACAAATGTTCTTTATGGTGGAAAACATGTTGTGTCATTATAAAGTGCATACACTTGAATAAGCTCAGACATTGTGCTTGGTTACTGTATACTGTCCATCTTGTGGATCTTCTGGGCACATGCTCAGGTGTTCTTGGTTTTTTTAAATATCAGTCACCTCCCTCGGCTGACCTCAGCTTGCGTACAGTTGGCCACCCCTAACTCCCCACTGCTGTCACTCTGTAAGCTACATTTTTCTTTAGCTCCCGTCTACATCTTAAATTCCTCTTCAGCACCTTATGTTTTAAAGTTTTCTGTCAAAGGTTACATTTAAACGATCATCCTGAGCTCCAGAAATGTGGCTCACAGTTCAAGGACTGAGTCTAGTTTTCGGGTCTCTCCAAACCCACCAGCCACTTGCCCTGGGAGACCCCTCAGCTTGTTCTGTCTAGTTCCTGAGCAAGTGGTTTTTGTGATTTGGCACGAGCAGCAAGATGATTAACTAACAGACTGGTCAGCCACAGCAAAATGGAAACCAAAAGTAATCTTGGTAATAAATCAAACCAAAGAGTGTAAATGCAGCCTTGCAGTTTTTGGACAACTGATGTTTCATTGTGGTAATAACAAATGTACCTCACTGTCATTTCATTCCTGAGCTCACACCCCAGTCGCTTCTTTGATGTTCTGATTTAGACACTCGGACCTGCTCTGTACAGATCTTGTGACGTGAGAGAGAGCACATCCAGACTCCTTTAACCATTGCATAAATCCATTAAATATCATTTCAGTTTGTGAAACTCATTCTGTCTGCTTTTGTTTAAAGCAAACCAAAGCTCGCATAACTCATGATTATAGTAAATATAATTATCACATTTTTCTAAATCCTCTGTCGCCAGACGAGTGAATGCGCTGATTTTACTCGCCTCAAAACTCACTCATTTTTTTTCAAAATTGGTCAGAAAGGGTTGAGTTGGTTTTGGAAAAACCTTCCTCAAAATCAATGTTGCATTCAAAGTTTTAGACCATAATCTTGAATATGGTTCCCTGAGGCCCGACGTGCAGCGCGAAACCT
Organism: Trachinotus anak; assembly: GCF_046630095.1. NCBI lineage: Eukaryota > Metazoa > Chordata > Actinopteri > Carangiformes > Carangidae > Trachinotus > Trachinotus anak. The sequence goes on along the minus strand of NW_027273869.1, from coordinate 11,495,382 downwards.
CCTTTCACAGAAATGAGGTCGAGCTTGACACGCATCACGTCCTACAGGGGTTAAAGAGTAAACTCTGGCGTCCTACAAGCAGCCTCCTGTGTAACCAGAGCAGACAGTGTCACAGAAAACAATGGGGAGCTGCTTTGTTCAGTCGGAAACAGAGAGCAGAGAGAGGGGATTATTTCTAAAATAGCTCTGTGTTTGTCTTAGACAGAGGCTGGCCAGTGTCACACTGGACTGAATCTACCTCACACACTTGCACAGGGACACACACACAGTCACACACTTCACTTTTACACATACAAATGCACAGAAATAAGCCGTGATTACACACAGACAAGCTGCGAACATGCACACACACACAACATACACATAAGTACATCCTTATAAGCACATAGACACCTAGAGAAACACATGCTGTCATAACACAGACTTACACCTATCACTTGAACACACACCCACACACACACACACACACACTGTAGATTGCAGTAAAGGGTGACAGCATGAAAGAGATAACGCAGCACACACTGGAAGCTGCCTTAGTGTGTGTGTGTGTGTGTGTGTGTGTGTAGAAATATGTGAGTGATCTAAGACCAGGCATTAGTGTTTCTGATAAAGTGAGGGGCCTTAAGTGGTTTTAGGAAGGAGAGAGCCTCTGTGCGCATATATGTGTGTGTGTGTGTGTGTGTGTGTGCGTGCGTGTGTGCGTGTGTGTGTCTGTATGCGTGTGTGTTGGGGTTGGGGTCAGGTGCCTGGTACGTTTGCGTGTGTCTGCTTTCTGTCTGCCTTGTCGCCACGGCGATGACATCATGGCACACGACTGCGGAGTGACGGAAAGAATTCCCCCTGTCTTCTTTACAGACGGTGAGGGAGAAGAGGTGGAGTAGATAGAGCGAGTGACAGAGGACGGGGTAAGGTGAAGAGGAAGAGATGAGAAATGCAGGGTGGGCGAGAGATACTGATAGAGAATGGGTGAGAGAGAGAGGCTGACAGCAGGAAGACAATATAAGACTAAATGGAAACTTGTTAAATTTTGAATAACCTGCGAGATGTTCATACATTATAAATGTGTTGCTGTTTTACTACTCACCACTATTATCACCTGTACGAAATGCTCTTCAGCCTGGTGCCAGTCCTCCATGAACTTTTACTCTGACTTGTCAATGGAGTGTGACGCTGGATGGATCCTGCATTTTCCTGCATTGGCACCTGAGCTGCACACTCACAGTGCTCTCAATGAAATAAATCAGGAGGCTGCGTCTTAATGCTTTTATTTTTACTGCATGCAAGCTAACAGCAGGTAAACAGCCTTTATCAACACAAAATGCTGAAACAAATGTGTATGCACAATGCAAAAATATTACAGCATTTAAGACAAAAATGCGCCCAAAATAAGGAAGTATGACAGATAACCTCTTATACAAGGTTTTACTCCTCGCTTGCTGTTAGCAGACCCTCCTTTACCCTACTTTACTTTCCATATTGCTACAGAAAGGGAAGACTTGAAAGGAAAGTTACAGATCTAAGGCTGTGTATCCACTGGGAACCTTTCTTCCTCACAGCGCTGGCTTCGTTGTCTTTGTTATTTTCAACTATGAGGACACACTGCCAGCACCGCTGAGAGCATACCATGTTTTAAAGTATCCACCGACAGTAGAATTATCTAAAGATTTAGCAAAGGAGCGCTGCACTTGAAGCTGTTTTTTTTTAACGATCAAATAGCAGCAGCAGTAGCCACAACCAGCACTTGTCATAAGCACGTGTTCAGCTCCACAAGCTGAGAAGACCAAGCAGTGAGTGTTTTCTAAGTGTGTGCTTGTGTGTGTGTGTGTGTGTGTGTGTGTGTGTGTGTGTGTGTGTGTGTGTGTGTGTGTGTGTGTGTGTGTGTGTGTGTGTGTGTGTGTGTGTGTGTGTGTGTGTGTGTGTGTGTTGAGATGAAGGTAGCGTCACAGTGAGGCCCAGAATGAGACGAGTGCATCTGGAATAAATATCATTTTATCACCGGGCTTTATAAGCGCCATGTGCTGGCAGGTAACTCTCAGATATGGTATAAAACTAGACGCACTGTTAGCTTTAACAAGACTAATGTTCCATTAGCCTTTTTGTGTATGTGCGTGTGAGTCAGTGTGTGTGTGTGTGTGTGTGTGTGTGTGTGTGTGTGTGTGTGTGCACCAGTGTTTGTATGAAAAAGAGAGGGAAAAACTGTGACAATGTTCCAGTGTCTCACAATCTGGAAAAAAGGAAATGTTCTTTCTGATAGCTTTAAGAAATCCAAGAGCTCATTGGAGGCATCCCACTATGTGCGGTATTGCAAAGGTGTTGGTACCAAAACATTTGAACATTTTTGTGAGATTGCCATCTTTTGTTTTATTTTCAGTCTGCACCCCTTCAAAGTTTAGTCACAAAAATACCATGAAGGTTTGAATGTTCTTTGTTTTTCCTTCTTTAGTTTTGTACAAAATACATTTCCCCAGTTTATCACCAAATATAATCACTTCTCTACAAATGATAGAAGTATGAATGTCCGTTATGATGTCATACAGAATAAAGGTACCGTATCATTAATATCTGAAGATTTTGCCGTCGTATTCACAAATGGGAAAAATCTTTCTCAAATAAGCAATGAGAAATGTGACAGTGACCAGACTTCCCCAGGGAATCAGTCCGCCAACCAAGCCCTCTTAACTCTGCGCTACAGATGCATGATGGGACACTTGCACACTGACAGTGTGGTCAGTGAGGCTGCCCGAAGAATTTGTGGGTCTTCACACAGGCATAACATGTAATCTGTCTTCGTTTAGATGCTCTCACTCCTCGCTGCACCACTGTATCTGTGTGTGTGTGTGTGTGTGTGTGTGTGAGAAAGAGAGAAAGAGTGTAATTGTGTCTTGAGTAAAGAACGAAAGTGAAATGGCATGTAAAAAATGTAAATGAAATATGCCTCAGTGTGGATTTGTGAGTGCATCGGGATAATTGTATGTCTGTGTGTGGATATATCTTCATACATGCTTATATGTAGGTACAGTAGTTGAGTACAGGAGAGGAGCTGGTGGGAAATGTTGCCTCCTTTGCTCTGACTTCTCTGTTGACTTTAACTTTAAGCTTTATCAGTGTATCTATGTAAGAAGCGATATTCAGAGATATTACAAGGATGGAATATAGTTGTTTATTCGTATGTAAGAGTTTGCATTGTTGTGTGCGTGTGTGCGTGTGTGTGTGTGGCCAATCTTTGAGTCCTGTGGGATTGTGGAGAAAACCTTGTGATTTAGATTCTCTCTGGAAACGGACAGAATTCCAAGAATTCAGAGCCCTGGGTGTCCTGAGAGGAGGCTGAGCCAGATCTGTGGCCGATGGGATGGATGGGATGCGGCTTGTTGCTTCCCGACCACATGGAATGCTATCTATCTGTCAGTCCGACTGTCCAGACAGAGGGGACAAGATAGAGAGAGAGAAGAGGGACGGAAACAAAGACAGACGAGAGAGTAGTATGGAAACAGAGGGCCAGAGGCATTTATACAAGTGTGTGTGTTCGTGTACTTGAATAAAGTGAAAGGTAGTTGAACACAGTGTTATTAGTTGTAGAACCAGATACAAAATATGTGCTATCAGTACTTTGTTGATGGCTTGTGAATCGTTCCTTCAACACCAAGTGATAGGCTTAAAGCCGCCACTTACAATACACATTCTGTTGATGTGTCCATGAGAAAGACACTGACTCCCTCCCTGCTCCTGTAACTAAGAGCCTCTTTGTTTTTATTATTAGAGGGAGATGTGTTTAATTCTTCCTGCAGAAAAGACAATGTGACTTTTTTGGTGGTGTGGAGAGAAACAAGGGGAAAGACGATGAAGATTGAACAGATGCCATTAAGGTCCCCACCATAAATGAACTGTGGACATCATGATTACATGGTGTGCATCATACTTCACCACCAGTGAGCCCCATATTTTTTGCAAAAATACATTAATTTTATGCGTTTAAATCACAATGTGGTGCTCCAATTAAGAGGACCTACCCTCTCGACATGCCACGGGTTCACCATAACACTAAAGTACACCCAAATTGATATCTAGCCATGCAGATAGTTTTGGTTTCCTTCGTCCAGATTTTTGGCTCCAAAACAAAATAAAAGGAGGTGACAGGAAGTGTGTTCGGGAAGAGGCAGATATCTCAAAACCCAGGCAAATAAATTCAAAACTATGTGTATGGCTAGATATGAATAGATGTAAGTTGATAAATGTGTTGTTGTTTTTTTCTCCAACAATTCCTTTAAGGTGTCTCTGTAAAAGCACTGAGTGAGAGATGAAAAGATGAAACTACATTCAACTGTGTCTTTTATGTCACAATTTAAAGTTTAGTTTGCTTTCCCACTACAGTTTATGTCGTCTATGCACAACATCACTAAGAGCACCTTCAATTAAACCAAATTAGTTGTTAATTGCAAGCAGTTCTAGCTTGCTCATTTTTATTGTTCTTTGTGCAGGCAAGAGGCACTGCTGGCTGCTATAAGTGAGAAAGACGCCAACATCGCCCTGCTGGAGCTCTCCTCATCCAAGAAGAAGAAAACCCAGGAGGAGGTGGCAGCTCTAAAGAGGGAGAAAGACAGTCTGGTTCAGCAGCTCAAACAGCAGGTACGATTACTGATTACTGTACGATTACTGATTACACACACACACACACACATACACCCTGACATCCAAGTGGACGCTGGGAAATTAGAGGAGTAGAGGCCGTGAAGAAAGAGTAAGAAATCAGAGAGAGGGAGCACAGGTGAGGTGGCAGTGATGAAGGGAGCAAAGAAAACAAGAGACGCAGAGAGAAACTGAGTCCAGATGTGACCACAGTCCTTCGACCACCAACGGTAAATTTAGGATTAACCTACCCCTCCTACACTCGCCACACACACACACACACAAACACACAAACTCACACAGAGTTCAAACCCTCTACAAATCTCTAGTGACAACTCTTTCATATCAATTTGTATTTATTTAAAATTCTCTGTCCGCATGCTGTATACACAAACACACACACACGCACACACACACACACACACACACACAACTGTACACGTCACTTCTCTGGTATGGATACACTTCCACAGTTCAAGCACACAAATATGTGCACACACCCCCCAGTATGTACACACTCACTCAGGCCAAAAGCAAGGATATAAACATGACCAAATGCCTCTGTGGTTCCACACAGAGGTCTATTCACACACACACACATACACACTCTCAGACACACACTCACACACAGTAAAGGTTCTCGTGGGTCTAGTGAACTAACCAACCCCTTAGTGGATGAGCCTTCTGGGAGTTTGGTGGATTTCTTCTTCACTGTTCTCCCCTCTGTGCTTCTGTCTGTCTTCTATGTTTCTTCTAACCATCTGTCCGTCCATGACACACACAACGCACAAACATTTTAAACACATGCATTTACAGTAGCTTGTACCGTTACCATGGCAACATTTAATACTTGCAGGATGTGTGACCTTAGCTTCTGGGACAGTGTTAAACCCCAGCTACATGCATGTGTATTTTTACGCACTTGGAACCAGCAGTCACACGCACACACGCTGCACAAATCACCAACACATTGACATGATAATGACGCACACTGAATCAAAACCAAGGAGAGACTGGAGAGCTTTATTTTCCCTCTTATTTCCCTTGATTCAAACTGTGAAATTGGTTCAGTAATAATAACTGAATTTTCATCCTCCAAACCGCTCAGATAGATAACATGTTGCTGCCTTTCTGTTGCAAAACACTTGCAGTTATTGAATATTGCCAAAAATCCACTTAATGGATAGAAAAAGCTCAAAAGGATTCAATAAGATAAATGTGTCACGTGTAAGCAAGAGGAAAATCAGTGTGTGCGCCAAAGAGTGTTTGAATGGGTGTTTAAGAGAGAAGTGGGGGAGTGTTAGAGAGAAGCTGTGTCAAATGAAGTCATTATAACATGTATCACTCACTCACTCTCTCTTCCTCCCTCATCCCATCGCTGCTCTGTTCATCCTATTTGAAGTCACTTATGACACCTCAGCGTCTTGAAGGTGGTTACTGACAACACAGAGACTCTACTGTCTGCTGCTACGTGCGTCTAGGTGTATGTGGTTGTGTGTGTGTGTGTGCAAGGGTCTGAGTGGTTTTGCTCCCCTCTTGGTCTCTCTCTCTCTCTCTTTCTCTCTGTGGTGTCATAATTTTCATTCCCTCAGTGATGGATCACAGCCGAGACTTCCTCAATATTCCCGTGTGTGTGTGTGAAAGAGAGAGAGAGCGAGTGTGTGTGTGTGTGTGTGTGTGTGTGTGTGTGTGTTTCCAGTGTAACCACCCAGGGATCTGAGGCCGGTGTAGTATTTTTAGCTCGATCCTTCGGAGTGACATGTACACACACTTTGCCACTGATAACCTGCCTGGCAGACAGACACAGGCAGAGTTGTGGTATGAAATTAAAAGTGAGTATAAATCAGTAAAGAAGTGATGGATTTGGTGAGCAGTAAACTCTGGTTGCCATAAGGCCAAAAATGGCAACTGTAAACAGAAAGCATTATTTTTGGATCAGTATGGGCTAGCAAGCTAAATTTGCAGTATCATGAATGTGGGTCATTTTTATCTGTGTTATGGACAATCCACACTGCCATTTTTTTTTAAGTTTCTCTGGGAGTGTGTTTTTAAAGCCATCACTTCAATCCGAGGTCAGACTGAGTGTTTTATTGAATGGATGGATGCTTGGCTGCTGCTTATATGCTGCTGACATCTCAGGTCTGGTCTGAATTTGAGTTCAAGACAGGATGGAAACCTATACTGCACAGCTACAGTACCATGCTCCAGAGCAGGATCAGGCCGAAGCGTAAAATCAGTCTGATTAAAATTCAGTTCTCTGGGAACCGAGACAAGAACTGTTCTGGACAAATATGTCATTTATTGCATTAAAGAGAAAATTTGGTTAAACTTAAATCAACAGAGTGCAAGTACTGTAGGGCTGTTTGTAGGGTGATGTAGTTAAAGACACGCAATCAGATGTATTAAATATTTGTTACGGTGTATCAGTACAATATTTTGTTGATGCTGTGCACCGTGACATGGCAGAGATGACCACATTTTCCCAGAAGAAACTGATAAATGGATGAAATCTGTGTATTTGCCACACCTACACTACAGAATATGTGTGTGACCATCAAAGTGTTTCCTGCATGTTGGCCTTTGACCCCGCCCCCCACTGCAGTTGAGACAGGAGGCTGTAGATCAAGGTGACCTCAGCTCTCCTCACTCTCTGCTCCTCTCAGTCAACTTTCTCCCCACTTTTATTTGTTTTTTTTCTTCTTTTTTTCTGCAGCAGCACAGTAGAGAGAAAGAGACTAAAACAGTGAGAGAAAGAGAAAGGCATTGTGTTGAAGTGTGCGAAATCAAAGATATGATGGAGTGAATGTAATATTTTATGAAATGGAAAAAGTGAAAGAAGAGGGGGGAGGTAAAAAGTATGCTACCCCTACCACAACAGACACATGCAGTCAACATGGTGTATGTGTGGCTTTGGCCATTGATCCCCATCTGTGTGGCTAAGGCCTGGCTGTCATATGGGCATTTTAAGAGGAGAGGCCGGCTCTCCTTATCAGTGACTATGATATTTTATGCATTGGTGGTTAGGTGTTATTTTTTTACCTAACCCACAACAGTACCAGGATAACACTCAAGAAACACAAAAAACAAACTAAAAAAAAGACAGAAAACGGTAAACTAACAGTTAATCAGAGATCTGAAAAACATCTTTAAACCTCTTCACAGATATGTGAAGGGATTTTTCTTGCATTCAGCACAGACATCTCAGTCAAAATGATGAAGCCTCTTCTTAGCCTCTTATTCATCGGAGAAATTGTTATTTTCCAGATGATATGCATATGCCTGCAAGTTTTAAAACCTTAGTCATAAAAATACAATTTTTGTAATGTTTCTCTTCTGGAGGCATAGGGATTTTATTTGCTGGTCTCTTTCTTGGTTCGTCAGTATTGTAATCATCATGACCTCTCCTGTTACTGACGAAAGTGAAGAAATCTGGGTCTAATCTAATTTATTGGCCCACAGAGACTTATCAAAATGAAATAAATCCCCTCAGTGCTCAACTCTGACACTTCTCATTGTCATTTGTAATTTTCCACTTATCAACAATTTTCTCCTCTTCACACAGAAAAAGAATCTAATTTTTTATCATGATGAAGTAGTTCATGTCCAACTATGACTCAGCAACTTTTCATTATTGATAATTGCATGGATATTAACAAAGGCTCTTCTTTCACCACTGGAGGAAAAGACGAAACAATAATCTAATCTAATATTCCCCGGAGCATTATCACGATGAAATTATTTTCTTCTGAGCATGACTCAGCAGTCCCCCCCCCCCCCCCCATTTTTACACCACATGCATTTCTTTCTCATTCTGTACATTGTCAGCAAGTTACAGCAGAGCCACAGGAAGGATAGATGGAGGGGAGAAGAAGAGGAAGGGAACTGGAGGAAGGGAGGAGGAGGAGGAGTGAAATAATTGTGATGATTAGATTAAGTGAGAGCGATAGTTGGCACAGAAACAAGTGAGCTGAGGTCAGCATTCCTGACAATTAGAGAAAAGGAAAGGATGTAAAGAAAGGCCAGAGAGGAGAATTAGGATGGGACAGAGAGAGGAGGACTGAGGCGAAAAAGGAGAGGGGTTAATTTCTTCCTTTCCTATAGTTCTCCTAATTGTTCTCTCGTCCCTCATTCCCCCTCACCTTCACCCTGCCCCCACCTTTTACAACTTTCCTCCTTTCAGTACAGAGGGAGAAAGTATTAAAGCTGTGTTACACCAGAAAAATGAATCTGTGTTTTAGCTGGGTTAAATGCCGTAGACGAGCTAGCCACTAGCACGGTAGCCAGCCGGGACATACTAGCACTAGTCAGTAACAAAAGCCTCCCAAACTTCTTTCTGTTTTCTCTCTACGGGGCTGTTTTCTCCCCCTATGGCGTTTTGTTCTCAGGATTGTCCATCATTTTGATCAACAAAGAGTTTTGTTGAGGAGGGAAAATCAAGCTGTTCAAGCTAACGAGCTTTCTAACTGCTTCCTAACTGTTGGTTTGTAAGCTCATTTAGCTGAGTCGCTAACAGAGCAGAGCGGTTTGTAAACCATGTCCCTTTTGAAAACTGAAAAAATGACTTGTCATTGATCAGCTGCACTTAATTTTTTGAGTTCATCAAAGCTGGACTCAAAAATTTTGTGGAGTTTGATCAAGCAAATCCACTAATTGTTGAAATTAGACTGGAATGATTCAATTTGACCCTAAAAGTTCACTGTTTTAGATGTGGATGTGAGAGAGACTGTGATATCTCTGTTATGTTGGTTTCAAAACCTTCATTGCATGTGTTTTTCAGATAACAAGATGATGTTCAGTTGTGCAGTCGTTGTACGATCATTACAAAATGAAATGGGCAAAAAGAACAGAAGCGGACGAACAAAGAGGGAAAGACACAATCAAAAACTGAGACCAAATTAGCTAAAACACAAAAGAAACCAGAAAACTAAGGGACCAATGAGAAGAGGAGAGTAAAGAGAAAGATATGGAAATGAGGACATGTTGCAGAGAGAAGGACAGAAAAGAGCTGGAGAGAGAATTAGTCATGGATATAAGGGCATGTTAAGGAGCTCAAAAGTCAAAGTTAGAGAGAGAAGAAATAAAATACTGTGTCTGCAGAGAGGAGACTTAAAATCAACATGAAAAACTTATCATTAAAGAAAGGAAGGAAGAGAGACAAGGGAGCAAAGTGTTAGGTATTTCTTGTTGTAGGACGGAGAGACTTAATCATAGAAAGTACTGAGTATGAGAGTGCAGAGAGATAAAGACGGAAAGAGGGAGAAGGGAGGAACTTTAGGGATTATTTAAATGCAGATAGCTCTGAGATGAGGAGAAAGAAAGAACGGGTAAAGAGTGTGTTTGCAGAACGGTTGAGAGATTTGGATGTAAAAAGGCCATGTTAGAGAGATCAGAGATCAGACAGCCTCTCGAAACAGCTTATCCTCTTCAAATTAACTCTCGCTCTCATTTCTTTTTTTCTTTCTTTCTTTCTTTCCCCATCCCAGAGTCATTCTCTTTCTAAATTTTGAAGGAGCAGGCTCATTTGTTTAATTCTTTATTTATTTTTAATGTCTTCATCTATCAAAATGAAGGCCAAACACACAGCTAACATGTAGAAAAAGACTGAGGGGAAAGTTTGAAGAAAAAGTTGCAAAACAGAGGGATAAAGGCTGCAAGATATAGAAAAGACAAAAAGAGGTGGGCGTTTGTGGGATGCAGCCCGACATGGCCTGTGTTTTTGGGTTCTGGCTTCATACAAAATCACCTTTCCAAAGGACATGTTCACAGTTTGCAGACTGCACATCGGATATGTTGAGGCAAAATGAAGATGTCTGCGCCTGTTCATCATTTTCTGTCTACCAGCATCAAAAATACACGTAGTTCAAAAGTAGTTCAAACACATAAAACATTAGTGCAGCTGACCATTGCCTGCAGTTTTAGCAGCAGTTTGTCTTGATAACATAGCTGAAGCAAGAGTAAAGCCTGCAACAAATTGGGCAAGCATGGCATGTATGCGGTTCATGCCATGTTGGTTGATTGTTGTGGCCCGGCTAGCTCAGTCGGTAGAGCATGAGACTCTTAATCTCAGGGTCGTGGGTTCGAGCCCCACGTTGGGCGCATAAAATTTCAACTGTGGCTGATGAAATGCTGATACAGTGTGTATATAAGTTCATATACAATACTTAATGTATTTCACTGCAGATCCTTGTACTACAAAATGTCACATCACCGACTTGTTAACAGGAATATCCATGACTGCGAGTAAAATTAATGGTTAACAGCACAATTAACTTTGTAAACAGCTTAGTAGACATGCTGTCTTTTTCAGAATAAGGACAAAAATGTCCTTGTCCATGTAAATGTAGTGATTGAAGGTGGCTGATGTAAACAATTGTCGGGTAAAGCCAAAGCTGGTTTGCAGCTCTCTAAATACTCCTTTGCTCCCATGACACCCTGTCACACACCAAGATCCACAGAATCTACCCCAAATGGTGATGGCATTTTCCAAGAGAAATGACTGCTCGGCTGATGGCTGACTTTTATGCACATTGATCTGAGTGAAACCTCAACCTCAAATCACCTTGATAACTGCAGATACAAAAGGTATAGGCCTCAAGTTGACTCTTAACTGTTAAGCCGTGATCACGTGGCTCCCATTCACTGCTCAGTGGCCCGGCTAGCTCAGTCGGTAGAGCATGAGACTCTTAATCTCAGGGTCGTGGGTTCGAGCCCCACGTTGGGCGCTGCACTTTTGAGCAATCGTCTGGACTGTCTGATAACACTCCAGAGGGTTGTATAACACCTGTGAGCAAAATGTTAAAAGGTAGGTTTACAAGCAAGCACACCCACTTTAACCAAATGTCAGGAAAATCAGCAAAAGAAAATGTGCATTCAAGAGATCTCCATCTGCAACTGTGCTTGTAGTGAAGGCTTCTCCCCACACTGTCCAGTATAAGTTATGAGTAAGGTCTCCTACTGCACTAAAGCTTTAGTGATGTACCTCACTGGTAAGTTACTTTGGATAAAAGCGTCTGCTAAATGAGTGAATGTAAATGGAGTAAATGTAACAGGACTTGAATGACCCAGCGATGATTCAGACTGAAAATAGCCCTGCATTGAAACACTGCAGCAATTAAAAGAGGCCCAGTCAAACCTTGAATGGTGAAAATCAGAGTAGAGCCAGTCAAACCTTGATATGACTATCTTCAGGTACAGATGCAGTTAGACTGGTTTGATCTACAAGTGCGAAGGTTTGTGAGACACTAAAACACTTCAGTACAAATGCTTTGAGGAAGGATTTTACGACTACAACTATGATGTCTTTCACTGCAATGAATCTCTCTCAATCTCTGTGGCAGTTGGAACATGGGCTGGCAAAACCTGAGTTACGTTCAAGGTGATTTCATTTTTTGGCTCTGTGCAGCCCGGCTAGCTCAGTCGGTAGAGCATGAGACTCTTAATCTCAGGGTCGTGGGTTCGAGCCCCACGTTGGGCGGTTGTGTTTTTCAACTGTGGTCACTTGAGTAATCTACCTGGTTTTACTCAGTGCTGTCAATATAGTGTCCACTGTAACATAATCCCATCAGTGGGTGTTGTAATGTCTACCAGGGAGTGAAGGGAGAATAGCCACTATCAGAAACCCAACTCCCCACCAGTCCACCCTGTTACAGTAACAGACGTACGAGTGTGAAGGTGTTTTTGACACCAAAACATTTTCTTTCTTGCCATAGCCATCCCAGCTAGTGAAGTCAGTAAAGGATAAGACTCTTTCATGCAGAGGTCCCACTACATTGCCATTAAGAAAACCCCTCGTGGGTTTGAGCCCCACATTGAGTGCTGGTGCTTTATACTATGGTATAGGGGTTAAAGATTTGGGGACACTTCTGAACAGTTTCTACTCCTGCAGCTTTGCCTCATTTTAAACTGAAACACACTGTGTTATCAAATACAAAGTTACTTAGTATTGATAACATCACTCAAAGACTGTGGATAATCTATTAGAGTAATAGTGCATCGTGCTGTCTGGAAGTGCAGCATAATGCAAAACAGCAATTTTAAACAAGACATATAAATAATACCGTTTCTCATTCTTTGATTGTGCTAATTTGCATGGCAGCGAAGGTGAACACTGACCTGTGAAGTTGCATGCAGAAACTTTAGCCTGAGAAAGCTAAGCCCTGAAAGTCAATTCTTAAACCTTGGTAGTGGACTTTGAATGACACAGTAAAACATCACATTCTGTGTTCATAGTGTACAACATGGTGCTCCAAGCATTGTGTGAGGTAGATTTTATTTCATCCACAACTATCTCTGCGATCCTCATGCTGAAAAGTTTGTGAGACCCTGCAACCCAGGTTGAAGACTGACCTTTGACTTTAAACAGAACAAAAGTACAGCCATGCTTTTGATTTGAAATATTAGCTAGGCATTTTTTTCAAAGTAAAAATATATTTTCTGGTGAACTTTTTTCTATTTTTTTTTTAAATCTTACCTTCTCTGTATTGTGTTCTTTTACTGTTGCTGTTGGTTCAGCAGTATGACAATAAAATATGATAAATGCTCTAATATAAGCTCGAAGAACATGCAGAAAAAATGTGGGTTGGAGAAATAATTTGTGGACTAGACAGTCACTAAATAATTTAAATGGCTGTGATTTTCTTGCTGAAGGACGTTGTGGAGAAGAGGAAGAGACAGAGACAAATAAACATCACTCCACAGCTGTCAGCGTGTGTGTTTGTCTACAGGTGCAGTGGGGACTCCACAGTCTGTACTTATATGGTTTCAAGATGAACTGTTTACTTTCCATGTTTGCTTTAAATATACACATGTATTTTTTTTTTTCAAAGCTGCCTTCAGAAAATGAGGAAATGAATAATGTGTGTGTGCACTGCAGGGGTGGCTCTCTTCAATTTGACTTATGTACTCAGACACACACACATGGCTTATGAAACGCGTTTTTAACACCACTATCTCCTGCTCACACACACTCACACACTTTTAAAAATGCAGTCTTTCATTTGGCTTTCAAACAAACACATATTAAAGTTGGCGTCCACATATTTCTTTCAGTTTCTGTCAAACACACACACAAAACCCTGGTCTGGCCTGCTTAAGCCCCTGTTCCTTGCAGGGCTCAGTGAGAGACTAAAGGGATTTAGATTGTACAAGACAGATTTAGACCGACTCCCTCCCTCACTTTCTCCCTCTCACTCCCGCGATCTTTCCAGGCCTACTGTAGTACCACTGAAGTATAACTATAACATGAGGAACAGATGGAGCGGCAAGAGAGGAAGAGAGAGGAGAGGAAAGGAGGAGAGGATAAAGGACAGTATGGAGAGAAATAAAGAGATGATGGCAGAGAAAAGAGGGGAGAGATGAGAGTGGTGGAGCAAAGGAAGAGAGAAAGAAAGAGGAAATGAAAAACACAAAAGTCTCCTCAGTGTATGTTTGTACATCAAAGTGCTTCTGTGTGTGTGTGTACAACATGTGAAGTGATTTACAGGTGTTTGTATTTGTGTGTGTGTGTGTGTGTGTGTGTGTGTGTGTGTGTGTGTGTGTGCAACCTAATATTTGTCTAAGTCCTCGTGGATCTTTCCCCAAGTGGCAAGTTAACAAGGCTGTTATTTTTCTGCACCACTTAACAAGCTACACAACAGGTGGCATGTGAAGTTGTGTGAGCGGTGTGTTTGTGGCTTGTGTGTGTATGTGCATGTGTGAAATGCACGTTATCGTCACTGTTATCAAGCAGAACCAACCCAACGTTTAAAAAACAAACACACGTGGACAGTCAGGAGTGATCTCCCATCATTTTCTTGCTGCCCATTCTTGACTTTCTCTGTCTCTGTGTCTTTCTCTGTTCTTTGTTTCTTCCTCTGTCTCCTTTGCACAGGCACACACACGCACACACGCACACAAACAACACACGCTGACACACACGCACGCACAAAATATGTCTTAGTGAAGGCAAAGCTCATGGCGGTCGTCCAAACTCTGCTCTCGTCTTCCTCTCTGCAAATTAACTCCTGGAGGAATTCAAGGCGCGAGTTTTCCTCTTATCACACACACACACACACACACAGCTTGGTGTTGTTTTCTCAAACATGATTGTTATTTGTTTTTGCTCAATCATGTCATGTCATTTTTCACTGCCCTTGGTGTGAGATCTAATTGTTTGTGGCTTTTTCTCTCTCTCTCTCTCTCTCTCTCTCTCTCTCTGTAGACTCAAAACCGGATGAAGCTGATGGCGGACAACTACGAGGACGACCACCTTAAGGTCACGTCTCCAAACTCAGAGCAGCCCAACAATCACAAACCCTCCCCAGACCAGGTGAGAACTCTGCCCAGGACAGTGAGCCTTCAGCTGGGACAAACCTGCCAACATCATCCCAGACTCCCAGACTAATATCATCACTTATGTGGATGACACCATGTTCTACCACAACATTTCTAAAACTTCCTACTATTTTCATTAACAAGTCAAGTGGAAGTTCAAGTGTTCAAGTGAAAGACTTTTGACTTTCTAGTTAATTAAATTTCCATTTTTGGGAGAAATATTTTCTTTTTTCCTCTAATTAATTATCTTTGTTTCAACTATTACTAACAAGTTAAAAATTTTCCAATATCTCTGTCCTTAATTTGTATGTCTACAATTTCCTGTTTCGACGAACTAACTTGCTGCTTTCTCTGAACCCACGCTGCGGTTGGACTGAACCAACCAATAGGACGATGAGGAGGGCATTTGGGCCTAGCCAATCACATGCCTTCTTTCTCTCCCTCGGTCCACCATTTTGTACAGAAGGGTGAGCGTCTTCTTTGTCTGGATGCAGTCAGGTTTGGATGTGCTCATCGTGTCATTGGTCTTTCGTCTTTCTTACTTTGATTTCATTCGTGACTGTGTGGTTCGTTGTGGTGTCATGATTCGGTCATTTCACTTTTTTTGCTGTATGATTTTTTTCTCATTGTTCAGTTTTTATCTACATTCAGTCTTGAGACTCTTCTTTTCTCTGCAAGTTGTTTTCTTCCTTTTGATATTTTGGGTTTTGGCAAGAACTTCTCTCATGTGTGTGGCCACAACTGATTTTCTCTCCTTATCTTTTTGTGCTGTTTAAAAACTTAAAAGAGCTCAATTCAGGAGTAATCTCCAAATCTTTTCATGTCTTGAAACGTTTTATCAATTATCCATTCTGATCATTTTTATCTTCACTTTTTGAACTGTTTCTCCTGCTCTCATTCACGTGTTGTTTCTCGTTTTGTTTCTTTTAACTCAATTTTTTTTTTACCTTTTCCATCTTTTTTCATTCCTTTGATGATCATTCTGGACATCTGCTTCTTTCCAACATGTTTTGTCTTGTCCTTGTTAATGTATTGATCCTCCTCTGTCTGTGCAACAGCATCTTTTTCTGATTGGAAACTTCATGTGTTAGTCATGATGCATTAGATCATTGCATGATCCTATCATTTCTCAGCTGACCTTACTTCATGTGTGTGATGTAGCAGATGATGAAAAGCCTTTGCCAAACTGTTAAGAATTAAGTAAAGTTTTTAGGAATGATAAAAGTTAGGTCTTTTTTTCTTGACCTTTTGCCCTGTACTGTTTTTAAATTACACAAAAGGGGATTTCAGTATTTTAAATACCCAAAGGTCATTAATCGCATATGCGTGACAACCTTCAAGTCAAGCAAGAATAAAAACACCCTGCTACAAATCTATCTCACTAAATCTAATAATATAGAATGTAATCTCTCTTAGGACAACTTCTCTTTTCACTCTTCACTCTTATGTGTTTCCAATGCCATTTAAACTTTTTCTTGAATAATACAGTACATTGACGCTAGTGCAGTGTTCTGATAATCTCATTAATTTAGTTGCTCCTGTAAAATTCTTGAAGCAAGCTAAGCAAGAACAAGTGGAAGTTGCTTTAACTTTTGAAAGGATGTAACGACGACAAGTACTGTGAGTTGTGCTTACATTAGTAAAAGGGTGGTAGTGGTTTGATCTGAAGCAGGACAGTGGAGGCAGCGCCACAAATGAGTAGCACATGCTGCTTTTAGTGCAGTTCAGTTCCTCCAGTGGGATTTCCTATTGGGATGCTAAAAGCCCAAAGGTTCACCAGCGGATCTGAGTTTGTCCCTGGTTATTAATTAGCAGTAGCACTTCCCTGCTGAGAGAGACAGGCCGGCCTGGCCAGCACGCACACAACTCCCACTCCATCTCTTTTACTCCATGTGCTCGTGAATAGCTGCACACACACATGTACAGACACACTCTCTCCTTGGTGTGTGATGTGGGTAATTTGCCATAGCACATTACATCAGAACAGTGAACGATTGTGACTCTTTCTACAAGAGGATTCGGTTGGAGAATGAAATGCTGCAGGAGAACACACACAGCATTGTTGAGAACATTTTTATGGTGTTTTGCATTTTTAATGGTCTTGAGTGGTATTAGATGCATCAGTTAAAAAGGACAGAGCAGATGTATAATTCAGTGTTTTGGTTTGTGAGGATTTTCAATATTTTAAAATGACTTGACATGAATGACTTGCACACACGGCTCTTACCTGTTATATCAAAGCTATCAGAACTTTACGTGCTGTCTAGTGGAACTAATAGCATTGATTTTTTTTTATTTTTACAAGTGCAGATATTTATTATTAGATTCTTCAGCAAAATACACAGAGAAGACAGAGAGCACTTTCTGCCTTACATGATAAATATTTATTGTACCACAGTGAATTATCCTGCTCATAAATATAAATACTCAGCATGTGCTACTCATATGTGGTAACATTGCTCCCAAGGTTGTCACCCCACAATGAAAAACCCAGTCAGTCCTTTTTTTATTATTATTATAATTTTTACCTTAATTTAACCTTCATGGTTTTGGTTTTCTTGATTAACTGTTTTGTCCACAAAACATCAAACAGTTGTTAAAACTGCCCCAGCACAATTTTCTAGAGGTCAAGGCTCAGTACAGCAGTTCAGCAACAGTTCAAAACCCAAAGATATTCAACTAACAATGACACAAACAGAGAAACGCCATAAATTCTCACATTTAAGACTCAAATGATTAATTAATGACTCAAATTATTTATCAATTATCAAAACAGGTGTGGATTAATATTCTGTGGGTTGGATGATTGATTAATCGAATAATTGTTTCACTTAAGAACAATTCTCCCTGCACAACTACAGTCTGGTCTGTCAGTCACTCTTCACTCTGTCATGTAGCACTCGGAAATGAAGTGCCTTGCTGAAGGGCTCCTCTGCAGTGGTGATGAAAGAGCTTCAGGCTTTGTAGGTGTGTGTTTTATATTAAAGAGGTTTTATTAGAGAGTTTGACAGATTATTCACGAATCGGGTGTTTATTAGTCCAGTCACATCAGCAGCCGTGAGTCCAGCACTGTCAAAGTGTCCTGCATTAAAATCTTACCTCTTCTACAGATGCCGCTCCTGGTCAGATAAACGTATTTGTGCTTGTGTGCATGTGTGTCTCAGAGGGATCTGTGGAGAAAGAAAAATCCTGATTTCACCGTATAATGTGGCCATAGACATGTTTTGTTTTTTTTTTTTAAGTGCGGGCAGTCAGTGAGGCCAGCTGAATGTCTCTCTTTGGAGTTGTTTCACAGTACAGTAAGAGTCTGGTAGGCAGTCGTGGGAGACTAATAAAGAGAAACAAACACACACACACACACACTGATACACACAGTGTCGTATAAAATTATGTCTCCTCTGGGATTGTTTCGTAGTACAGTAACACACTGGAACGCACTGTGGACTCATTAAACACACACACTGCATACATTGACCATTGCAGGTTGTGTAATGCAATAAAAACATGGAGGCACATGCTGACTGTACACCTTAATAAAATCAGTAAATTCAAAGACTTTAAGCTCTGCAAAGACTTTCAGAGGTCAGTGTTTTGTTCATATTTCACATTATTATTACTGTGGTAAATTCAGACTTATTTTTATACATTTTTTCTGTTAGTCATTATATGGTTCTTAAAAGGAAAAGAAAGCACTGGTGTTGTTATTTCTGTCTAAATGTCTTCTTTGTATTGCCATCATTCCTTCCATTCTTTCTCTCTGTTTCTCATTTGTCTTGTATTTGATCCGCGGAGCTCCGCTGCAGCTCTGGAAAGTGTGGAGGGTGATTTTTTTAAAAGTTTTTGACAGAATAGTCCAGATTAGAACGTGCTGTGAGAAAACAGCTGTTGCACATGTGTTGAGTATGTTTTTAGAGCAGTAAAGCCGGATTTTCAGAGATGTTATCACATATTGTCATTTTACACAACAGACGTGGAGCGATGACGTCCTTGTTGCACTGCGACTGTCTGCGCACATCATAGCACGCAGCAACAGAGATGTTTTTAAATGCAGAATGTGTAGGAACCAGCCTTTCTTTCTGCTTCTCTTTCCTCCTCCGTCCACCTCCCTCTCTCCTCCGGAGGGAAATGTTCAGTAATGTATTTCGTAATGGACTGTAACCTGCTGGCAGGTCCTCACTGGAAAATACTGTAACTAGAGCTATTTACAACTCTGATAACGACCCTGCATGAGTGCTCGTGTGTGTGTGTGTGTGTGTCTGTGTGTGTGTTTCGGTCACAGTCTCTTTGTGTGTCTGCTGGTATGGTGTGGATATGTATATATTCAGTGTCTGTGTGAAAAGCAAGCCATTGTGACCCAGGAAGGTGGTGTTGCTACTCATGAACACACCATTGGATGTGGCCTGGAAAAACACAAAATTACTCCTAGTTTATGTGTGTGTGTGTGTGTGTGTGTGTGTGTGTATGCGTGTGTTTGCAGTAAATAAGGTAGGGACTCAGAATCAGATGTGACAGTTACTTTGATTTGCATTCGCTTTATTTTCAGCTTTCATTTTTGCTGCAATGCTGCCAGAGACGAGTCTGCAAAAACAGTTTTCTTTTTTCCCACAAAACTACCCACATCTAGCTCTTTTCATTAATTTGTCAGGATGGTCAAACACATGAATTGACTGAATAATGAATGTTGGATATATATGTCTAGTTTTATATGTTATGTTTTATTAAAAAATGATCAAAATCTGCCGATCTGCAACTTGTGTTTTTTGCTGTTGTGGCAGCTGAGGCTGGCTTTCAGATTTAGAAACTGTGTTAAAGCTGTGTCTCTGCGATAGGTACATTTCCTGTTTTTTTTTTGGTTATCGCATCAGTCATTATAAATACAACATGCAAGCAGTAAGAGGGCACCCCGCATCAGAGTCAAGAATACAAACAGCAGTGTTTGACAAGGTGTCCTCGAAAATAGATGCTGTTTTTAAAACTGACATCTGTTTGTAGTCAGTTTAACCCATGCTTGTGAGTTCATGTGCTGTGATGCATCGGTACAGACACTAAGGTTACTGCCATTTACAGTAGTACACCTTGCACAGTCATTCAGAGCAGTGTTTAAACTGTCGATCAACACTATGCTTGAGGTGTCCTGATGAACAGTTTTAACCGACACCTGCCAACAATTTCATGATTTCATACTGACTGACAGCCTCTACTTTCTGTCTAAACTCAATGCATCAAGAATAAAAGTCAACATTACACGAATATTTGCAATTCTTGCAGCTAAATGTTTGGGGAGAGAAGCAGATTGATGAGCTGAGGTGGAGTTCAGATACAGAGAGGCAGAATGATGTTACTGCGCTGAGTGAAAAGATCCTGCCGTCGAAACTCAAGAGTGTGTGTATGTGTGTCGGTGTGGGTGTATGCTGAGTGACAATGAGCACGGAGCGCAGGGTGTGGACAGACGCCGCTGGGATTAAATATACTTTACCAACACACACATACACACACACACTAACAGCCCTCTTAACATGCTTCCTCTGCACTTAAATCCTGCTATTCCCCAAGGAGAATAGTGTGTGTCTGTATGTCTTATCTGTGCGTCTGTGAGTGTGTGAATGTGTGCCTGTATGTGTCTCTCGGGGGGTCCTGTCCCGTCCGGCCAAAATGTGTGTGTATCTGTTTTGCTCATCTCATCCCCGTTCCCACACTGACACACACAGACACACACACATTAGTCGTTTGGCTGCAGTGAAACAAATGTTACTGTTAAACAAGGGAATCAGATTTGTATCATTAAAGCTGCTACCTGTTCACCGCTGATCAGGTAGTTGACTGCATTCGTGATCTCTACTGAAATCATGATTATTAGCGGTTTTATGTGTGTATGTGTGGTCGTGTTAACTCCTGGATCAAACCGGTCTCTTGACTGCAGTAACATATTTCATGGCGCATACATGGAAAGATTTGTTTTTTCTAGGCTCATGAATGTCTCTCACTTTAATTGTTTTAAAATTCATTGACACGGGCACAAGACTTTGGTTCTGGTCTGAGGTGACACAAATAGTTATTGCTTTTATTAAAAAAATGTGATTTTACCAAATTTCACCAGTAAAATCACTTCTGAATAATCGTGTAAACAAATGTGCTAGTGGGGATATCTGACTGAAACTGTAGGGATTTGAGAATAATCAGACTAAGCACTAAATGTGAGACCATTATTGAAATGTCCATGGTGTGCATGAATCAGAATGACTTTTTACAACATCCCAACCTCTTTCTATTTCCATGTCTGTTTCATCACACCTTACCCTACATGTCTGCATCAGCTCAGCTCTCATTTTTAGTCTCTAATGACTTGTATGTTTGTATTTCATGCAGTTTGCACATTGAGCTAAACTGTGCACTGTTGAACTGGCTAACAGACTTTGCTAGGTGCCGGAAAAGTATGAGCTGCACTGTCCACAACCACTCCATGTTTCCTATGCAGTGCACTATATCTACAGTCTGCCATTTTATTTTAGCATCTGAATTCAGAGTGGTAAATTTATACGTTAACAAGCCTGCAGTGCATTGTGTCACATTTTATAGATGCAAACATTACCGACTCTCTGCCACGAGACTACACTAAGAGCACTGAATGAGTGAAGAGGTGATACAGAGCAGACACAGCCAATCACATGTACAGTAAACACGGGGAAATAGGTGTTTTGTATTTGGGTTAATTAGTTGATTGTCTACAGATGCACCTGAGTGTTTTTCAGCCTCTGTCATTTATACCTGAACGTGTGTGTTTGACAGTTTGTGTGTAATTCAAACAAGCAGATTCTTCTTTGTGGGAGCTCTTTTTTTTTTTTTTTTTTTACATCCAATCTATACCGTATCAAAATGAAAGATTATTTTAAACTAATAACCATAAGGAAGTATTCACTCTGTCTCAGTCTGCCTCATTCTCTCTCTCTGGATAAACAGTGTTGCCAGCTTGTATCCCTGAAGAATGCTTTAAACCGTTGTCATGGGCAGCAGTGGCCTCTTTGTGTTGTTATATTGTGTGTGAATAAAAAATAAATAAATAAACACATTTTTTATGTCCTGCCCTTCCTCCTTCAGATTATCTCTCCCCTCCTGGATCTCCATCAGAACCGCAGTAAACTGAAGCTGTACATCAGTCACCTGACCTCACTGTGTCAGGAGCGAGACCCAATCATATTGCAGGACTTCGCCCCGCCCCCGGCCTATCACCGCCCTGACTCCGCCTCCTGGCATACGCAGCTGCACAGCATGACGCAGGAACAGGTAGGAAACTTGTATGTGATGATAAGAGGAAAGAAACTTGTGCAAAGTGAGTGTGTGTGTGTGTGTGTGTGTGTGTGTGTGTGTGTGTGTGTGTGTGTGTGTGTGTGTGTGTGTGTGTGTGTGTGTGTGTGTGTGTGTGTGTGTAGACACGTCCTTCTACGGTTGTGTGGATGAATTTTGGTTTGAAAACATTTTGGTCACTTTAAAGTGTTGTTTGAGGGTTAGAACTTGGTTCTAGAGTTAGAATTAGGTTTAATTATGTTAGACTCTTATTTGTGAAGGTTAAGGTGAGGGTAAGGGGCTAGGGAACGCATTATATCAATGAGCGATCTCACAACTGATGTAAGACAAGTGTGTGTATGTGTGTGTATGTGTAATGTGTGGAGTAGATGTGCTCTATTTTCGAAAAATGTGGGAAAAAAACTGAGGACATTTTTGTCACTCCTCATTTATCAGTTTCTAAAAGTAGCCACTGAGTGTGTTTCTGTGTGCTTACTTGTACATGACGTGTGTGAGTTTGTGTGATGGTTCTCGCTGCGTGTGTGTGCATGTGTGTCTGTAATTGTGTGGATGTGCTTGTAGGAGTAGGGCACACACTGGTCAGCCTGGCAGGTTTTTGGCGCTGCCTCTGACATTATTGAAAAGATTTACTCCGGCGGGTCACCTGACGACAAGCGCCTGGCAGCGGAACAAATACCATTTCAGACGTTTTCTTTTACAGGGAGTAAACTTCTGCTTCAGGCTTTTGGCAGCAGGAGGAGGGTTGGTTCATGCACAGAGCAGGGAGGGGAGAGAAGAGCGTATTTATTTTACTGTCGAAAGAGTTGTCATCTGAGAGAGGGAGGAGAGAAAGGAGAAGGGAAATGAGGATAGAAAGAAAAGGTGAGGCTTAGGGAAAGTTGAAAAAACGCTGATTAACCTGCTTCGCTGTATTACCATTGTCATGGTAACAAACTGTGTTTTCAGATACTGAATATAAACAGTATATTATTGAGTTAATTTTTTTTTTTTTTGGGGCCGTCTTCGACTTCCCCTGTGTCTCTCTTTCTCTGTCCTTTTCTCCATATTGAAAACATATCAGGCGATGGTCGCTACATGTGGTATACATTGAAAATCGGTAACTCTAGACACACACACATACTCACAGAGCAATGTGACAGAGTGTGTGGTTAGGGTACAGCAGGACTAGTTTCCTAAATTCCTCATGAAAGCCCTATTGTATGTCTTAATGCTGCACAATGTCTCTGTTTAGCATGAGCGCTTTGGATATGGCGCTGCGTGGTTTGGTGTCACTTCAAATAAACTCTGAATATAGAGAATTAAGTTGTCATTTAATCACCGTGTACATTAAAGGCACAGAGAAATTCTCTGGGTGACTTTCACGGACAGACAATTACTATACGTATTTTTCATCATCAGCCTGTTTTCACTAAAAGAAAATGCCGACAGTATTCTGCGGTCCAGTGGCCCGGGATCCACATTTTCAAAAGAAAAACATACTCTGAATTAAAACTGATTATGTGGGCAGCTGTGAAAGCTTATCTAACAAGATTGAATGCTTTTAGACGGCCAGCTGAATAGCCTGCAGTATTTTATTCCTACCTTATATTTTATAAAAACATTTCAAAATATTGAAAACATTTGAACCAAACTGAGCCCAGAAGTCAGATTTACAACTGAGGAAAACAAGATCTTATAAAAAGACCGAATTTGCCCTTTTACCACAAATCACTTGCATTTTACATCACAGCTAACCATCTCCATGGCGAAGTGCAGTGTTTTCAATTTCTTTGTTGTTCTTCTTGTTTTGTGCAGCGTTATTAGCTGCAGTGTTAAAACCAACTCATCCATCACAGGAAACATTGTGTCTGCCTTTACTGTCGTCAAAGTTGTGTTATCTTTGCGCGGATTAATGCAGTTGTCACATATCCTGTTACCCAAATTTGTCTTCAAATGTTCTCCATGTGACTGCTCCAAAATTCACGTGTGTGCAATTTCTCTGGTTAGGTTTTAGCCCCATTTTAGCCCTGCATGCCTCCCATTAAAAAGCACCATTAAAAAGTGCATGGCGCTTTATCTGAAGGTAACCAGATGTGCATTTACCAAACCATTTCAGCAAATGGAAATTTTCAAAGAGTAACAAAAACACAATGGACTGGTGCAGTCATTCAAAGTTAAGTTGCCTCTATTAGAGATTAAAAAAATACTAATAATTAAAAAAATAATAATATCAGTCTTTGTCTGAGGGAAGGCATAAATGTTCCTACTTGTTTCTAGCTTTTGTGAGACTATCCTACAATACAAAATTAAAGCCAAAGCCAAAAAGCCTTATTTTAAAGAATGTTAATTGAATCGTTAAGAGGGAAAAAACGCAGTAATCACAATATTTGCAGAACGACAAGGATACTTCGTTCAGATTTTAGGTGAAAACTCCCTCAACTTTCCTTTCTAACTTTCCCTTTTTCTTACATTTCTGTCATCATTCTCATCACTTTCTTATTTCTTCAGGCCTTTGCTTCTTCTTTCTTCACTTAGTTTTCTTATAAAGTGCCTCCGTCACCATCACACTTTTCTCTCACTGGCTCCATGTTAATGTAGGTGTGCTCACAACTTAGGTTTATACTTTGTTGTCGGTGAGATGTTTCCCTTGACAACGTCAAAGCTTGAATTTTTCTGCCTCTCCTCAACTCCCTCTGTCCAAATCCACCCAAACTCAGGCAGTGCCACTTGGCGCCATGCGTCTGCTTTAGACCCTGACCCTGCCTACACACAATCACAGACACACACTGCCAGTCTTTCATTCAAGCCCGTGTTTCTCGTT
The DNA here is from genome assembly GCF_046630095.1 of Trachinotus anak. NCBI lineage: Eukaryota > Metazoa > Chordata > Actinopteri > Carangiformes > Carangidae > Trachinotus > Trachinotus anak. The sequence continues at coordinate 11,470,346 of NW_027273869.1, read as the reverse complement.
TTCCTTCATCATGTGTCACCATCACCCTGGCTGACCCCTCGTAACGCACCCACACACACACACACACACACACACACTGTCTCCCTCCAGACCACCATGTTCCACCGTGCCAGCTTCTCTCCTCTGTCTTGTGGTGAGTGTGTGTGTGTGTGTGTGTGTGTGTGTGTATGTTTTACAAGTCTCTCCCTGGCTCTGTTAAAATGCCTGGCACTCTGTAAAGTCATTAGGATCATACTAAAATAGCATGTTAAATACACATGGACAGACACACAAACACACACACATGGAAATCTACATATCCCACACCCACATATGACTTAACACCGGCGCACAGAGATCATGACTGACCACTGGAGGCTCGTGTACCTGACAGCGCGCCTCTGTGAAGCGTCACCACCTCAAACATTTTAATAACGCTGTGTCTGATGTAACTTTCCCCTGTGTTGTTAAACTTGAGCAACAGTCGAAAGAAAGTCGAGGAAAGGGTGGTGGGTGAGAACAAGCTGGTCTTTAGGGTTTATCAACTGGGCACCTCCCAGTACAGATAACTGCTTACACTGAGAGCAAGAAACCTCAGGGACGCTCATCAGTAAATTCAGGCCCTACAGAACGAAAGTCCTGCTTTCTGTACAGATAAGCCAAACTGGGGAAAAAAAAGATATCTCAAATATAAACATACTGCTTTTTTTAGGGTGCTGTGTAACTGAAATTATGAACCTATTAACCACTTTCCAAACAGCAACAGTAAAAAGGGCCTCAGAGTGAGATTTCAAAATGAAACCAGAGTTTTTCTTGACATATTTTGGGTCGTTTTCCAACACCAGATGTAACCAGATGTTTTTATTGCTTCACAATAAAAACAAAAAACACACTTTTGTGTGTTTGTGGCAAAAATAGAAGATATTATCTCAACACAGCAACCACAGCACTTCATTAGTCAGCACTGGACAAAACAAAATCCATGCTGAAAGCTTTTAATCCGTCATGTGAACTAAATCAATGATATAATAATGTGACATATTGTTAAAGCGCTCATTAATTTGTGCAGATGTTTGTACCATTTTAATGCGATGATGTAGGTTTGGATGACATTCATCTTCCAGTTTCGTCATTTTTAACTCTCCGCAAGGTCAATTTCCACTGAAACATTGAATTTTTCTGTAGCTTTCGAAACATAAAGAGGAAAAAAGTTCTAGACTTAGAGCGAAGCAGCCACTGCTTTGGTTTTACAGACTGAAATATCTCAACAACTTTCAGCTGGATTGACGTTTGAATGGCTGCGCGCTTTCTTGCGTACGCTCTGTACTGTAGTCTCCACATGTCGGGTCTCAGCTAAATCGCTCAAGCAGCATGGAGCCCAGCAGTGAGCTGTTAGCGAAAGGCCAGTTTTCAAAAGACGGATTTGCTGAAGATATTTTTTTTTTTTTTTTTTTGGTCATCTGTTCCTGTGTGTTTGTTTCCATGTCTCTCTTTAACCTCAGCTGAACTACAAAAGCAACACTGACTCCAATAGTGAGGTTTTACCAAAAGAGCTGTTTTCTGTGCCATAGTCATAATAATAACCTTTATGGCTCAATGACGTCTCTAATGAGCACTGAAGAGAACTGGCATCGTAATCTTACACACACACACACACACACACACACAGGAAGTCTCTCTCTCTCTCTGACCTATGTCTCTCTCCTTGGCCTGAAGTGTGAAGGTATAAGAATTGGCTGCGTGTGTGTATGTGCATATCTGTGTTTATGTGTGTGTTTGTCCATTCATACAAGTTCCATTAAGCGGAAAAGCTGTTGAAGTACGACTGTATGTGTGTGTGTGCGTGTGGTTGTAGTTCATTATAGTCTATATGTGTGGACGTGCGTGTTTTTGGTGCTGTAAAAAATGTATGAAGTGTTGTTGGCTGAGTTGGACATTGTATCGCTGCTCTTATGAATACAGCATGAATTGTCAGCCCATGACTCTCTATCTGCTAAAAGTACAGCGGCTCCCAGTGAGTGACTGCGAGCGCTCATGAGCCAACTCAAACTGGAGAAACCTCAGTGAAGACTGAGCCCACATATTTACAACTCTACAAGTCATTGTAATGAATGATAATACCACAGAATTGCAGACTTCAATTGCATTGTTGTTACAGTGTAATTTCAAAATAAAAGGTTCCTCATAGAGGAAGAGGGGAGTACTCACTTTCTCCCTGGCTTACTTTACATCCAGGGCCTGGCGGCTGTTAGCTCGACTCAAGTGACTCAAATTACTTTATAACAAAGTTCCAATACAAGAAAACAACACCTATAAGCTGTTGCAGCCCTGCTGACTTCAGACTCTGCTCTTTGAATACTTCCTGGTCAAAATACTATAAAACTAATTCAGCATAATAAAAATCAAAATAAAAGACTGATCATTTATTTGTTATGAGGGACAGTAAATTTTCACAAAACTAAGGACCAGAGGAAAATGTTTGGGCTATTATATTATCAGATTAATTGGTAAAAGTCAAACTTATGTATGGTCAGAGTTGGATAATTCTGCTAATTAACAAATTTACAATTACAATTTACAAAGAAGTAATGGTAAAAAAAAACACCCTGAAACTTACTGAAATGTACTTTTTACATTAAAAAGTCAGGTTTCAAATGGACACAATCATTGTTTTTTCAGCTCTGCAGCCTGATGACCTGTGGCAAAATGATGCCCTCTCCGCAGTCTGGACAGGAACTATGTATGCCTGTGTGTGAGGACCCCTCATGATTTAAAGGTCACTGATTGGGTGATTTTGATTGACAGAAGATACAAAAACAGGACGAGGCGGAGCTGAAACTTAAACATCACAGCTGATAATGAAGAGTGTGGCTACAGTATTACAATAATGCTGATAGCCTGGCTGTGTGTGTGTGTGTGTGTGTGTGTGTGTGCGCGCGCACCTCTGTGTGCTAATGCAGAATTTAAACATCACTGGTGCTTGTATGTCTGTCTGCTCTCTGTGTTTCGTAGAATAACTTTCTGCCTCGGAGTGCAGTTCACATTGAAGCTGGAAACAAGAATGATACAGTGAGAGCGATGTTGATGACTCAGTTTTTTATTTGTAGCAGTTTTCCTGTGAAGATCTGTCCTCATGGATTGTTTTTTTTTTTTTTTGTCCTTATGAACCCCCAGAGCTGTCGGACTTCACATTTGAAATGAGACAACGACTTGGACTTGACTGCTTTGAGACTTGAGAATTGACACCCTCAATACTTCAGACTTGAATGCAACAAATAAGTCTCAAATTTTAACTCGATTACATCCTGTAACTGTAAACAATAAGTGAGACAGTGTCAGACAGCGTGAATATTTAAAGATTAGGCCTCTGTTTTGAAAGGACTTGGTCTCACTACCAACACAGCTGTGGAAGGGATAATGTTGAAATGCTGCTTCATTTTAATGGCCAGAGTTGAGACCTTAAAGACTAAGGAAGACTTGTGACTTATCTTGAGATTTGACATGGACTTTCCCCAAAAGTCCTTAAAATCATCTGTTTATCTTGACGCGTCGTGAGGCTTTTGTGTCTGTGTGCAAAAGAAACTGTACTAAGGTGTGGTGTGGAGGATAGATGAGGGAGGAGGAGAGGTGGAGGAGAGGTGGAGGAGAGGGGTTTTGGGGGTTGTGTGGAGCAGAGATTCAGAGCCATCAATTTGTGCTGCGTTGTGGTCTGGGGTCTCTCTCGGCTTTCATTAGGCAGCTCTGCTTCCTGCTCCAAGGATGATTGTTTTCTCTCTAAATACGACACAGAGGTCCTCAACGACCATTAGACACATACACACACACACACACACACACACACACACACACACACACACACTCAGAAACACAGACAAAAGGAGAGACAGTCAGACGCACCCACACACACATGTGCGACCCTCAGAACCCATTTCACAGCCTCACACACACACACACACACATTGGCCTTCGCTGGTCATTACAGACTAACTGCTGGTTTTTATGCAGATTTATTGAATCCAGGCTCTAATGGCTTTACCAGTCTCCCTCTTTTTTACATGCATTTTCTGTCTTTCACTTCTTTCTCCCTTGATCTTTCCCTCTGTCTCTGGTTATCACTCTCTGCTCCGCCTCCTCTTGATTTCTGTCCTGTCCTCTTTCTTCCTCTCTCACTTTCCCCCTTTGTTCCTTTGAATCTTTCTGTCTTTTCCAGTCTTTCTCCCATTTTTTCCATCAGTTAGTTTCCCGCTTTCTCTGTCACACTCTCTCTCTCTCTGTCACTCTTTCAAGTCCTACTTCAATCTCTGCCTTTCTTTTCCAACCTTTTTGTCCGTCCGTCATCTCTTCCCCGTAATGGGAAGACAAGCCGGTGATGGTGACAGGTGAAGGGCAAAGACTTGAATTAACCCACAGAGAGAAACACACAGAAACATGAGCTCCACTCTCACACTCACACTTCTCTTGTCTCTATCTCAACTCTTAGCTCACAATGGCAGCCATTGTGGACGTCTCTAGCTTCACACTTTTCTCCTGCGTTATTGCTGCAGATATTTCCACATGGCCATGCTGGAGGAATTTATTTCAGGACAGCCATAAAATCATTCTGACTTTTACACACCTCACAGATTTCAGTGGAACAATTATGTGGAGACAATGTCAAATGTAAAAATGCCATATGCTGTTATGTAACAAAATATTTTACGAGATCATATCTTGTATGATGTAAGATGTAGATGTCCTGCACTTGTATGAGCATATTTGAGACTGTGGCTAACACCAAACAATGAAAAGCATTATTTTCATTTTTCTTTAGGGATCTATGGGATGAGCAAAGAAATGTGATCATATAGATTGTACTATTTCTATTTTCCCTGGTTGTTTTTGACCAAATTAAACAATATTAAAATAGAAACTATTGGTTTGAAGGAGATGACCATTTTTGTACAAGTACAACGTGTGAGTGCACTCCACTACAGTATATTCCACACTGTATTTGATCACTGGCCACAGATTTTGCACCTTGGTTTAAATTAAGGTAAAGTACTTACACATGCCACCCTAAACTGTGTTTAATTTGAGGTAAATTGCTGTTGGACTCGTTGTATCATAAAGTGTTTTGAACACTCCCCCCTTTGGTTCAGTTTCAGATAAATGTGTTTATTTTTGTCCCAGCTGTTTTTAGAAGCAGCTCAGGCTTCCTTTTGTCACACCATTAGATTGCATTTCCTCATTTTGCTGCATCTTTGCCATTAAGACAAGTAAACCAAACCTAAAAGTTCTTTTATACAAACTGTGAATTAGTTTGAACTAAATTGCTTCCATCTTTTCAGATTGGCCTTCTGGGAGGTTACACTATACAGAGTCAATGCTCCAGTCTGTTTTTGTGGTTTGTTTCTGCAGCCATTAGTGCTGCAAGTCCAGCCTTGTATAGTTGTTCCTGTAGGGCCAATTTAAGATTTAAGTCTTTTTTATGTACTTTATAAGTCCTGTTTTCTCTGAAGGTATTCCACTATAGTTACCACACTTACATTCACAAGCCCAGCTCTCCGTGTAGCTTAACCAGCATTATTAGGTGCTAAAGTGAATGCTGGAGAACTGAACTGACAGATTTAAGGTCCCAGACTTTAATAAAATGCTGTGCGGGGAGTTTTGCACATACCCTTCCTTAACCGTTGCTTCAAGTGCTCATGAGCAAGGCACAAGATGGGGGAGAGCGTGTTTAATCCTCTGTCACCTCCTCACCAACTGCTCCCACAGGCCGAGCTTGTAAATATGAAAATGTTCCTATAGTCAATTTGGCTGATTAAATAAACCTGTTAGAATGAAATTACAGAGTGATGTTGAATTGCCCACAAAATGTGTTTCCCTTGTATTTTTCCTCAGCTGTTAGTGCTAAAGCAGTGCAGTATTTTTAGTCCTCCAGGAGCAGTTTTAGGTACAAATCCTGAAGCTCTATTCCCTCTGCAGCTCGTTAGCCTGCATCGTTAGCTGAGCTGTACTGGGCTGTGCGCACACACACACGCACACACACACACACACATTTGGTCACATGGCTCAGGCACTGTTGGGCTTGGTGCATTACAGGCAGCCAACTTATAAAGCAGTCTATACAGTGTAAGCCTGTTAGAACCTAATAGTTTAAATAGAGACAGGCAGAGAGACAGGGATTATAATAGTCTGTAAAGGCCTATTATACTTTATCCCTTTGCTCTTACTCATAATGGAGTTTCTATAGCACCACTCCAGGCTGCTGTTGAAGAGTCTCTCTGAACCTCCTGTGACTGTAGCTTTACTTCCTGCAACTTATTACATTGCTGAGGAATATTTGGCCTCCAGACATTTCCTGCGTCCTGACCTCCACACTCCCTTTCCCCTGTGTAACTCTGTTATATACGTTTAAATTAGAGTCTGGCATGAAGTTTTTTATCATTACTATTTCTATTTTTATACCCTGCATAGACCCTATTTAAACATTTCAAATGGTGCAAAATGGGAGGGATGTAGGACGAGTGAGTCCAGGACTCCTACAATTCTCACATGGTGGCAGTAACTGTACCCAGAGCTCTTCCTTGGTCCATAACCTAATTTTTTACAAAATTATTTGTTAGTTATTTCATCAAGGTAAAATAAAATCCCTCTTTCCATTCATATAATACATGTGCACCACCAAAGCCCAGTGTTACATTTGTGAATTTTCTGCAGTCTCTGAAAATTTCCTTGTGACATAAATGTTTCATAAATGGCATGTCAGGCTTAAATAGGTGATATCAGTAATCAATATTTTTGTCTTGTTTCTGAGTGAAACAGAATCATTAACAATCTCCAGGCAGCTCTAGGAGTGGCTACATTTTGTGTGCAGCACTTGATAGAATTTTTTTTTTTTTGTGGAAGTAGGTCAGTGGGCCTCACTTTAAGCAACCCTGATCTATGGAGACGTAGGACCCGTACCTCATGATTCATAGAACATCATCCCCCTAAACCAGTCAAAGCAGGATGAAGGTAACTGTGTAAGATTCAGAGCGGTGAAGTGGACGCAGACAGTTTTCTGATAAAAACACGTCCCTGGCCTCAGATTCATCTGCAAATGAAAAGCTGCATGTAGTCAAGTAATTTTATAAGATGTGTGTCTGCAGCAGGCAGTTGACCTGCTTATGGAGGGGCTAATGCGCTCCAGTTAAATAATATATTTGGTCTCTGTCTTTCTCTACCTCCACCCATTTGCAGTTTGTTGCTCTCTCTCTGTTAATCTCTCTGTCTCTATCTCTCTCTGCTGAGTTATGGTTTCTTTAGAAAACATTAGCATTCCTCTGCAAAGAGGTTCAAGCCCTGCAATCTGTGTCAAGAGGTCAGTGTACACACACACACACACACACACACACACACACACACACACATCTTGTCCTCATCGTCATTCTCAAGCTGATAGCCTGTGCGTGCATATACATGTTTGTGCACAAGTGAGATATTTGTGTGTGTCTGTGTGTGTGTCTGTGTGTGTGTGTGTGTGTGTGTGTGTGTGTGTGTGTGTGTGTGTGTGTGTGTCTGTGTGTGTGTCTGTGTGTCTCCAGGCCCCCGATAAGGGAGATAATGATCCATCATGATAATGGAGCTTTAATGGCTGCAGTAAAAATCATCTTCAACAACCCTTTCTTTATCTCTCTCTCTCTCTTTCTGTCACACACACACACACACACACACACACACACACACCTTACCCCTTACCTCTGTCTCCCTGCTTCCCACAATCCTCTCCGTCACTCACTAAATTAGAACTTGAGCTTGCAACATACACTTTAGCCTCATGCTGTGCACTCACACACACCTGTCATGTTAAACACCCAAACCACTGTATCTCTCACACACACACACACACATTCACCGACACCTACACTCATGCATCCCATACAAACACAGACACACACACATTAACAGGGAGTCATGAATCTGGCAACACTACCTCTCTGCCTACTTGCATTATTTCATCTACATTTCTCTCTGACCACACACTGTGATCGCATGAGACGGGATCCATGGGCGCTTATAACCACTACATCTGAACTTATACCTCATGACTGGAAACTGTATCGTGAAACCTTGTTTATATTTAATTTCTTCAGCCCATAAATGAGCTTTGGATTGAAGAGAATACGTTTATTGCTTAGCAACGTGGGGATGTTTTTCTCTTTCTGTGGAGCGTTAGCCAGGCTCTCCAGATCAGAAGACCTGCTCAGCCCTCACATTAAAGTGCTGCAGATTAGCCTCATTGTCAGATACAATTTCGGCGGAGGAAAAGAAGATTCATCCAACCACTAACTGTCTTCCTCTCAAAGAATAAGAATACTATAATACCATAAGAATACACATTGAAAACACTCAGGTTAACGACAGCTCCCTTCTAAATTGTAACAGTTGTTGTAGTTGCTGGATGTTATTTTAAGATGCAGGTATACTTCTTCTGCTAGGAAATGTTAATTTCAGGAGAGGACACTGGCACTTAAAAGATACTCTTACCTTAGACACAATAAATCCATGAAGACTTTAAATGCAGATAAGGTACTTCATTTTATACTAGAAAAAGCTAACAGCAGTAAACAGTAGAAATGTATTCACAGATAATATATGAAAAACACATCAATTATCAAATAATGAAGTGAATCTGGTCCTCTCAAATCCATTCTGATTGTTCTATCCACAACCTTGGATTCTGGGTGATAAGGCAGGAAAATCAAAAAATCTCAAAAATCATTTGCATCACCTGCTGCAGAGGTCAAGGTCAAGAGCTTTGGCTGAATCCAGCAGCCCAGCCGGGCATAATTACCTCATCAACATCTCTGTTAGGACGTCCTGTGTTAGACACCTCAGTCATCAAAAAGACCAGGTGGCCCAAAGGATGGTGAGATCTGTCTTTAACGCACATACAAGTGGCTACGTTACACAAACATTGCAAATTCAGCAGCTTTGGTGAAGTCGTGTTCCCTCATGAGCCTGTAACAAGGCAATTGTTGTACATCAAAACAATTGTCTGTGTCAACTCGGCCTTTCTGGTACTTTCCACGGTGCTTTCACTTCCCTGTTTCCCACAGTTACAACGGGTTAAATGTGATTAGCAATTCATTAAATCACAATTTCCAAAATCATTTGTATCATTCTTTATTCCTCTCTTAAATCTTACATCTGTATTTTGTTTGATTACTTATAAAACAATGATGTACTTCATCATAGAGTTCCATGGCTATATGCTGATTCAGTGACTATTACTTTCAGCCCATTAAATGATTTTTTGATTTAACTTCCATTTCCTCTTACTGTTGTTCTCTTGCTGGGGTTCCCCTCTTTGTGGTTGTGGATTTTTCGTTGTAGTTGAAAATTTAGATATTGAGTAACTCTGGTTTTCTCCAGTATTCTGGGGTCTCTGTGGTAGAGAGAGCTTGTGGAGGCTCTATCTTCTCATCTGCGGCCTCCTCTCTCTGACTTATGTAGCCTTGTCTTTCCATTTTGACCGGGCTGTGGCGTGGCCTTCTCCATTTGAAACAGCCACACAGAGCTGGACTCAGGAGTTTTATAAGGCCTCCTGGCTCTGACATTGATGGGCTTGTTGACAGGAGGAATCGATTGCGATCACGTCCTAAGGAAAACTTTGTCTTGTTTTTCTAGTTTTGGCCATCATTCATATTAATTATGAGAACATATTATTCTCTAGGTTAATTGTAGTGATTTCAGGATGTGGTATACCCTCCATCTAGCCACTGACTGCACCATGAATGTGCTCACACGTAGTTTTCAGGTAAACTCACATCCAAATAAGTGGTTTAGATCAGTGGTTCTCATCCTGAAGGTCGGAACCTTTTCTGACTTTTCTGTAGTCTTTGCTTTGTTGTGAAACAATGGATAGTTTTACTGTTTCAAGATGAAAAAAAAATTCAAATCATATGTGTTTCATAGAAAAATCTGTTTTTAGTGGAGCTGTTTACGGCTCATGGATTTATGCAATTTGTGAGAAGAATCTGGTTAAATTTAAGGGCTCACAAACCAAAAACACTGGGAACAACTGATTAAGACAACTGACTTGTACTGGGATTATGTGTAAAAATGTGTTTCACTGCTCAAGTCCCAGAGAATTCAATTCCAAAACTGTCTCTTTGCAGTAACGTAGCCAAAATTCAAAAACACCTGAGTGGCTTTGCATAACAGCCGTCTGTGGCCACTGAATGGTGATGTTAACAATGGTATAGAACAATATCATATATTATTATTCAGTTTTACATAGCATTATTGCATGGACACAAGCAGCAACTCATAACATTGACCAAAGAGGAGTATTATACAATTTTTTGAAAGAAATGATTTGAGTGCTGGATGTTTACATCATGACAGCATCGCTCACATTTTGTATAGTCAGTGTATATGATGCTGTTTCAGGCATATGGCAGCATTACCGTTGGGTTTGACCCATTTAATCTTGATTTTCAAGTGTCAGGTCAAGGCTGTGTGAGTCAGGGAGCAGAAGACTGCAGACACATACTAAACCATTCATCTCCTCTCACTTGTATTACAACCTTATCTTTACTGCTGTGTTTTTCTGTGGGATTGCAACTAAAATGCACAACCATTAAGCTGAATTACCTGCAAACACACATAAACTCACATGGAGGAAATATGTTGATATGCTTCACAGTAAAAGAGGCCTTTCTCACACACAAACACACACACAAACATAGGTCCTGCATGGATATTGGCCTGAAGGTGTTTTGGCCATTGTGGATGGGGGATACAGTGGAATGATAAAAATCAAGGTGTAGAGAGGAACAGATAGAGCTCCAGGAGATGAGACTGATAAAAGTTGGACTACGTGCCCAGAACTCATCGCTCTGCTCTAAATCTTATTTCTCCCATCTGTCTTGTCCTCATGTTGAGTCCTCAAAGTCCTGATAATTTCATGTTGTTGTCGTTTTTCTCTCATGAATGGAAATGCTAAAAAAATATTGTTTCCTAACGCACCACAAATGTTTTTGTTTTTTTTTTTAAGTTTGGTTGTACACAGCAAAGAATATGTTTCCTCCTTAAACCACCAGGAAAGAGTGAGTCAGTTTGTGTGTGTGTGTGTGTGTGTGTGTGTGTGTGTGTGTGTGTGTGTTTGTGTGTGTGTGTGTGTGTGGATGGCCTGGCACAATTTGGCCCATTCTGAAAGCTCAATTAACATCAGACAGCAGGGAAGCACCCCCCACTACACACACACACACGCGCACACACACACACACACACACACACACACACACACACACACACACAGGGAAAGGGTGGAGTGGTCGAGCCTCATTGCTTCCCTCACATGGCTTCATACCCTCCTTCACCTCCTCATCCACTCACTCATTCTCTCCAGTTTTCGCTCTCTTCCCTCTTTTCCATTCATTTCCTCGACTTCACCATCAACTCTATTTTCTCCTCCGTCCTCCCTGCCAACAACTCCTCTTTCTCTTACTCTTTACGCATCTATCTTTCAAAAATAGTGCAGTTATTGGTTATTAGAGTTGTACTAAACAAAAATGATCATTAAATACTTAAGGAGAACTTTGGATTTAGTCCGTCCATGAAGTTGAGGGGCAGAATATAATGAGGATGGTAAAAACTGATGAACCCTGGATACTACACTTCCCACAATGCAAGTTGATAATATATTTTATTAGACTCTACCTGCCTGATAAAGAAGAATACTGACCATGAGTCCGACTTAAGCATAAAGTATAATAAGCATGTTGTTGAAAGAAACATTCACATACTGTCCAACATGTTTGAGCGATATATAAATAAGAAACAATACATTTGTGTGATTTATCGTGGAGATTTCATTAGTCTTTAACAGTGTTATTACTTGCAGCAGTTTTACACTTGAATAAAGCCACTGTAATATAAAATGTCACAGAGATTTGCTGGCTAAGAGATGAGAGCAGAGGGAAGAGGTTCAAACTTAACGAGGAAATATTTTGCCAATATCTGACTCAGGCCTCACACACATACAGCATGTACACACACACACACACACCAACATAAATGTGGGCTTGTGTTACATGACTGTTCGAGCGGCGCTCTTATTGATACAGATGTATTGGTCATTAAGTCAGTTAGGTTTGACGTCTCAGCTCGGCTGCAGCCAAAGAAAACAACATCAGCGCTCTCTCACAGAAATGTTCCACTCTGTATGGGCAGAAAGAAGGACATTGTGGTGTTTTCAGATTACAGCCTGATATGTGTGAGTGAGTGTGCGTGCGTGTCACCTTAAACACGTTCCCTGATCATCCATGGGGCCGCGAGGAGAGTCTCGCCATTTTACTATTCCTCTAAATGGCTGTATCAGAAGATGCTGACCTACAAAAACCGAAAATCTAAAATGTCTCCTCTCTTTTTGTCTCTTTCTCTCAGCTGGAGGCGGAGTTAGAGCTGTGTGAGAGGGAAGGGGCGGAGCTCCAGGAGTACGCCAATCAGGTCCTGCAGCAGATCGCCGACCGATGCCCCGACATCTTGGAACAAGTCGTCAACGCCCTGGAGGACAGCTGCTGACACTCACACACAGGCGGATGCGCCCTCATAGATGAGCTTACATGAACACATTCATTAGCACGAAGTGTCAGACAAAAACACGCACGCGCCAAACATGTAACACTCAGTCACACACACAGGAAGTCTCCAGCAAGCCGCCATAATCCCCTGATACACAAGAAAAATCACAGAGTTGGACATGAAGATGAAGACTGTCTCTTACCTGCTCTTCACTCTTCTTGTTTTCACAGATGGAAAAGGGGATGTACAAAAAAAAAAAAAAAAAATCACATTATTACTGAAAAATATTCTTCAGTCACAAGAGTTTTGAATTAGCGGTGCCAGCTGACGGAAGCGTTGTTCATTTCTCAGTTTAGAGTGCGTTGTTGGCATGCTAGTTCATTGGAAATAGTTGATGTTTTTGAGACGTTTAACATGTACTTTCCTAACTAGTCCAAAACAGAAGGAGCCTTCACCTCACTTCACTTCACTTCACTTCACTTCACTGGCTGTCTTGTGTCCTTCCAGGCAATCAGCAGTTCGATTTGCAATCTTGATTTTATGAATTTAAAAATTCAAACAGTAAAAAAAGGGTGAAAGTGGATTGAGTTTGCTGGGTTGTGTCTGATGCCAGACTTACACACTGTTGCCACATTGTTATTTGATTGGTTCAGATACAAAAGTGTTTATTTCAGCTGCCTTTGGTTCTTTACATCATTTGCTGCTATCTTTTTAGATTTTAGTTTCTTTTCTTTGATTTCTTGTATGTTTTTGTCAGGTATCTGATGAAATGTACCAGCTTGCAGTTTCTTTCAGCAGTAATCTCTAGATAGTTGTGTAAATTGTAAAGAGAGAAGTTTAATTAACAGAAACACAGCTTTCATCAGGGGAACGTGACACTTTTCATCTGTTGTTTTCCATCACTGATGAAAGACACAAACCACAATAAATCTCGCAATACTCCCTTTATTAGAACACACCAGTGTAGATGGTTTGTGTTTCTTTTTAACCTAAGAAAACAACATGTTGTGTTCAGTTATGGTGTCCATGCTGAAATTACATTGAGTTCAGATAATCCCTCACTTGCCCTCTGTGACAATCCCTTTAGAGTTAACATGAGGAGAAGTCTGAACTTACTCATTTCCCCTTATTGAAGCATCTTTTCTTTTTTTCTTGTCTTTCTTTCTTGGGAGGGAGGGAATATAAAGTAATTGTTATATATTTTTTTGCTTTTGGTAATATATATAAAAAACACTTATCTTGTTTAATTGAAAATATTGTCATTTATTGGTTGGTATGTTACATAATGTGTCTTTTTTTTTGTGATTTGCAAGAAACCACAGATTTGTTCCACCTGCAGGAGACTGTTATTAGGAACGTACATTGCACCGTCTGGAGGTCCTGTGTCCACCGGGAACCTTTTCATCAGAACCAGTTTCATGTTCTTGTTGTTTACAGTGGAAATGACACTGTAATGCATGTTTCCCACAGCGCTGACAGCCTGAGCATGATTTAAACGCTTGTAGCACCGAGCACTAGAGGTTCCAATTGTTTCAAATACAAGCAAAACCTCCTCTAACGGAGGTTTTCATAGTCTCATACTGTATTGAGTGCTGAAGACATGTTGAGCGCTGCTCCCTAAAAAAGAAATATCTGGTGGACACAGAACCCAAGGATGGGGATTTACACTGCTTTCTCAAGTCTGACTTTACACCCAACTTTCTGAACAGCTCAAAGAAACGTGGGTGTGGGTGAGGAGTTTCATTTCAAAACTGTTTCGGTGCAGTTTCCTTAAATGTTACCAGCTTGAATTTGCTCAAAGCATTAATGACCATGCAGGAGTTTGTGTAACATTTAACAAATGGAGGTCATTTTATTTTGGAATTAAACTCTGTCAGATATGAGTTTGTCGTGTAAATCCAGTGTTTTGTTGTGTGTTTTATACTGATTATGTTTTGTCTTTGGGAATGGTGAAGACTGGGATTCACCATGACTTTGTTGTGGATTGAATAATGAAATGAGAGAATGAAATAAAATATGATTTATCTTTATCTTGTTGTGGAGGGATTTGTCTTTTTGTCTTTTTCTCTAGCAGCTCTTTTTCCCATGGGCTGTATAGCCTTTGTGTGGACGTGAGTTATGAGTTTAACCAGAGGGTGATTTGATTTGAGGGATTTCTAGAGGCCGGAAGGGGTGAGAATATCCAATAAAGAAATTAAGGAGAGACAAAAAACATAAACATCATTTTGTCTAACAGAAACAATATTTTCATTCCTTTAATCCTTTGGGAAACTGTTCACTCACAAACACCTTCACACACTGGTGAGTGTTTGTTAAAACTGCGAGAGGCCAGGACTGCCTGTTTTGTCTTTGGAACATCTTTACTTTCGTTTCCTGTCCTCTCCTTTCCTCTTACCTCCTTCATTCTCTCTATCTTCTTCTTCCACATGCAAACCGAACTCTATCTTTTATCTTGTCACCAGTGCTTTATTTTCCTATCCACCCACTGACATTATTCCATACCCCAGTCGTCCCTATCTCCACCTGTATCCTTTGAAAGGGCATCACCCGATCACCCACCAGTTTCCAATGGCAAAGTTACTTATAACTTAATTTTTTACGTGTTTAGTGCTTAATGTTCGTCCTGGTCCTTGATGTGCCTCCATTCTTACCTAATTGTTCACAGAAAGTGTCGCTGAATATCTTGAAAAGTCCTGTTTATGTGGCCGACAGTTCAAACTTGAAACTAGATTAATAACTTCAGATTTCAGATGCACCACCAAAGAACAGAGGAAACATTTTAGGGTGGGAAGAGGGTGAGCGTTTATGTGTGAGGGTGAATGCAGCTGATTGCAGCAGGTCACCTACTCACATGTGCTTCCTTAATCTTTGCATTTTGCAGATATCAGCAGCTTGGAGAAATGACTTGTTAGACTCATTCAACTGGAAAACCTGAGTTAACAGACAAACCCACCTCGACTGACCTTGCACCTTGACCTTCACCTGGTCTTTGACCTCCTCTGTGAAGAAATTTCCAAGCTGGGATCAAAACATCATCAGGTCACTGGGGTCAATCTGTTTTTCACACAATAAAACAAATCAAACACCGAGAACCGACTGCTGACAGCCTGTACATGTAGCTGGAGTTCACCTTCACATATGGCAACGCTTTACACATGTGTGAGCACCTGGGAGTGTGCGGAGGACCGGCTCTGCTTTCTCCATCTACTGTCCTAATAAAAGCCAGTGGAGGGAGACAGAAGGGATGGACGGAGTAGGAGCGAGGAGGAGGAGGAGGAGGAGGAAGAGAAACGCATGTATGACTCCCTGATTTATGTGATGGCCAAAGAGAGAGAGGGAAGGGAGAGATAAGAAAGAGTACGGACACAACCCAGTGAGCAGCAGGCATCATTTCACCTTCTCGTCCCCGCCATGACTCAGAGTCAGAGTCTCCTTTAGCCGTTTGTCACACAGTTTCAGAGCAAGAAGACTGCATAAAATTACATATTTAAAACCATGTGCTAGAGAAGTCCATATGTATAATAAAAACAGTCAATATAAACATAATCTAAACAGCCACCTTTTCATTAAGCTCTAGACAGGGAGCTTGCAAAGAGAGCTTAACCGTGTGACACACTACTGATTGGGAAAATAAAGGAGAAAGTAGAACAATTAATAACTTACACTGGATGTGGGCCTACTGTCAGCTCTATCTGTGTACATAAAGTTTGCAGGATACCTGAATGTTGGATTTCTCTTCATTTTAAATTAATTTCGGATTTATCTTTGATAGAAAATGTCTCTAAAATTCCACTGCAGCTGCTAAAATAATTTTTTTTAAATCTATTTATATTTTTTCATGTCTATGACATGTTCAGATTCAACCTAGAAATAGAGACTATAGTGGAAGGTGTCAGCTTTGTTTAATATTGCTGGTATGGTGTCAAAATGTCTTTTCTGTCTATTTATGCTCCAAGACGCGTGAAAAATAGGCAAGACACCGAACTTCTATCCTCGATACGAAGGACATAAGTCTTTGATGGGTCTGCTCTGATCCAAGGACGTGAGCTGAAATGAAAACCAAGACTTTCTCCAGCTACTACGCACACGTGACACATGCAGTGAGTCTCCGACCTTAACAATCACCCTCAGACCTCAATCTCTCACTTAATCTGCAACAGTTTAGCCTGTTGAGTGAAGGATTTAGTCATAGCAGGATTCAACAGGTTTAAAGCGCAGTTTTAAGGAGGCAAGTTTTCTCTGCCGCCAATCATGGTTTCATGTCGGGAGTGGATGGTGGCGACTGTGGCTTCACAAGCATTTCGGCCATTGTTGCATTTGCAATACAAGAGGTTGTAATGCACCAGCAGCGCTACGTCTTCAGGCCAGATCGGAAGTGACACTGTGTCACTATCGGATAGTGACGACATGGGCCCTGGCTAGCTGGTTAGCATGCTAACTTCAGTAGAAGACAAGAGATGATGGAGACGAGAGTTGACATTGGTGTTGTTTTCCACCGCTGTAGACTCGCTCTTAGTAGCTCTTGGTGAGTAAAGGAATAAAGTTTGGTGCTGAACTTGCAACATGCAAATTGAGTTATGTTAAGTAATGTTTTATATTGCTTTATTTCTATTTCATCTTTTAGTATTTACCTTTTAACATCTTAATTACCCATCTTTCTTGTTATATTACTCAGTGCTGTTGTTTTTATCTTTTTATTATTTCAAATATTCTTTAATTATTTTATTCTCCTCTGTTGTATTCCTTTTGTCAGTCACTCTGTAAAGCACTTTGAATGGCATTTGATTTGTTTGAAAAGTGCGATATAAATAAAGTGTGATTGATCGATTGATTGATTCTAGACTGTTAAGCAAACAGCTGTCAATGCTAACGCTCGCGATGTACAAACACCAAAACTTACAACAAGCTGTTTGCGGGGTTTTGCTGCCCACATTTGGAAAAACATCACACTTATTGTGAATGGTGGCGAAACAGCTCCAGGAAAAGTTGAAAACATTTGATTAATCAGTGAATCGATGGACAGAAAGATCAGCCGGGAACAATGCTGACAATCAAATCAATCAATTTTCTCGCGTATCGAGCAAAAATATCAAACATGAGCTGGTGCCAGCCTCACAAACGAGAAGATTTGCTGATTTTCATGGTTTTATATCAATGCAAAAGGACTATTTTTGGGTTATGGACCACTGGTTAGAAAAAAAAAAAAAAACAAGCAATTTGAAAAACACAAACACACACACACACACACACACACACCACACCTCTCTTTGCAAAGACTGAGTGTTGATAAGATCCCACTGATACCAGTTCCCAACACAAAACAACACAGATGTCCTTGAGATAACATGCATTCGTGAGCACGTGCACAGTGAAATGTTTATCTCCACACTGTGTCTCTCCATACATACTGTATATACAGTGATATAGTGGAGGACTGAGACACACGAGGAGCCAGGAGGGGAAATAAAAATTGAGTGACTGCGGAAAGGAACGGGGAGGGCTTGCGTTGGCTTTGGGACGATGTGGTTTCAATCATCACACATCACATCACACATGAGTGAAAAGAAAAAGAAGGAGAGGGTGATGGAGGGAAAGAGAAAACAGAGAGAGGAGGAGAGGGAGGGCTGAGACCAAAACAAACAGCAGCTCAGCTTCAAACACACTTTCGGGGTATACTTCATGTTTTCAAGGTAAATAATTAATGATCTCAGTTGTGGTTTGAAGGCATGAACTTGGTTTACTTTTTGCATACAGAGTTGGCATTATTTTCCCCAATAAATGGTTTGTAAAGTAAATAAATTACAGGGGGAAAGAAGGAGGGAGGGGAAGAGGGTGAAAAGTAGCAAGATGGAAGGGACAGGAGGCAGGGAGCAGTAGGAAAAACTTCTGAGAGGAAATAAAAACAATGTGAGAGGAGTAGAGCCCCTAAAATAAGCTGTTAGCCACTGACAGTCCAAACATCCACCAACACTGATGACATTTTCCTCCTCTTCTTCTTCTCCTCCTCCTTTTCCTGCCCATTCCTGTGACTTTTAATGCGTTGACAGAAAATTCTCCCATGCTGCCAGACTGACTCTGGTGAACTCTGCGCGTCAGTTGTCAGGATGGCCGAGCGGTCTAAGGCGCCAGACTCAAGGACGACTCCTTCCTCAGCTAAAGGGACTTCTGGTCTCCCAATGGAGGCGTGGGTTCAAATCCCACTCCTGACACAAGGTTTTACCTGCAGGTCTTTAAGGAAAGTGAGTTTTCCTCTCAACACACATGAGGTGAAAGCATTTAATTGACTGACCACCAACCTGCACTAAGAGTGAACTATTTATTAAAAAACAGACTGTGCCAGGAATAAAGGAGCTTCTTTTTGTGTGAGTTTGGATCCAACATGAAGCGGTTCAGTTGGTAAACCTTCATTTTCTGTTTGACTTTGGCAAGAGCTTAATGCGGAGCTGTCAGGATGGCCGAGCGGTCTAAGGCGCCAGACTCAAGGTTTACTCCTTCCTGGGCTAAAGGGACTTCTGGTCTCCGAATGGAGGCGTGGGTTCAAATCCCACTCCTGACAGAGCTTTTTAAGTGCAGGTTTTTAAAGTGAGTTTTCCGCTCAACACCGACTGAGCGAGTTCATGAAAACCCATGATGGGAAAGGGCTTAATGGACTCAACAGCTGACTGCAGTGACTGTGCAGCACTCAGCTGCTCACATGAACTGTGTAAACAAGTTGTTAATGAACAGACTGTGGCAGGAACAAAAGGAACTTCTCATCTTTTGTGTGAGTTTTGGGGCCAGTGTGAAGCAATTCAGTTGGTAATCGCTGCAGCAAATTCATCCAATGTGGCAAAGGGGAAATCCTGTTATACACAGGGCAGCCATTAAGTGCAGAATTTGTGACGCGTTTAGGGTCGTCTAGCTTTTGTAAAGTCCAGAATGACAAAATCCCGTCACGCACTGGTCAGGATGGCTGAGCGGTCTAAGCCACCAGACTCAAGGTTGACTCTTTGCTCTGTAAAGGGATTTCTGGTCTCTGAATGGAGGAGTGGGTTTAAATCCCACTCCTGACAGAAGCTTTATAGAGTCCTCAACACAGACTGAGAAAATTCACTAAAGTACATGATAGGAAACTGACTGAAGAACTATCCACAATAACTGAGATGCACAGGTGAACTGTGTTAACTGTTTGAGGAAGACGCTGTGGCAGGAACAAAAGGAGCTTCCCGTTGTTGTGTAATGTGAAGCAGTTGATGTGGTAGAGCTTAAGGTGCCAGACTCAAAGGTCACTCCTTCCTGCATAAAGGGACCTTCAGCTCTCCAAATGGAGGTGTGGGTTCAAATCCCACTGATGCTACAGACTTTTTTTTTTTTAAGTGCAGTTTTTGTGTAAAGAGTTTTCCTCTCAGCACAGACTGAGCAAATTCATGAAAACACATGATGGGAAATGGCTTCACTGACCGAACAGCTGATTACAGTAACTTGTGCAGTGCTCAGGTGAGCAGGTGAACTCTTGATTATTTGTCAGTGAACAGTGGCGGGAATAAAAGGAGCTTCCCGTCTCTTTGTGTGAGTTTTGGGGCCAATATGAAGCGGGTTCATTTGGCAAACCTTCATTTTCTGTCTGACTTTGAGGAGTCGCTGGCAGAGCTGTCAGGATGGCCGAGCGGTCTAAGGCGCCAGACTCAAGGGTGACTCCTTCCTCAGCTAAAGGGACTTCTGGTCTCCCAATGGAGGCGTGGGTTCAAATCCCACTCCTGACACAAGGCTTTTTTTTTTTTAAATCTCACGATTCACGGCTGTTGTCGGGTAAATGCCCCCCTCTCTCTGTGTCTCCTGCGGTGGGCAGACAGGCGGGCGGTCTGCACATCAGAGCCGGGACCAGACTCTCAGACGGGGGAGAGACAACTCCTGGGCTCTTTAGATCCACTCCTCCCTCCTCCCTCCCTCCTTCTCCGTTTCAAACTTCTCACTCGTGTTTCTCGACGCGTAAACCTTGGGAGAGCTTTTTGGACGACACCCTCCTCCCGCCCCTCTTCCTCCTCCTCCTCCTCCTCCTCCTCCTCCTCTTTTTCCCTGCGTGTGTAATTAGTTGGACAGCGTTTGGAAACTTGTGATGGACCGGGGAGAAATCTCACTTTATTTCTGACACCTGTTGCTGAGGACACTGCGCGCTTGTGCCATCGGACCCCCCCCCCCCCCCCCCTCACTTTGTCTCTCCCGGACGAGCTGGGACTCCCCGTGGGCAGTGACAGGTCCACGGCTCGCCGGAGGCTGCGTTACGCATCTGCACGGTCCCGCAGACCGACTCTCTGCGGCTCGGACGAGGACTCCGCTGCGGTGTTGGTCTGTGAAGGCAATCGGTAAAAAAAAAAAAAAAAGGACGTTGAGTTTCAAAAACAAAGTGACACTTGGAAGACTTTGTATCTGTGCCATTGAGGGAGCTGCTGTGGGATCTGTCTGGAGAGCCCCCCCCCCCACCGACCTGTTTCTAGTTTCCCAGCCGGACTGAGAGCCGCACTTTTCGGACTTCGGCGCTTCGGGGGAGAAAGTTTTCAAACATCTGGATTCGAGCGCAGCAGGCCAGGTAAAAACAAATCATTTCACCGTGACTTTTAAACAGCAGGCTCTTCAGAGGGACACCACAAAGTACATCCTGAACACACACACACACACTCTGTATCCACACTGCCTGCTAAACGCTGCATGAAGGTCATTGTTCACATGTGTGTGTGTGTGTGTGTGTGTGTGTGTGTGCGCGCGCATTTGAACTTGAACACTGTTGGGGTAGTTTGGATAAAACTTGGGCTCCTCTGAAGTCAGCCTGAAGAAGCTGGTTCAGACTTGGATTTGGACTTTGCACCGTTTGAACTTGTTATTTCCGTTGTCACAGTCTACTTACAGAATGGGCTTATTTCATGACTTTTGGCTTTGACAGTGGTGAAATCCTGTACGTGTGCGTGTGTGTGTGTGTGTGTGTGTGTGTGTGTGAGGGAGAGAGAGAGAGAGAGAGAGAGAGAGAGATCTGCCAACCCCATCGGCCTAAATGAAGGCAGCCCTCTCGCATTGCGGTGGAGACCAGGACTATTTCGGTCGAAATGTTGCACAAATGTTTCTCTCAGTTTAGACAAGTTGCTTTGCCTTCATCTGGGCCAGAGGCTGTGTGGCATCTCGCCGCACACCGACACAAGTCTGCCTGTGACTCCGGGCGGAATCTGGAGCCAGTTCACTTCAGGTTTGACGAGTATCATAAACCCAAAGATTGTTGTATGCGCCCGAATGTGCTGTGTTCACCGTGGGTCAGAGGTCACCTGTGTGATCAAACAGTGGAGGAATAATTGCTGTGCGTGGAAACTGCGGCGAGATCCTGAACTGTAGAGCAGAGGACATGTGGTGGAGACTTGTGCAGAAATTCAAGATGTAATAACTTAAAATGCTGATTAATAACAGAAGTTACTTTTGCCCATAACTATCAAGGATTTTTAGATCAACCAGATGTTGCTGAGTGTTCTCTACAAGCATGAAAATGTATTTGTATTAGTAAGGAACAAGGCAAAATACCTGTTTCTGTATATATGAAATAGTATGAATGTGTATTCTGGTGATTTAATGCAGGAGTTTGTGTTTTCCTGTCTGGCAATGGGACATTCACAGATCGGTTACCAGTTAGATACTTATATTTTATGGTGACCTTTGACCCCAGTTCTAAGGCTTTCTCCAACAAACACTCTTAAGATCCCATTAATTATACAGAAGAAATTGTGGCAGAGCGAAACTTTTTGTTTGGGTTTGAGTTCACAGAACTTTTCTAGCTCTATTAATATTTTGCCCAAGCGCCTGGAGAACAATGTCATCATAAGACATTTGGAATTTAAGCTTAATCCAATCACGCTGCGTCGTTGAGATTGACGTATCTTTCTTAAGAGAGTCAGAAACACGAGGAAAATTCACAGTTAAGCTCAATTTTAGTAAAAGATAGTAACACAGGTTTGTATGTTTTCAAAAGTACATGGAAAACGCACGAAAACACACGGGTCTGCAGTGAAAGAACATTTTATTCATTCAACTGAAGACAAACATAGCTTCAGGTCTTTTGAATCATTGAAACATTTTTTTTCTTTGTCAAGGGCAGACGCGGCAGAGAAAAGTGAGTTTCTCTGTCAGCCAGCACACGTGAAAGCAGATCGGATTCATTTTCAACATGAGCTGTGACGCCCGCAGAGGTCGTCTCTGGCGGTGACGTCTCCGGTTCGCGTTGCACTTTTCTAGGTTTTAAAGTCTAAAACCCACATGAGCTGTGGACCAGACTGACAGCCGCACTGATAAACCCTGCAAGAGGAGAGGAAGTGTGTGTGTGTGTGTGTGTGTGTGAGAGAGGGTAGATAGTAATGTTAGATGTGTAGATAGAGGTGGTGAAAAGTGTTGCTGTCAACAGGTTAGCCATTAGAGAGAGATAATCTCTCTTCCTCCTCCCTCCCTGTCTACCAAGTCAACTTCTGCTCTTTCTCCCCCCCTCTCGCTGTTTCATTCATGACATGGCTTTTCTCTCTGCGCTCTTCGTAGCTTTTCTGCCTCTTGTTCGCTTTTCAGGCTCCTTCGTTAAGTTTCTGTCACCGCCGCCCTGTTTTGGGCTTTGACATTCAATTTTGTGCGGATGCTGTGTGCAACTCTCATGTCACCCCTGTTGCATGGAAACCTTGAGGCTCAAAACATTTTCACAGTTTAACTTCAGCTGTAAGGTTACACGGGTTTTTGTTGTTGTAACGCACTTTGAAAGCCCACATGAAAAACTCGAGAATGTCCTCAGCTCATGGTCGCCTCACTTAGTGTTTGAAAAGTTGGCGTCGATGAGGAAATACCTCAAAATAGTGATTTGTTTCTAATGAAGGAAGTAGCTTTATCTGTCTAGGACCATCAAATGTGGATTCTGAACATTTTCCCTGTCTGCCCTGAAGCTGGTGAGAAAGACCTTTTCTTTAACCAAACCCTGAAGTGCTGCCTGAGTGTCTCGTCCATCGGGGCTGGGTAATTAGGGAAGGGGACTAAGTGTGCATGTGTGTGTGTGTGTGTCTCCACACTAGATATTTGAGAAGATGGGATGTCTGCAAGCATCAATGGATCCTCAAGGTCATTCATGAGTGTGTTGTAAAGTCTGCGTATGTGTGTCCCATTCGCTCGTACAATGCAGTGGGAAGTAAGGAAATATTTCCTAATTAAAGGTTAGTGTGTGTTTAAAAGTATGTGTGCACTGAAGTGTCTGAGAGGGAGGGGGTGTCTTTGACACAGGATGTGTTACATGTGCATGTAACGTGTGTATTTTAGCCCGCTGGGAGCACTAATGACTACCTTGGACTCTAACACACACGCAGACAGTGGTCCGTGTGAAGTGGATGGCCTCTCAAGCTCTCCATCTGAAGAGCCAGTATTTTAAACATTCGTCTCTGATTGGTTGACTGGAATCCTGGGAATTCCTCCCAGGACAGTGTATGACAGAGCCCCCTCCACTCCAGGTGTGTGTGTGTGTGTGTGTGTGTGTGTGTGTATGTGTGTGTCAGTCAGAACCTTTGTTTGCACCCATGTGCTCAGTCCAGTGTGTATGATACTGCTGACTCTGCAAAGACAGATCCATGCAAACTTTCAAATTAAATGTGGGGAGAGGTTTGATTTAACAATTCTTCCCTCTGTTTTTAATTGTTTGTGAATTGTTTGTAAATTAAATATCTTAAATATCTTTTTATCTCTGAAGATGCTACTATAGGCTTTGGGAACTTTCAATAAACATTTGTTCCAGTTTTCTGACATTTTATGGACCAAACTCTTCCTTGATTATTTACTTAGTTGCAACAGAATCATTTTCAATTAGCATCAAAGAGAAGTTGGACGTAATGTTTGTCTTGTGTTTCTAACGTTTATTTATTTGTTATAAACCCTTTTTACCTGTTGTAGGTTTAAGAGTAAACATAATATATTGTAAGAACGATTATGATGATTAACAGACTATATGTAAAGAAACCAGAAACAACTTCAGACTGACGAAGGCAAGGTAGACAAAAATGTTTCGGGGGGGGGGGGGGGGGGGGGGGGGGGGTGCAGTGGTGACAAGTTTCTGATGCTGAAGATATAATTTTCTTTTTCAACTTGACATGAAATATGAAGAGGAACTAGATGGATAATACTGTCATTCTTAATATTCACTAAAATATTTCATCCACTTGAAAATGTACTGTAATACAAGTTGATGACTTGACTCAGAGGCACCAGCCTGCACTTAAGCTGCACCGGTTGTGTGTGTGTGTGTGTGTGTGTGTTGACAATGCAGTGTGGCCATGCGGTAGTCATTATGGTCAAGTGCTGTGTGTGTATGCATTTCTTCATGTATGTGTGCACTCAAAATGTGACCCTGTGGTATTCGTTATGGTGTCTGTGCTTTCTGTATTCTCAATGCCTGTGTGTGTGTGTGTGTGTGTGTGTGTGTGTGTGTGTTAAGGCCCTTCTGGGCTGGCGGTTCAGGGCTATGCAGTGATGTCATCAGGGCGGCAGGGTGGGGTGACATGGGGTTAGAGTTTGGCAGAGGTCCTGACTCCAGCAGTCCTCAAAATGTGTCTAACCAGTAAGTATGTGACTGTCGCAGCTTGCACGTGTGTCAGCATGTCAGCCTCTGTGTGTGTGTGTGTGTGTGTGTGTGTGTGTGTGTGTGTGTGTGTGTATGGTCAGTGGTGGCGGTCACCAGCTGTATGCTAGCAGTGTCCTATACTAATAGTAAAAGTGGTTTATTGGAGACTTTATAGAGCCTGAAACCGTTTTATAAATCCGGCAGGCTGGTACAAGAGGACAGTCACAGACCAAACAGCCACAAGACACACAGCATGAGACATGAGAGCGTTTCTGACTTCATTTACATCCAGTATTCCATAGCAATAATAATAACAGAGCTTTTCGTAGCATTTTAAAAGCAATTTTATAAATATGTAAACTTTAATTAAACTATGAATATTTACATTCTACTAGAGATGGACCACGTACTGTAGAACTGATGCTGCATTTCAAAAGTATTTATTTGTTCATTTTAATACATGAATATCTGACTGTGCCTATGGTCGCTATGGTAACAAAGGAAGTGCTGAAAGGACTGTAGTTTCTCGAACACCACACCACTTTAGCTGAGGGGCTAATTCCACAGCCCTGTGTTAAATCCTTGCTTCATGAAGGTTGTACCGTTTAGTTTTTAGAGAGGTGTTCATTTTTCTTTTCAAGTTAAAGGAAGCTGCAGTTTGTGGTGCTGTTCAATCACATTGTGTATCACATAAAGGTGTTCCTAATATTTTGTCCACCCCATTTATATCAGAGGGTGTATCAGGCATACGTCATGTTACCTCAATCAAATTCACATCACTCATGCTTGCCTACAGTGAGGTCTCGGTCTCTACCCAGGCTGGCTTTGCCGTCCGTGCACACAAGATCGTGGATCGCAATCTCAGTTCAGACCGTTCTCATCTGTGGCTCCCCGATGGTGGAGCAAGCTACCGAATGCTATCAGATCATAGCGTCCCTCTCTGTCTTCAAGAAGCTCTTGAAGATTCATCTCTTCCGAGAGCGCCTCCTCTCCTGACACCTCTAACACCCTAACATGTCTAAGTAGCACTTACACATATCTTTACCTGAGCTCCTTGCACTTACTGAACAGATCTAGTACTGAGTACTTACACCAAGATCTCTACTGCACTGAAGCGTGAGCGTTGTCTCTTCCTTGTTGCTTTGGATTAAAGCGTCTGACAAATGAGTAAATGTAATGTTGAACATGATGATGATGATGCCTTTGGGACATATAAAGTCCTGTGTTTCAAGATCAAGATTGTTTCCTCTGACTGTGCAGTTATAGTAGTTGGTTCCTGTGCCGGGAACATGAACGAGTATGTATTTGAATTTTGAACAGTGGGCTACCTCCAAATGTTTCAAACACTCTTTTTCTACTGCTCCATGTTTAAAGTGGGTGTGAATGAAGCAGGATATAAACAGCAAATTGGCATTTCTTTCTTTCTTTCTTTCTTTCTTTCTTTCTTTCTTCTCTCATGTATCCTTTCCTCCTCTTCCCCCCCCCTTCCCTCTCCTCTCAGTAGCCCTGATCTGGCACTGATAAAACTATCAACAGCACACCTGCACTGGGTTGGAAAGTTGTCACACACACACACACACACACAGTGCAGGCTGTAGATGAGGCCGCAGAGCCAAACAGATGGGGACAAGAATCTTATTTAGCACATGCTCACTACAATAAGCCTATTCTCCTCTGTGTTTAACTTTGTCTCTCTCTCTCTCTGACTCGCCTCCATCACTCTTCATTCCTCTTTCTGTCTCTCATTGCCTCATTTAATACTTAATACATCTCTATCAGGTCAGTAAATTGCACATTGCCTTATTTGCACAAATGCGAGATGTATATCTTAATCAAATCTGACGGATTCAGTGAATCGAGCACATTAATGAGGAACGTCACTCATATATTATCACTACATACAAGGTTACGCTGTTTGTTTCCCCTCCATGCTCCCACTGCTCTGAAGATTGATGACCAATGAGGGATTTCTGTATGATTATTGAGCTGTAGTCAGTCATGGAAACTGAGTGATGTGACATCTGAGCAACCGAAAAACTCAGAACGCCCAACGTGGGGCTCGAACCCACGACCCTGAGATTAAGAGTCTCATGCTCTACCGACTGAGCTAGCCGGGCACTGTGACATGTCTTGTGGATCATGTGACCAGATGTCCAAAGTTCATCATCAGAAGGTTGGGGAAAACATGTATTTTCTCATCAACAGAGACATAGTAGAAAGTAACTTCACTGTCACCAGTTTCACCAGTTTCACACACCAGTCAGCTGTCACTGAGACTGGATGACTGACCTGTCACTGGGAGTCCAGCTGTATTTCCTGATGAACTGAACCAAGATCAGAGATGGCACCACACAGAGCTTCTGCCCAAGCATGGCACGAATGTGAAAGGGTGATTCTAAAAGAGTGTACAAAAGTGTTTCGAACTGAGTCTAGCTGCTCATACAAAGAGCGCACAAACACAATGACCTTAGTGACCTTTATAGCCCGGCTAGCTCAGTCGGTAGAGCATGAGACTCTTAATCTCAGGGTCGTGGGTTCGAGCCCCACGTTGGGCGCTGAAGTTTTGGAGGGTGACTCAAACACTTGGAGGCAAAGTAAAGCTGAACTTCTGAGACAACAGCAAACCGTTGATGAGACTCTCGGCCCCATTGTTCAAGTGTCTTCAACCGAAACTGTCCTTTGACCAAAATCATCTATCTGAAGTTGCCTACAAACTGTGAGATATCAGCATCTTATAACTTTATTGCAGGCCACACTGAATCTCATTCATTTGGGTATGACATCAGGTCTGATATATATAGACTGTACAATGATAACCCCCACTGAATCACAGGCTACGACACACATCAGTATAAAAGAATTAAATGTTCGTCTGGCGTCTGTAGGCAACCTTAGATGGATCATTTTTGTCAGAGGTCAAGTTCAGCTGCAGATGCTTATATAGAAGCTTTGGCTTCCATCCTAGTGTTTTGACCACACTCAAAAACTTCTGAGCTAGGCGGGCTACAAAACCTGAAAATGTTCATCATCTTAGTACACTCTTTGAAGGAGCAGCTAAACCCAGTTGAAAACACTTTTGTACACTCTTCTGGAAACACCCTTTGTTGTATAGTGTGTAGTAGTGTGTGTGTGTGTAGTTTTCACATGTTGTGTAGCCCGGCTAGCTCAGTCGGTAGAGCATGAGACTCTTAATCTCAGGGTCGTGGGTTCGAGCCCCACGTTGGGCGTAGCTGCTTTTAGGGTGGATATCAAACAGCTGTAGTCTAGATTGCAGAAGTGTCTGCAGCTGACCTTGACCTGTGACATGGTGATACATCTGAGAAGATAACTTCTAAAGGCGTGACAAATCAATCAGCATGCAGCCGAGCTCGACTTCTAGTATCACTTCTGACCTCAACAATGTATCTGAATACGTGAATTGAAGAGTCCTCACACCAACAAACCTGAAACAAGAATCTGCAGTTTTTGCAGCAGGTCTCCCAGTTTGTCTTGATGACATGGTTAAACCAAGGGGAAAGCAACAGACAAGTCATGGCACAGATGTAGCTGATCACATGATGCCCAAACCAAGTGATGTGGCCCGGCTAGCTCAGTCGGTAGAGCATGAGACTCTTAATCTCAGGGTCGTGGGTTCGAGCCCCACGTTGGGCGCAGGTGCTTTTACAATGGAATCAATTAATGAGGTTGGAAATCAAACTCCTGAGCCACAGCAGAATCTGTAACTGAAGCTGATATCTGCTCAGCGGCTATGTCTGAAAACACTCAGTTTCATTTCAAAGGGCTGACATCTTGATTCACGCTCTCTGTCTCTGTCTCTGTCTCCCACACAAAAGCACATGGACAACTGACCCGTCGATCTGAGTGGCTAGAAACAACAACACATTTCTGTTTATCTGCATATAGAGTGGAGAGGTGAGATCCAATCATGAGCGTTCACTCAACTGACGTACTCAGAAAAGTCCACTTGTGACTGGATCACTGATTCAGTGTTTAATGCCAGGACTGAACAGGAGCTTTATGAAGACTGATATTTCCCAACCTTTCAGATTACTCACCCTAAAAGGCTTCCCCCCAACGTGGGGCTCGAACCCACGACCCTGAGATTAAGAGTCTCATGCTCTACCGACTGAGCTAGCCGGGCTACATCATGTTTGTTGTGCCTCATGTGATCAGCTACATCTGTACCATAACTTGGGTAAAAGCTCAATCTGCTGCTTTTCTCTTTACTCTTGGTTTAGCTATGTCGCAAAGACAAACTGGTGATCCTGCCGCAAAAACTGCAAATAATGGTCAACTACAGACTCTCGCTTCAGGTTTGTTGGTGTGAGGGCTCTTTAATTCATGTATTCAGATATTTTGTTGAGGTCAGAAGTCAAGCTGTGAAGCAGAGTAGATTAGTCGATTGATTTGTTAGAGCTAGAGTTTATCTCCTCAGATGGTATCATCATGGCACAGGTCAAGCTCAGGTCCAGATACTTCTGTGATGTAGTCCACAGCTGTTGGATGTCCATCCTAAAAGTACCTGCGCCCAACGTGGGGCTCGAACCCACGACCCTGAGATTAAGAGTCTCATGCTCTACCGACTGAGCTAGCCGGGCTACGTGACCTGTGGGATGCATCATGTGATCGAACACATCTATGGGAAGAGCTCAATCTTCAGGACAAACTGCAGGTGATGGTCAGTTACAGACTCTCCACGGCCCTTTAGAATTCATGTTCTCAGAAGAAGCCTCATATCAGAAGTCAACTTTCAGCTGCAGACGCTCCTGTAATGTAGCTCTTGCACTCCAGCAATTTGAGGTCCTAGAAACACCTGCCAGATGGCAGGTTACAGGTCAGCCCTTGAGTCTCAGTGACAGCTGACTGGTGTGTGCAAGCCCTTATAACTGTGCACGAACATCTGTTAACACTTTGTACACTACATGTACAAAGAGGGATCAAATTAGAGGTCAAGGTTGGCTTCAGTGTCTGAGTTACTCAAGGACACTTTTTGATGCTTGATATTTTCCCCACCTGTCTAAACCACTCACCTTATAACCCAAGTTTAAGAGTGTTACACTGTGATATATAATGCTAGTAACTGTAACCGTGGTTGCTTGGGACCTGAGCAATCTTTTCGCCTTTTTACGTATCAGTAGTTTGATAGCCCATGTGTTGTGTAGCAGTGACTAGTGGTTTAGTTTGAATGTAAAATATGTCACCAAAGTGTTAGCGTGACATGTTTTTACAGTGAACTACCTCCCGTCACATGACCTCAGATGGCCTGACGGGGCTGGGCCTTGACGGCGTGTCCTGCACCCTCCCGCTGTGTTGACCCATTGTAAATCATTTCACCCCGAAACTGTCAGCCAGTCAAAACACAGCAATGAGTGAAGCTATTCAAATCAGCAGGGTGGTCCTCTACACACACATACACACACACAGCTCACTATCACCTGTTTTTGCCAAACTCTGTTGCCTCTGCACTGAACGAACTTACCCTGTGCAAATGTGTGAGTCAGCGGGTATACAGGTTTCAGTGTGTGTGTGTGTGTGTGTGTGTGTGTGCTTAGTGAATTGAGAGGGACCCAGTTGAAAGAGAGGGGAGAAGAAAGTAGAAGTCCAGATGGAGAGAAAGAAAGAGTGAATGCAATAAGAGAAGAGTGACATGCAGTCAGATGAGAGGAAACGCTGCCTCTTACTGGCCGTTGTCTGCTACTACAACACATCAAAGACAAATGTAGAGCTGAATCGAAAAAAGGTAAACACAATGAAACACTGACTTTTATATGACTTCATATCTGTGGCCTTGTGGTTTGTGATCAGTGCTGCTGCTTTACAACACTGTGGAGAATTATATAAATGAAGTCATTTGAAATAAACCGCGCAGAATAAAGAAAGTCGGACAGAGAGACAGCAGCAGAGACATTTCAGTTATTGTGTCACAGCTCGACTGAGTCACGCAACACATATAATAGACTGCCTCCCTATGATCATAAAAGTCTTACAACAGTGAGCTTTAAGCAAACGCCAGGAAGGCTCGTCTCTCTCTGCATCTCTGTAGTTTAGATGTTTCTGTAATCTTGTGTAATCTTTCTTCTCATCTTTTCTTTCTCTTCTCCCCTCAACCATCTTTTTTTTTTTGGCCTGATTTCTCCCTTGTCTTTTCTATCTTTTTCTCTGCAGTGTGTGTGTGTGTGTGTGTGGCTGTGCGTGTGAGTGTTGGACGAGGTGGTTATAACATAATGAGATTCCCAGTGCCCAGGTGCTCCTTCTAGATAATTACCGAGTGTGTTTTTCTGTAGCCAATCTCCAAACTGAAGCAAAACCAAATCTGTCAGCTCACACACACACACACAAAAGGAAAGAGGGGGAGAGGATCAAATTAATTTTTTTCCCACTATCTTGTCTCTGATTGCGAGCTAGCCACTCTTCTTGCTCTTAGATGTTTTTTCAATCATTCTATCACCAGTCCTGTCTTTGTCTCTCATTCTCACTTCCTCTTTTTCCATTCCCTCGTTTCATTCCCCCTTTTTTTTTTTCTTTTTTTTCCTCTGACCATCCTGCCTTCTATTTATCCCACATCTCGACTGCAGCGTGTGTGCAGAAGAAGGATCGACAAAGCATTAGTCAGTTGTCTGGAAGAGAAAAAAAAAAAAAAACAATCACAGAGGTAGCAGACAACATTGATTTACACACAAACACACACACACACACACACACACACACACACACACACACACACACACAGTTTTTGTTCTTCAAAACTCATCCATCAGTGATTGGCTAAAATGATTTATGAGGAAGTGCACTGACTATAGCTGCGGCTGCCTGTAGACCGGTCTGACAGGACCAGAGCACTGCATTGCGTTAAAAGAGGACACTGACTCTTTGCCAGATGTGCTTTTTAGATAACAAGGAGACTATTTCACCTCTGCCCGTCCTGTTCCTTTGTGGTTTTATGATGCTGAGCTACTTTATGCCGTCCACTGAACCTCCACAGCGTGCGCAGTTAATTAAATAAATTGTGCATGGAAGCCATTGCATGAGCCTAATATGAAGAGAGTGTCTTCTTTAACTGGGGACAGACAATTAGCAATAACAAGTTCTCATCTTAGTGTGAGTTAGTGCTCTGAGTGTGTTTGAGATTTTTGATGAAATATTGTACCTGACTACTTTTGGAAAACGGATGACGGTGTACTCCGGCTGACTTGCTGCTGCTCCTGTCCTGTGGTTGAACGGGAAATGAATTTACTGTGATGAAATCATGAAAACTACCTTTATCAAAGCAAAGGAAATGTTGGCCATATAGTTACAGTCAAACATCACCAGTCCAGAAAGGCATGGGAGTGAATGTTGGCGTTTCGTTGCCGTGGTAACGCTCATAAAGTTACCACATTTCGAGCGGTAAACAATATTTGGTCCATATTTCAGGCTATGTAATGTCCCTAAACATTTAGTAGGTATTTCTTATGCTGAAGTAATTGACTTTAATGCCAAAATTTTCATATTTTATGACAAGGCTAGAAAATCGTCTGCCCAGCTGTGCTTTCTCTGTGTGTGCCAACAGTGTCGCAGGCGTGTAGTGCTGGAAGAAAAATAAAAATAAAAAATGTTTGCATTGGACAAAATTGTGGGTTAGCACACTGGGCCAATATTGACATTTTCTTCTGGATAGCAGGCTGCTGTCGTGGGACAGATTTGAGTTTGTATTAAATAGTGATCTCATCACCCGAGGAGGATAGTCTAGTCTAATACTCTCTCTGCGCTTTAAAAATACCACTTTTTTTTTTTCTTTTGTCTCAGCAACAGACAGCATTTGGCAGCTTTTTCAGCTCCAAACAAGCATCCTTTTCATGAAGCTGTGATTGGATTAATGAGGGACAGACCAAAATCTGAGCAGTGAATCAACAATGCTCTCCAATCCAGTCGCCCTGAAACTGCTATCAGATTGCAGTTACACCGCTTAGAGAGCTTCCTGTC
Organism: Trachinotus anak; assembly: GCF_046630095.1. Classification (NCBI taxonomy): domain Eukaryota; kingdom Metazoa; phylum Chordata; class Actinopteri; order Carangiformes; family Carangidae; genus Trachinotus; species Trachinotus anak. Next base: position 11,437,261 of record NW_027273869.1, on the reverse strand, counting down.
TCTGCTAATCTGTGGATGCAGAGGAGTTAAAAAAACGCTCGCGTATCTCCTGGACTTCATCCTGCATATTTTAACACATGCAGTAGCATACATCTCACATCAGCGTCTGCCACTGCTGTGCGGCTGCGTCGTCTGTCAGATGTTCGTGCGGCATGACTCGAGATCAGAATTGTGTTCTTCATTACGCTCGATAAACGCACAGGGATGTTTCTTGCTGGCATTGGTGCAAGGACGTTCTGTATACATGCAGCACTGGAATGCATGTGTCAGTGACAGCCGGGCCTCGTGGACATCACACCGCCACTCTAAAAATATGCACCGATATGAAGCTGCTTCCGTCTAAACAATCATTACAGCTCGAATCAGAGCGACCACAGAACCCAGGGACTGTTTTCTGTTTGTCTGTGTGTGTTTCTTTCAAAGACATTAATTGAAAAGTTTCTGATTTGGGGCTATATAAATAAATTTTAACTATTTATGTTAGGTTGCAGAGTTATTAAAAAATCAGTGGCATACATTAATAGATTAATATTATTTGTTAACACATTGCCTTGAAAAATTGCACGAATGCATTTTGTAGGTAAATGCAATTTTAGGCAACATGAAGTTATCATAATACATTTACAGAATACATTAGATATTTCTTTATGTGCAAGATATAAGATAAAGTCTGTAAAGGTGACTCAGTGATCAAATTTTCCTCTTGATGAATGACTTTCTTCCTCATCTTCCAGGCTTTCGACCTGGGAACTCAAATGTTAGCTCTCAGAAGTTGTATTCTCTTTGGTTCAGAGGGGTTGAAGTTTGAAAAATGTGGTGCTGCAGTAATCGTGGCCACAGACAGAGGGCGCTACATCACCGGAGCTCACCACTGACACACTGGACAGAGGAGAGAGGAGGAGAGAGAGGGCAGCAGATAAGGGCGGGGGTGAGAGGTTAGAGGGGGAGATGGAGGGATAGAAATGGAGAGAAGTCAGTGAAGGAGAATGAAAGTTAGGAAAAGAGAGTGAGGAGATAAATTAAAAGTTAAAGGCCACATTTTAAAGGCTGGTGTGAATCCCACCCCCCACCCCCCCCACCCCCCCACACACACACCACCACTCACTCGTCCTTTCTCCTGTGAAGACTTTCTTTTTGCTTTGGTTACTCTCTCCAAATGAATTTCAGAAGATGCTGCCATCTTTCTTCCACCCCTCCTTTATCTCACTTTCCTTTCCCCCCAGGTCTGTCTCTCTCTCCCTCCATCTGACCACTGCCCCTCTCCACCCTCCCCTCTCCCATCATGCATGGTTGGGTCTGGGCCATTTGCTTCCTCTCCAGCAGGCCTGTACCATTAGTGACCAGCAGGGGAATTGTTGTTCTCTGCATGCGGCTGGGTACAGGTGTGCTGATGTTCTGTCACTCTCTCTCTCTCTCTCTCTCTCTCTCTCTCGCTATCAGCATCAGTCTCAGCATAGTCACACACCGCACACACAGATGCTGCTATTGGTTATCAACATACCATGTATAATAATGCAGGAATTTTAAAGTAAATAATTCGGGTTTATTATTCATATTTTTAGCTTTGGCCACGAGCAACAATCACAAAACATCATCGCTGAGATGTTGCAACAAAATGGTGTCACTGAAAATGAGTCCAGCAGACTTGGCTCAGATTTTACCTCCTGTACTGCCTAGTTTTGCTCTGCACTGAGAGATGATTGCAGACATTCAGATTTCAGTTTTACCTCCTGATAAAGTGGTTTAGATGATCTGGTTAAAGTCTGATCATCTGAGCGATGATGTTACCATGTCATCAAGTTACAATAGCTTAAAAAGTATTAAAAGAATTGTAAAATTAAACATCAAAATGACTATGTGTAAGTAGTGGAGGAAATAATTTCATGAGTATCTTGTTTTTAACTGAGTATCTGTGGGTTTAGGACAAAACAAGACACTTAAAGACGTCATCCTGAGCTCTGGGAACGTGTGATCTTTTCTTGGTATTTGATGACAGCTCAAACAACAAATCAATTAATAGAGAAAATAATAAGTAGATTAACTGATTATTGACGTAATCATTAGATGGCCAAAGCTAAAAGCAAATCATCCTTTAGGGACCAATTGTATTTCTATTACTATATACTTTTCCTTGAGTATAAGTAAAAAAAAAAAAAAAAAAACCCTCTCTGTCTCTCTCTCTCCCCCCCTTGCACACACACACACACACACACACACACACACACACACACACACACACTTGTGCTGTTGTAGCCACAGTAACACTCTAGCCAGCAAAGTGTGACTCAACAGAAATCTGTTCTTCTGTTCTTCCTCCAGCTCTCCTTCAGCCTCGTCCACCCTCTGTGGGCGCTGTGCCGCATGAACTGGGCAACGAGCCCCAGACAGAGCCCTGCAGTCACACCAGCTTCCACCCTGGAAGCCTCGAGAGAAAAGAAATAGCGAAAGAGGGAAGGAGAAGAGCACAAGATGGGGTGTAGGTGGAAAGATGGGTATCAGGGGTGGCGGTTAACGATAGTGAAGAGAGGGAAGATGAGCAGAAGTGAGGAACTGAGTGGGGGATGAAGAGATAAGAGGATGCAAGAGCAGAGGAGACATGCAACAAAGGAGAGGATAAGAGAGAGGGGGGAGACAAAAGGAGATTAGGAAAATAGATAGATCGATAGATAGAGAGATCCACAGAGAAGAAGAAGAAAGAGACAGAGCAAAAGGAGAAAGTGTGAGGCCAAGAGAAAAAAAGCGAGAGCTGGGCAGACAGCCAGCCCTCCCAGGAGAGAGAGAGGTCAGAGCAACGGACACATCTCTGGAGAGGCTCTGTGTGTGTGTGTGTGTGTGTGTGCGTGTGTGTGTGTGTGTGGAAGACAGCAGTGAGGGATGGAGGATGGAGGAGAGAAGAATGCAGAGGAGGAGGAAGAGGAGAGCAGTGGAGCGCAGAGAGAAAGAGAGGAGGGCTTGTATAAGATACACAGTGAATGACTGGAATGCAACCTTGCCAATCTATATCTGTGTGTGGGTTTTTTTTTTCTGTTGTACTGCATGTAATACATTTAAAGGACGAGGCCGGCATTATTCTATTTTTTCTCCTGGTCAACAAACCGACAGCTTGACAGTTCGTCTCTCAGTACTTTCTGACTTTTCTCTGTAAGTCAACTTACGACAACCTGTACAGCTGTGTTGCTCTCAGACACACTCTGAACTGACTAAGCTCTGATTGGTCAGTTGGTTCTGTAAGTTGCGGGAACACCACAGGTTCAGATCTGCGTGAATCAAACAAATCAAACCACAAGGCGCACGTGGTGTTGACCCAATCACAGTGGAGCTCTGTGGCACAGAGGAATAAATCAGGATTTGGCTACACAGGCAGTAACTGTCAATACGATCAGGTGCTTTTACACCATTTGTTGTCAATAACTTAAAATATAGAAGATGACTTGTACAAAAGGACAAAGAACAACATTGAAGAGAAGTTTTACCCAGAAAGTATCTGTTTCACTGTTTGTGTAACACTGAGAGCAGTACATCTGCGTGTGTGCGTGTCCATGCACATTCTGCGTGTGGAAGGGCAGCGCAGGTCACAGAGCGCTGTGTGTGTGTGTGTGTGTGTGTGTGTCAATAACAGTATGTGGAGGCCACAGGATTATGTGACCTTGCATGCCACATGTGCTGTCTTCCACTCACACACACACTCACTCATACACACACTCATACACACACATACTCAAACACAAAGCCCCATGAAATCCCCTGACTCCTGAGGGTCTTTTATGGGGCTCCTGCATTGGTCATGGAGAGGTAGGAGAAGAGGAGAAGAAGGGGAAGATCTGGGAGGAAAAAGACAAGACAAATATGAATATAGTGAGAAACAAATGCAAAGACAAGAGGAATGAGAGGAAAAGAAAGAGATGGAAAGTAAGGCACAGAAAAGAAGATGCGAACAGCAAAAAGAGGCAAGGGTGGAGAAAGCAACCCTATCTCCCACACAATACATTTATCTGCTGCTCATTTCCTTTGCCAAATACGAGGTGGAGGAAGTGGAACTGGTGGAATTGTATTGAATTGCTGCCTGAATTATGTTCATTGGAGGCGTTTTTTGTAGTATGACATCCTTATTATACACAGAAGTCATAGAGAGGAGGTTCTCTGGCATGCAGAGAGAAGGACTTTAACTGGGGTTGACATCCTGTGAGCCACGTACTGTTGGGTGTAGGATACTGAAACACTTTCAGTTCAGGTTAGAGAAAGATTGGAGCTTTGGTAAATTATGTAAAAAGTCAAAAATTTCTATGATGAATTTCAAGTCAGTGCTGACTTTTTTTTTTTTTTTTTTTTTTACAGCTGAACGATGATCTCAATCTGTCTGTGATCGTAACCAGGTGGTCTGAGTTGCCACAGTATGAATATAATAAGAAACAACTGTAATACACAATGCTTGATTTCACATATTTCCAACTATAAAATGTTTCCAATAAAATGTATTTGATAATACAATTAGTAATGCAGGTACAAAGTTACTGCATCTCAGCTACTTTCAGTAGATGGATGAAGGTAAAGCACAGTAACACTTCACTCTCCTCTTAAATAACAGCATATCACTCCATCAACCCCAGCCCCTGAAACTGCAGGCTGTGCACACAGCAAGACGTAGCTCTCCAACTGCACTATATCAAACTATAAGATATATAATTACCATTAATTATATTATATAATCATCAAATCTCATGTTATGCCAATGCAAAGTTTAAAGAGAGTTTAAAGAGGATTGAGAGAGGAAAAGTTAAGGCAGAAGGCTCTGAGGGCTGGGGACATTATTTCAGCTGCCCTGTGTGTGTGTGTGTGTGTGTGTGTGTGTGTGTGTGTGTGTGTGTGTGTGTGTGTGTGTGTATGTGTGTGTGTGTGTGTCTGTGTGGTACAGGGACAGGTGGACATCTTTCTGTTATCTTTCCCTACATCTCTCTAATCAGTCATTCTCTGTCTTCAGATTTGCAAGTTTGTGTGTCTGTATGTATTAAGAATAAATTGCATGCGTGTTGGTGCGTTGTTTCCATTTTTATCAGTACATTCTATACATTTGTAGTTTGTGTGTGTGTGTGTGTGTGTGTGTGTGTGTGTATGTGTGTGAGTGTGTTTGCATTTGTATGGGCATGTTTGAGTCTTAGTACTTGCCTGTATTTGTGTGTCTGTGCTTGTGTTTGAGCTTGTATATGTGTGGGCTCACATTGCTATCCCTCGCCGAGTGTGTGTGTGTGTGTGTGTGTGTGTGTGTCTGCCACGAGCCCCAGTGAGATCCAGCGAGCATGACGGAGAATGACAGGTTGATTTATGGCAAGGCTATAAGTAGAATGACTACTGCTTGAGAGAGAGAGAGAGAGAGAGAGAGAGAGTGAGTGTGTGTGTGTGTTTGTGAGAGAGGGACAAAAACACGACAGAGAGGGAAGGAAAAAGAGAGGGTGGAAAAAAGATGGTGGGGAGAGAAAGGAGGAGAGATGAGGATGATGAGAAAAGGGGATGCAGAGAAAGCGAGAGCAGAATGACAGAGCTAAAGAGGGAAGGAGAGTAATGAGGAAAAGCAAGGAAGAGAGTAGAGAGGAAAAGACAGGAAGGAGTCAGAGAGGGACTGATTGGGATTGTGGGAGTGGGATTAAGTTGCCTATTTGCATATTGCTATGAATGGTCGAAAGAAGACGAGAAAATATGACCAGCCTGCAACTGGCATGAAAAGATGGCTAGAGGAAAAAGGGGTACAGACAGAGAGGAAGTTTAGCTCTTGTTTGCGAAAGGAGCCTCTTGTGAGTCGGTTTTAATGACAAACAGCACTGGGCTCGACTCGTGCTGTGCACCATTCTGTGAGGCTCAATAGGAAAATAACATAATCTCCACAATTACAATTTACATTTTTAGACATCTAGCTGATGCCGTTATGCAGCATGCAAACGAGCTTCAATTCCCAGATTAGTGACAAAGTACAGCAAACAATATCCAAGAGCTGTGATGATGCCTGTGACCATCATGGAAGAGAGAGAAGGTGGAAGATGCTGTTGTGTTACACACAATCTATTTCTGTAATGATTTTCACGAAGCATTCTGCAGCAGCAGTTGTCATGTACGTGAGAGAAGTCAAAATACATTTTAAATCCAATGTTTCAGTATTTACAGTATCACATTCATCCGACACTTTGATCTTCACCTCTGACTGAACCACTGTAACATGGAATAAGACACAAATAAGACAGAAGTGCTAGTAAACAGTATATTTCTACAGATTTCACCTCTGTTGATGCAGAGAGCCTCCATCTTGGATTTTGTGGTCAAGGCTGGTGAGGTTCCTCTGACTTTCCGAGAGGACTTTCAGAATCCGACTTCAGAAAAAGATGAGAGAAAGGATTTTTTCCAAGACTTCTGTGTTCAGTCACAAAGGAGCTTTTAATTTGAAACAGCAGATGTTCAGAGTATTTTCTAATTGGGTAATTCAATCTTACTGTGTGTCTGAAATGTGAGTGTTGTCATGAGATTTGTCCAGTTTAAAGGTACATAAGAACAGTCGGAAACACTTTTTCTCTCTCTCTCTCTCTCTCTCACACACACACACACCTGCCAGAACAATTGCTCCCATGACAACCTGGCAACCAAGAGGGCTTTGAAGCACAGGTCAGTAGAGTTGTTTGTGTGTGTGTGTGTGTGTGTGTGTGTGTGTGTGTATCTCAGTGCAACCAGCAATTTCTATTTTTCTATTTTCTTTCCACATCTTTTCATTGCTTATTTTTATCCATCTTTCTGGTCTTTCTCTTCTGTTTTGCATAGGAAACTGTTCTCATCCTGTTCTCTGCCCTCAGGTAAAAAAAAAAAAAAAAAAAAAGAGAGAGAGAGAGAGAGAGAGAATGTCAAAGAAATCAAGAAAAGCAATAATGAGTGTTTTCAAGAGCGCGAGAGAGCGAGGAAGGAGGAGGAAAGAGTGTGAGAAATATGAGTGAGAGAGGTAGATAAAGACAGAGGGAAGGAGAGTGAGGGAGGGAGAGAGGGAGCACAGTCTTTGATCTCTCTCCTGGGGAGCTGGAGCTGGGCTTGGCATGCAGCCAGAAAACCCCACAGCACACACACACACCGAACAGACGCACACACATATTTAGGTCTAGCTGGCCTGCTCCAGGGCTTTGTTGATTATTTCTGCTGGGAGGATCAAAGACGTGAATCGCCCCCTCCTCCATCGTCCATCCATCCATCCTTCAGCTATCTGTCTGTTCACCAGTCCATCTGTCCATCCATTCTTTTATCAGATTGAAATAAAAAAAAAAAGTCCTTACAGTAACCAGTTGCAACAGAAGATGACACAAGTTATTGGGTGGGGGGTGGGGTTGTGGGGGGGGGTCTCCTAGCTTTGGTAAAGTCCAGAGTGATGCTGGTGACCTTCGGGCTTCGCTAGTCAGGATGGCCGAGTGGTCTAAGGCGCCAGACTCAAGGACAGCTCCTTCCTGTGTAAAGGGACTTCTGGTCTCCAAATGGAGACGTGGGTTCAAATCCCACTCCTGACAGAATTTTTTTTACTTGCAGGTTTTCATCCCTAAGTTCATTGAATATGTATGTGTTATCATGTATGGCTTAATCTCAGGGTCGTCGGTTCGAGCCCCAGACTATTTTAAGATGTGGGGGAAATGCACAAGGGTTAAAAAGTCCTGAAAGTCCAGACCAATAAACCGTCACTGAGAGTGTGTAGCTGAGGAACTGACAAGTTCCTGCACTTTTTGCAGCAGGTCCAGCAGTTTATCTTGATGACGTAGCTGAACAAAGAGTTAAGAGTGCAACACATTGAACACCTGTTTGTCATGTTGACAACCTGTTTTGTCGTGACAAGATGTGTTTTTTTGCTTTCATGTGTAGCCCGGCTAGCTCAGTCGGTAGAGCATGAGACTCTTAATCTCAGGGTCGTGGGTTCGAGCCCCACGTTGGGCGACTGACCATTTTAAGATGCAGGGAAGAGCACAAGGGTTGAATTCAAAGTCCTCAAGGTAGAAGAGCATCTACATCTGAGGATATGAATCAGAAAAAGCCCTTACATGCCAATCAACACTCTATAAGAGTCTACAACCACTACCTCCTGGTTTGCAGAAAACCATCACTCTGTCTTCAAGACAAAGAGTAAAAACTGCAACAGAATAAATTTGTCTTTTGACTGGACCGCAACAACGGGGCCAGGCCTTAAAATGCGTACATCTGTTGCTGACTGACTACCTGATGTAGTTATACCATTGGTTAGCCGAGTGCTGCGTGACTGACTCATGAAGTTACACCACTGGTCAGCCGGCCAAGTGTTGGAGTTAGCCCACTGGGAGCTGCTCTTTTAAAAAGTATTTGGCACAAACATTCGCTGAGTACGTCACTTGTAGGGCAGTTACAGGCTCCTTATGAGACACTTGGATCTGTCCTGTTTTGTTCATCTACCTATAATCTCCAGCCATCGCTGACTCTGATGAGTCCAGCAGTTTGTCTTGATGACATAGCTGAACCAAGACTAAAATCAGAAACAGATTGGAGCTCTTCATGACATGGATGTCAATGATCGCTTGATGCATGACCTATGCTATGTAGCCTAGCTAGCTCAGTCGGTAGAAAGACACATGCTGGATACTGTTGTTTTTAGGATGGAAATCAAAGTCCCCACCTATAATCTCTACCCATCACAGACTCTGGTGAGCTCGTGTCTTGAGTTGTCAGGATGGCCGAGCGGTCCAAGGTGCCAGATTCAAGAATGACTCCTTCCTCAAGGGACTTCTGGTCTCCAAATGGGGGCGTGTGTTCAAATCCCACTCCTGACAGAGCTTTTATCTGCAGGTTCCATCCCTAAAAAGCGCATTGAATATGTACATGCATTATCCTATAGAGTTTAATTAACTATACGACGAACTGAATTAACTGACTGATACAGTTACAACATTGGTGAGCTGAGTACTGCATGACTAACTGATGAAGTTACGCCGTCGCTCAGCCAGCCAGTTGTTCGAGTTTCCACATTAGCCGTTGCTCTATCAAAAAATATTTGGCACAAATATTCTCTATTACATCATCTGGGCGGTAGTTACAGGCAGGGCTGCCAACTTAGTTATTAGCTCAGCTCTTTTTAGACTTATTCCTATAACTTCTCCTGATTAAAGCATGCCAATTATAATGATAAATGTGACTTTTGAGCAACCTCTTCTGTTGTCACCAGATTTTTTAATTTAATTTTTTCACTTTTGTAGCCCGGCTAGCTCAGTCGGTAGAGCATGAGACTCTTAATCTCAGGGTCGTGGGTTCGAGCCCCACGTTGGGCGACTGACCATTTTAAGATGTTGGCAGGGGGAAGCACAAGGGTTAAATTCAAAGTCCTGAAAGTCCAGACCAATAAACCGTCAATGAGAGTGTGTAGCTGAGGAACTGACAAGTTCCTGCACTTTTTGCAGCAGGTCCAGCAGTTTATCTTGATGACGTAGCTGAACAAAGAGTTAAGAGTGCAACACATTGAACACCTGTTTGTCATGTTGACAACCTGTTTTGTCGTGACAAGATGTGTTTTTTTGCTTTCATGTGTTGCTTTCATGCGCCCACGTTGGGCGACTGACCATTTTAAGATGCAGGGAAGAGCACAACCTAGAAGATAGGATATGAGTTCCAAAAGCCCTTCCACACCAATCGACACTCTATAAGAGTCTGCAACCACTAATCTCTACCCATCACACCCTCTGGTGAGTTGTCAGGATGGCCGAGCAGTCTAAGGCGCCAAACGCAAGGTTGACTCCTTCCTCAAGGGACTTCTGGTCTCCGAATGGAGGCGTGGGTTCAAATCCTTCTCCTGACAGAGCTTTTATCTGCAGGTTCCATCCCTAAAAAGCGCATTGAATATGTAAATGCATTATCCTATAGGGTTTAACTATACATCCAGTTAATCCATAACTGAATTAACCAACTACCTGATGCAGTAAAACCATAGGTTAGCCGCATGACTAACTGATGAAGTTACACCATTGGTCAGCCAGCCAAGTTTTGGCGTGTTCCCATTGGCCGTTGCTCATCCAAAAAGTACTTGGTGTAAACATTCTCTGTTATGTTGTCGGACAAGATGTGTTTTTTGCTTTCATGTGCAGCCCGGCTAGCTCAGTCGGTAGAGCATGAGACTCTTAATCTCAGGGTCGTGGGTTCGAGCCCCACGTTGGGCGATTGACCATTTTAAGATGTAGGGAAGGACAGAAATCAGTGTCCTTAAGCTACTCTCCAAGAGCATCTGCACGTATGATACATCTGAGGATATGATTTCCAAAAGCTCTTACACACCAGTCTGCAGAGATTAATAGTCTCATGCTCTACTGACTGAGCTAGCTGAGCTATGTAGTCCTGTTCTTGCATCATTTGAGCGAGCACATTCATGACATGCTTGGTAAGAGGCCCAGTGTGTTGCACTCTTGGTTTAGCTATGTGGTAACACTGCAAAAGGTGCAGGCAATGGTCAGTGAGGGCCCTATCAAATCCATGTCCTCAGATTTATCCTCTTATCAGAAGTGAAGTTCAGCTCCAAATAAGCTTGTAGAGTAGTTTAGGGACTTTTGAATCAGCGTTTAAATCACCCTCTCAAAAACACCAGTGCCCAATATGGAGCTTGAATCCATAAGATTACGAGTCTCAACTTCTACTGACTGAGCATGCTGGGCTACAGCATATCTTGTGCATCATGCGATCAACTACATTCATCCCATGCTTGGTAGGGGGCCCAGTCTTTTGCACTCTTAAGTCTTTGTTCAGCTATGTCATAAAAAACAAAATGCGATCAGCTATAGAGTCTTGTTGACAGTTTACTGGTGTGTGAGGGGCTTTAGATACGTCTCCTCAGATGTATCCATCTGTCAGAGGTCAAGTTCAGGTGCAGATACTCTAATAGAGTAATTAAAGGACTGTTGTTATCACCTCTCTTGAAGACATCAGTGCCCATCAGGGCTCCAACCTATGATCCTGTTGTTAATAGTCTCATGCTAGACCGACGGAGCTACCCAGACCTCAGACTGAACAGAAATCTTCTCATTTAAAATAGTATGCTTCTGTCAGGAGACTATACAGACAAGACTATAACTGTAAAGGAAACAGTCAGCTTAATATAGCAGTGCGGCTGAGTCAATGTTGCATAGCTACTTCACTTAATTAAACCACACAGGATAATGCACCTACATATTCAGTGACCTTCTTAGGGATAAAACCTGCAGGTCAAAAGACTGTCAGGAGTGGGATTTGAACCCACGCCTCCATTCGGAGACCAGAAGTCCCTTGAGGAAGGAGTCAACCTTGAGTCTGGCGCCTTAGACCGCTCGGCCATCCTGACAACTGAAAACAAAAGTTCACCTGAGTCGGTGATGGCTGGAGGTTAGAGGTGGATGAACAAAAAATGACAGGTCAAGCTGTGTCTTGTGAGCAACCTTTTCAGTTTTGGTGAGATATGACTTTTTAATCATCCGTCCTTGTTAATCTCCAAAGTCTCTGAGATCATTTTCTCTTTAGAATTGTGGATAATGTCTTGGAGAGTATCTTGATCAAAGCATTGCTGTATGTAATCATAACGTGAGTCTTGTGAGCAGCCTAATTCGTTTTGACGAGAAATGATTATTGGCATTTTAAATTCACTTGATCAATAAGAAGAATGATATGCAGTTCAGTTTGGGGTCCTGTTTATCCGATGTGTGTGTGGATGTGGGTGTGTGTGTGTAATGGGGAGTTTGCAGTTCTGAATAGGGGACAGAGTGACGTCAACAGCTGCCATCAGCAAGGTCAGGGCCCTGTGTGTGTGTGTGTGTGTGTGTGTGTGTTTGTATGTATGAGAGACAGTCTGGAGACACAGTAACATCTTCAGCTGCTGCTTGAGTTGTAAAAGAATCATTATCTCTCACTCACTGCCTTTGTCAAAATTCTTTCCCCTAAACCACCAGATTTTACACACCCATCCTCCCTCGTCTTTTGGTCCTCTTATTCTTGAAATCATCCATGTTCCTGGAAATTTCCTCTTCCTTTCTTTTCTCTTCTGCAGTAATCACATCAGTCAGTGGCACACTGAATCAGCTGCTTGCGGATTCTCTCTTTCTGTCTCCCTCTTTCAGCCGTGGAGCCTGAAGGTCTAACCTCCAGCTGAACTCCCGTAGCTTTGTGTGTGTGTTTGTGTGTGTGTTTGTGCACGTGTGTGTCAGGCCTGTGAACTCTCACCTCTGGCCTTCAGTGCATACCTGTGTGAACCTACAGCTCAACTCCCACCTAATACTCTACTGTTCTATCTATCTATCTATCTATCTATCTATCTATCTATCTATCTATCTATCTATCTATCTATCTATCTCCCTTTTTTCCCTCTCTCTCTGACTCTAAGGGCTCTATGCCTAAGGCCGGATGTAAGGGTCATTAAAGGAGCTGGGTGTGTGTGTGTGTGTGTGTGTGTGTGTGTGTGTGTGTGTGTGTGTATACTTCATGGTGCAAACGAGGGCATTGGCCCTTCCTCCCCAGTCTAAAAAGGAAATACCAAATTACTGAGGGCCTCTCTCTCTCTCACTCTCTCTGTCTCTCTCTCTCTCTCTCTCTCTCTTTCTCTCTCTTATCCAGTTTCATACGATATCTTTTGCAATTTTCGTCAAAAAAAAAGAAAAGTGGATTCTTCAGCAGTTATATTTGAAAATAAACCTTGCACATAAAATGTCCGATAATCTGTATTCTCTCTGTCTTCATTGTGTGTGTAGAGAGTGTTCTCTTTCATATAGTACATTACGAGAACTACAGACATGTCCTTTTTAAAAACAAAAGCTGTAAAATACATTACTAGAATTATGCCATTTTGTGTATGTACTTCTGTTTACATATCAATCACATACCGATGATTGTCGGTTTAGGAAAATTACAGAAAGTGTTGGACACAGTTGAAATCAAGTTAGTGTAATGGCCATAGCATTGCAACATATGATGCCTTATATTTGATGCTTTCATCTTTTCCTCCCATATGGTTTTCAATCCCTCTGTAATAGAGTCAGTTTGCCAGCAACCTAAAATAGAAATGTTTTAAGTGTACTTACGCTACGTGTACTGTACTTTAGTTGAAAATGTTATTCGCTCTTTTATAGTAGATAGGCTATGAACATGCAAAGGGGGGCATTGTTTTTCCATGTTTAAGACAAATTGACATGAACAAATTGCCGAATTAAACCAGCATTGCAGGACAGACGCCGACACTGTAGTGTTACATGTCACACCTCCGGTTCCAGAGCACCGGGGGCATCATCATGCCGGCTTTATTTGGTTTAGTGTAAACAAGCAAAGGTGGCATAATGACAAGTCTTCTTAATGGCAATCGAGTGGGGTCTCTGTATAAGAGGGGGAACTTTTGTTCCTAGAAGAGCCGTGGTGAAAAATGAACGGAAATCTTACTAGGTCCTGACCTGGCAAATTCCCAGAATATCTTGAATAGAAAATTGACTCTATAGCTAGCTGCTGTTCCCATATTATAGCTGCACAAAAAACTAATAACAAAGTGTTTACAGAATAAGGTGTTTGTTGGAAAGGAGCTGGAGACCAAACAGATGTGACTGTGCAACATTTATCATCATCTTCTTTTCCTTTTCCTTTTTTTTAGATTGTCTACTTACTTTTTAGAAGTAAGTAGACACTTTTTAGTGTTGCAATAATTAGACAAAACAATATGTTCTGAGATTAATTATACCATATACCGTGTAAGCGGAATATGTAATTAGCATAATATCATTTATAATAGTGGTAGTAGAACTAAATCATGAAGACAGTATTCAGGCCTTGTTGCAGTAGATTTCAGGACTTGTGGCACTAAATGACCAGGATGAACAGAAGAGACACACATCAGGTGTCACTAAATTTAGACTGAGATGATAGAGGAAAAAATTAAAGAAAGAATAAAAGAAAAGTGTTAAAAAAAAAAGAGACGATAGAAAGAAGACAGACGAGGACACTGTGTGTGTGTGTGTGTGTGTGTGTGTGTGTGTGCGTGCGTGTGTGCTGGAGGTGTGCCATGGAGCCTGCTAGCCAGCCAGGCTGAGCTGGAGGGCCCCTGCTGGGGGTGGGGGGTTCAGGCGAGCCCCCTGCCTCTGCCGGCCTACTGGAGCATGCTGGGAAAGAGAGAGGGAGGGGGGGAGAGGAGGAGGGGTGGTATAGAGATAGAGAGAAAGAGACACCCCAAGAGAGAAGGAGGGATAGAGTAAAGGTGGAGACAGACAGACGGACAGCCACGGGCGAGAGAGGAGGAGGAGGAGGAGGAGGAGGAGATGATGTTGATGCAGAGGGAGAGGTAGAGAAGGTAAACCCAGAGCTGGAATGTTAGAGGAATGCAGAGAATGGAGGAGTTTTCCTCTGGCTGGGAAGAGAGAAGCAGAGAAAGAGAGAGGAGGTGGAGGAATTGGGAGGGTGGGGGATCCAAGACCTGAGGCACTGCAAAACACTCTTTTAATTTATTCCCTCCCTCCTACTTCCTTCACTTTCACTCTTCCTCTGTAGACAGTCCTCAAATCCAGATGTCTTAAGTGACTTTTTCACCAGGCCCTCGGATCAGTTACAGATTTTAATACAACTGATCGTCTTCCTCTCATTACACATCCACAGAAATGTGAACCCTAATAAAAAAAAAAAAACAGTTGTGGCTTTTTCATGTCTTCATTATTTAGGAACACCAACGTCTTTCTTCACGCTTGCTGGTACTTATATTTGTGCATTTAAAGAATGCAGCCAGTGTTCTAGTTCTAAATCTATCAGTATTTATGGATTGATTTTAGTGTAGCAGCACTGATCATCTGTAGAAAAGTGTTGAAGTCAGTGTCTTAACAGTGTCAACAGTTGTTTGATTTGCTAATTTACTATGAAAAACTGGACCCTATAAGTGAGCTGTAGTGTTAAAAGGGTCCAGCTCTTTTGAATAAATACCTGTCTGCCTTTCTTTGTGTGTGTGCGTGTGTGTGTGTGTGTGTCAATACCCCACGTAGGGTTCCTGTGATATTTCTTCATCTAGCTGCAACGTTAGATCGCTACACATGTAGCACATCGACATTTACAATCTTGTCTCTACCCACTCACATTTGCTCCCTCAGTTCATTCGCTCCCTCTTTGTTTGACTCACACTTCAACCGCTTGATTGACAGAACAGTTCATGAGAAACAATATTTCCAAAGCAGTGATTGTATAGATTTTATAGTGCAAACAAGCTGATGCAGGTTCTGTGAGGATTGAATCTTTGAAACCTTCACAACCTGTCAATGACATCTTTTTTTTAGTTACAGTTAGTGTCACTGAAATCAAGATCTTTTCAAGAGAGACCTGGCAAAAACAAAAAAAAAAACAGACAACCACACAATGTGGCATACAAGGAGCAACAGATATTAAAAGTTAGACAACTAACAATAACGTGAGAAAAAGAATGAATAAACACAAACAAAGAAACCGTCAGACAATAAAGTTTTAAAATCTCAAGGGAAATTAAAACTGTCTTGATAGCTGTTTGTTCGTTCCCTCTAAAAGGTGTATAGTACCTGGATCCAGTTCTGCCACAGTTAGTGCATACATGCAGGATATCTAAAATTAGTGCTGCAGTCACAAGATTGACATGAAAGAAGAGATAGTTTGAGGTAGTTTGGAAGCTTTGGCAGAGTTAAGAGGGTTAAGAAAGTCTTGTAATGATACAGAAAACAGTGATTAGTACAAAATTTGCCATTTGCAATAAAGCAGGAGACAAGTGATATGCAGAGTTTATAGTTGCGTGATGATGGAGCAGCATGACAGTCAAGTACAGATATAAAAGTTGACTGAACAATATATTTACTGTTTAGAAAACACAGACACCCCTTTGATTCTGTACAGAATTTGATCTTTAATATTTCAATGTTAAACTTGAACAGTGAACTGTCAAACTAAGTTCCACAAAGTGCTCGTATGAATCAGAAAGAGTGATATGGGTACCATGTAAAGCTTTAACGACATGGTAACCGGGGCACCAGTAGATGTGGATGATACCATGTATTTGTATTTGCATTTCAAACAAGTTGATGACTGAGAAGTGATACGTGGAAAGCATCAAAAGCAGACTGAAGGTGAACAGGACCAGACCAGAGCAGAACCAGTGACATAAACTACTGTGTCATCTGCGTAAAAACTGAGATTATAGAATTAGATTAGTCTATCGGTTAATTATGAAGAAGAATGGCTTTCCTATGTAATATGTTTGTTTTTTCTGTCATTGTTAAGGAATTCCTCACAAAATATTATGCTTTTACACCCAATGAAAAAATGTGAGAAGGAAACTATTACTCTTCTCACAACTCATGAACATGCACCCTGTGACAGAGGGTCATAAGTGGACTGCTTCATATTTAAAGGTCACAGAGGTTATTGGGAATCAATGATACACATTAATGTGGTACAACAGTTTAGTGGACCACATCCTTTACATTGACAGATGTGATATCTTATGACTCTTACTGACTGATAATCCACCTTTTTATTCCCCACTACATTCCTAAATATACAAATGTAATTTTTTCAAAGGTACTACAAGTTTGTATTCAAAATATACCACTAAATGGTTAAACTAAAAAAAATTAATCACCAGTTTTAAGCTCTTTTCTACTCTGTCCGCATGGTTACATGTAACAAAGCATACAGTTTGGAATATGTGTGCTCTAAGGCGTTATCATTAAGTGATTACCTGAGACTTTAGTAGGTCATAATCCAGTATGAATAACAGAGGGGTTCTAATCGATCTTTAAGGTTATTGGAGCATGTGAATGTTTCTCTGGGCCTTTTTCCTTTTTGTACCTCCTCATATCTGTATTTTCCCCTTTTACTTTCCCTTTTGTTCGTTTCTGTTCATGTATTGGCAGGACTGTGGAGCAGTATTGCCAAAGCTTCTAAAAGCAGCGGGGAATCTCTGTTTCTTCCTCTACCTCGCTCCCTGGGGATCCTTGAGACATTATCTTATTTGTCCTGTTTTATCTGTGTATGTAGCCACTTGTTTTTTATATGTGGGTAAGGGTTAGCATGCATGTGTCTCTTATGTGTGCAGTACAGGCAAAACAAAAGGCCCACGTACCCCCACCTCCATGTCTCCAAGCACCATCTCTCTCATCCTGACAAGAATCCTTCTAGGAGAGAGGAGGAAGAGGAATGCAGGGATGGATGGAGGAAAGAGGGCGACAAGGGAAAAGGCAGGGGGAAATGGAGGAGTGGAAGGAGATGGAGCTGAAAGGAAGAAGAGAAAGAGGAAGGAAATATAAGCAGGAGGGAAATACATAGTAATGAGAGACTGTAGGAAAGGAGGAGACTGTCCTTCTGTAAAAAAAAACAAAAAAAAAAACAAGCCCATAGTTTGTCTGTGCAAGCAGCTTTTTATGACCCATAGTTACATTTTATTATTAGGTGACCTCTAGCAGCCAGGTGATGTATTATAAAGACAAAACACAGGACTGCTGCCGTCGAGGCACTATTTCAGGAGATGCTCCTGTGAATCATATCTGAGGGTGGGGACAAACAACCCGTGTGGTCGCTCAGGTTGGAGGACCTGATGGAAGGAAGGTGGGGGGAGTGGGGGGAGGAGGGGGAGGTGTCACATTTACATATGAGAGGAAAGGAGAGGAGGTCACGGAGGTGGACTAGCACTAGCCTTTATGTGGTGACAGGACAGTGTTACCACAAAAATCAATACGCCTGTCCACACTATGGCCGTATGTGTGTGTGTGTGTGTGCGTGTTTGGCTTTAATTGAAGTCCTGTGTCACTGCCATAGTAACACAGACTATTGGATGTTCGGTAGATATATTAACATACATATCTCTGACAGAGACCTTCCCGTTTTCCTCTTTGTTTTTTTTTTTTTAAATCCTTTTTTCAGTTCAGGTTAAGGAGAGCGAGGGACATAGGCAGTGACTGAAGGAGGAAATAATAAAAACACCCAGTATATTTGCTATATCATTTTTGGCAGTGGCAAACAATTTTTTTTTTTTTTAATCAGACCCATCTCACATGCACTTGAACTTGTAAGACTGTTGTACATTGGTGCCTTTATCAGCCCATCACCCAACCCAGCCACAGCTGTTCCTCATTGTCCCATCAGCCCCTGTAGAAATAAAGGGCACTTAGTCTTTTAGTATTTCCACAGAATCTATGTGACCCAATAGTGCTAGAAAGTGAGGAACCACAGGAACTAGATGAAGTCACTGAAGTCTGTTTTGCCCATATATGTTACATATATGTATCACCACATTACAGGGTCTGTGTGACGGCTTTGTTTGAGACACAGTGTGATGTGCTTTGTAATGTACTGTTGTGTTGTTTCACTGGATGATTTGAAGCAGTTTCAAACTCCACCCCTATAGTTCCTGGACTGTATCAGCAGTATCCTGCTCATACAATTAAAAGGTGCAGAAACTGTAACCCAGAAACCAAAACTAGAACTAGATCCCAGTAATTGAAACGCAAGGTCCCTGTGTTTCTGGAAAAGTTTCTGTCATAGGTTAAATAAAAAGCCCCTCTGTTCCCTTGGTGTTTGTGCTTTAGTTCTGTCTCACCTGCTTTTACCTGTTTCCATTCACCCACCGTCTGCATTGACTCCTGCCCATCTTTACCCCTCTGTAAAATTGGCCCTTGACGAAGTTAAGTTAGTTTTGCTCCACCTGCTCAGTCTCCCGACTTTGCTTTTTGGCACCAGATCTGTATTCATTTGTTCCAACTCGCTTGTTACAGCCGAGTTCTTCTCCCCGCGCCTTTTTCTCGCTTGTCGATCTTGCATTTTCAGCAGTTATGGAATGAAATATAGATAGATTTCCTTCAGCGAGACGCTTCCCTACTGATGTAACCATACACCAAGGACACCAAACATGAAACGGAAAATACACACAGGGACACCGATGATGAAGAAAGAGGTGAAGGACTATGCAGCTTGTAGTCGAAGTCTAGACAAGCTCTCAGTCACGTGTAGTGTGTGTGTGTGTGTGTGTGTGTGTGTGTGAGGTTGATCAAACTGGTCTATTTGTCAGAAAGGCTCTGGAGAGACAGCAATGATGGAAAGAAAAAGAGGGAAGGACAGAAGAAAAGAGTTTTGATGTAACATTCATTCATAACATGCGCTGTTCATACAACATTTATGCCACACTGAAGAAGACTGAAACATAAACTGGAAGAAGAAAGAATGCAAAGAAGAAGAGAAACAGGCATTTGTTTCAAAGTATCTCTCTTTTTGCTCCAACTTTCATCCATCTTTTCTCTTTTTTCCAATCACTCGCTCTTCGGAATTTTCTCCTCGTTTCCCCCTCCTTCATTCCTCTTCTTCCCTCCCTCGTCACCCTCCCTGCCATCCATCTCTCAGCCCCTCTTTCACTCTGACTCCCCCTCTCTTCACCCTGCTTGTCACACACACACACACACACACACACACACACACACACACACACACACACACAGGCATGCTGACACTTAAACTAAGTGCACTCACACACACCCTATTCCCTTACTCCCTCCTCTTACCACCCACACAGAAACAAGGACACATACAAGCCACAAAACACACACACACTGTTACACACACACACACACACACACACACACACACACACACACACACACAGACACACACAGGATCCCCCCCACACACAGAGTACTTTCAGCACTTTCTTCTTTACCATACTCAGCAAGATCAGATGTCAACTCAACTGACACAACACACACAGAGGCTGTATTTTTCTTTTCACCACGCTCTGTTTCCTCCTCCCACTTATAGAATATATGCATTTTTAAAAACCCTCCTACACACAGACACACAGACACACACACTGACAGAGCAAGAAACGCTGCGTGGTGGGGCAACCTCTACGCACAAGACTCATGAAAGCAAAAAAGATTAGGAGATACAGGGGAAGCCAGAGAGAGGAGATGTGGCAAAGAAGAAAGGAATGAAGGTGAAAAAGATGGTTGGAGAGGTATGAAAAGAAAAAGTTAGACGGAGACAAATAAGGAAAACATAAACAATTCAGTATTGAAAGATACAGACATGATAGCCTAACCTTTAACTACACACGTAAAGCAAAGAGTAGCTATTAGAGCACGCATGCAAGACATAAATGGCTCTGTATTCAACACACACACACACACACACATACACACAGAGTGAGTGAAACATGAATAAATGATTTTCATGCACTGACAAAACAACCACGAGCCAAGACGCTCACATGCTGGCAGCAAACGCAGCACACGCACACACACACACACACACACACACACGTACGTACACACATGCACGTACAATTAAATTACATGCATATTTTCATGCAGGCTGCATGCAATGACACGGACATGGACATGCATGCAGACACATGCACTTTTACTGACATGAGAGTTGTTTTGACATTACACACATATACACACTTGTCACAGTCACATGCACAATACATGGAATAGGACTGCATAGAGAGTGCATATACATACATGTGTCTGCAAAAAGACTAAAGCAAACTATTCTTATCCTTTATAGACATAATTAAATAATTAAATCTATAATGATATTTGGGTCATTACAAGCGTAGAGAACTGATACACATTTACATACACACACATAGTAATGCAGAAATGTTGTTTTTTATGTTAATGTTGTTAATTATGTATAAAGATATTTCAGGTTTATTGCAACTTGGGTCTTAACCCCTAAGAGAAACTGTAAAATTACCACCCAAATTGTTCAACTTTGACCTACCTTGCTTGCCGTAGTTGTGTAGCACACAGTTTTCTTATGTAACGATTATCACCAGCACTCATCTCGATTTTACCTCTAAATAAAGTGGCTTAGATCATCTGGCTGAACCGTTGGTTTGTTCTCAAATGTCTGAGAGCTGGTGTTTCTTCCCCTGTCTGACTTTTTTTTTGCATTTTTCCCACATCTCTGCATTTACTTTTTTTTAATAATTTTTTCATTTATCATTAACATAGAAATCATGGACAAAATAAAAAAAGTTAAGCCTCGGCATTCATAAACTGGAGGTTTCCTTTAAGAGAAAACAGTATGTGCTTGTCTTTAGCATCGCCCTGCTTCACATTCATTGTTGTGCCTCCATTCACATCGATGCTGTTATGTTGTGCTGAAGCAGTGGCAGCTTAAGTGCCTTGCTCAAGGGCACAGCGACAGAAGCTGGCGAGGGAAGGGAGAGTGGTTTTCATTCAATCGCCGGCAGCTTTCCAGTGAAAACCGCACAACTTTCACCTCTAGGCAACCACTGCCCCTGATATATATTTAAGCACAGGCAGCCTTCAGCTACACACACACACACACACACACACACACACACACATACACGGCAGCACGGCCACACACCATGTGTACGAGCCAGATTTGGCTCCGTCCTCATGTCTGCCATACGGTTGATTCCTCCCTGCTGTGCACACCCTGCAGGCCAAACACACAGCACTCTGTGTTGTGTGTGTGTGTGTGTGTGTTACTGTTTGTGTGAAAGGGAGAGAGAGAGAATGAGAGAGAGAGTATGAAGAAGAAAGAGAAGGAAATATATATCCAACAGACCAGGAGAGAGGGAGAAGACAGAAATATATATCTCTCTTTTTGCTCCAGTGAAACTATGTTTCAGAGGAAAAATGAAATATTTTCACTCTTAAACTGTTAATATTACTTTTCCAGTATATGCTACATGAGCTCTAGGCTGTTAGACATGGATTTGTTACAAACAGGATCTATTTTATAGTTTTGGGTGCAACAAAGTGACTGACAATTTGAATTTTCTTATTGGCATGTGATTTGATAGGACATGTTTGTGTTTTCATGGCAAAGTGAACATTGCTGCGGAAAATCAACCTCAAAAGACTATTTTAGGCTGAAACTCCTTTTTAATAAGCCTGAGAGGTTTTAACAAGACTCAATGTCGCCTTGACGGATGACTTGGAGACACGTTGTAGTGACGCTAGTGAAAACACTAGTCCAATCTTTTCCTCTGCATTTTGGACTTTCAACAACACCACGCTGCTGTTTTCAAATCCTCAAAACAGCAAGAATGACTTTGGTCTGCTCAAACATTGTCCTGTGCTGTGAAGCAGAACGATGAAGAGATCAAATGTCTTAGTGACCACTCATTTTGAATGCCAATATAAAGCCAGATGCTATCATGAACTTGTATTTATAATGTCTGATGACTTTGCCAACATAAAATAGTAAACTGATCAATGGACTCACAGGATTTGTTAAGATCTTGGATGTTGGTAGCATTTATAATCTGCTGTCAAATTATTGTTTGTATAGCCTACTTGAAACAATAAAATATGTCAATAACTAAATTGTTTGACCAACTATACCAAAGCACAACACAGGATTGGACATTTTTGCAAAAACAACAAGCAAAAACAACCTAAAAAAACACTAGTATTTTCCATCCAAACAACCTTGTCTGTTCTGTATAATATATTAGGACCTTCAGCCAGGTCAGTAGGGACCTAGTCTGAGATTCAGCACAGTAACCAGGCTGTGTCTGTCCCACTGCTGACCAGATGTTGGCTGTGATGCACAATTTTGTGTTTTCAGCAGAAAGGTGAGAAAGAAGATATTTGGTCGTTTTCATTATTATTTTAATACTTTTTCTTTCCTCCACTGTAGACAGAGAACTCTTTGTGGACGTGACCTGTATAAAGACCTCGAGAGAAACTGTTATTTGCACCTTTATTGCCTACAACATTAGAACAATAACATAAAGAGAAGTCACTTTTAAATTGCGTACTGTATGCAGATGCTTGTGTAGGCAAGAGACAGCGCGGCATGTTGAAAAAGGTAGAGAAAGCAAAATCGAGATGCTAAGATACACAAATCTGGAGGAGAGAGAGAAAAGAAGGGAAGAGAGAGTGAGGGTGGATAGACAGCAGTCTCTGTGAACCTGCATAGACAAGCTCTGTCAGGCTGCTTTGGTGAGAGAGTGGGAGAAAAAGCAAGGATGTTTTGACAGCTCAGAGCCATCGCAGCAGCAGAAGGCAGGCTGTGTGTGTGCGTGTGTGTGTGCGTGTCTGTCTCTGTGGGTGCAGGTGTTTCTGTGTCTGTGCACGTACTGTATTTGTGTGTGTGTGTGCGTGTGTGTGTGTGTGTGCACTCGCACAAAAGACTAAAGGCAGAGACAGACAGTGACGTTTCTTCTGATTCAGAGACAAAGAGGGAAAAAAGGAAGTCTAGCACAGAGCCTGGATGAAGGACAAATAAAAAAGAGACTGTACCTGTGTGTGGTGTGTAGAAATGTGCGTATACATATTGATATGTGTCAGGAGCAGATCCCATCATGCATCATTCTAGTCATGACAAGGAAAACCTCCTCATTAGAGGGCTGTTGATGAGCAGACAATGTGTCCAGGTTGTATTTTCACCTCTCCACGTTATTTCCTCTCTACCTTCCATCATTGTAAACAAAGACAGAACAAGCACAGGTACTCTTTATCAGCCTTGCCCTGCTTCACCTTCACACACCTCCACACAGTCACAGTGGCAGCTGCCCTGAACAGTCTTCTGGAGCTACCAGCGAGCGGCTCCGGAGCAGTTGGGGGTGAGGTGTCTTGCTCAAGGGCACCTTGACTCGACCGTATGTTTTTTTCTTCTCCTTTTATTTGAAGGAGGGGAGTCTCGCCTCAACTGCACTTTCCCAGCCAGTCTAGGGCCCGGAGCTACTGCTGACCCTCCAGCCACAAACATTTCTAGTTTTAGATATTGCAGGTCGATCTAGATGCATATCGATTTTAAGATAGAAGCTTGAAACGTAGTAATAGCTAATGGACAGATATAGCTAATAAGCCAGTTAGCTTGATGTCTTTTTTCCATTTAAAAAAGTCTTGTACATATGTGAACAGTTACATTATGACATCACAAATATGTAAATTAGCATTTGATGTAATCCAGCAACATCTAGCAACTTGGACTAGTTGCTAACTTTGTCTGATGTTGGAGAACAAGAATATATAAGTTGCTGTAAATCCAAAACAATTACCTGAAAGACACTAAAAGCTCTGTAGAGTTGAGTTGAGTCTTACTTACTTACTGGCAGTGCCTCTCACAAACATCATTTTTCTAAAAAATATTGTTTACAGCAGCTTTAAATTTAGGGTTCGCTGCTCCTTCGTTTAAGCTAACCTGATCCCTGTAATATATAAAACACACAGTATGGTAATTTGTGGAAAATCAAACAATTTCCCGAGAAGTCGACGACGAGATTTATCAGGTTTGTACAAGACAGTGAGTTTTCTACTGACAGTCTGTGTTATTCATTCTCACTGTTTCTCCTGCCTGTTTGCCAGACAGACAATGCACATGAGCAAACAGGAGTGAGTGTTTGCTGTTTGACAAGCAAGAGTGTGTGTGTGTGCTTGTGTGTGTGTGTGTGTGTGTGTGTGTGTGTGTGTCTGTCAGAGAAGAAGGTTGTCAATGTAAGAGGGCAAATGATAGGAGGATTGTGTGTGCAGGTGTGTGTGCAAGCTTGCATGTGTGTTAACAATGTACCCTCATGTCCCCTGTGTCAAACCCCGGCTAAATCAAGTGAACCATGCTGCGTGTGTGTAAGAGTGTGTGTGTGTGTGTGTGCGTGTGTCAGAGAGTGTGTGTGCCAGGCCGGATCAATATGAACTAATCAATAGGAGAAGACAGCTAGAAGGACCTTGGGGACGGCAGACACACACCTGGTACACACCCACACACACACACACACACACACACACACACACACACATACTCTCCCAGCCCCTCTTTGTATTCCGCCCTCAGTTTCTCTCTTTATCTTCTCTCACTCCACCTCCCATGTCTCTTTCTCTGAGCCTCCCTCTATTTCTCTATTCGTCTGTTTTAAAAATCTCTTTCTCGCACAAACACACCAATTATCTGACTCTTTTCTCTCTCACACAAGCATATATGACGCTACCTAATTTTCTTTTTCTTCCTCCGTCCTTCCTTGCTAATCTCTGCATTTCAAGTCATCAGTTGTTAGAATAGTGAAGGTCGGTTGCGTCAGTGACACTTCTCCCCTTTGTTGAATCAAAGAAGAAGAAGAAAAAAAATCGAGTCTGACTTTCCGACCACGACTCACGCAGCTCGGCATTAGAGCCGTGCTGTGTTCAAGTAGCAAACAAACCTGGTACTGTCGGTTTTTTCAAGTCCGATCACATCTGTTGAAGCAGCAGTGGAAAGATGAGGTCGGTGCCACTCACAGTCGGGCTGCTGGCACACGTCTCTGTGCAGCCGTTAGCACATGGTCTACATTTAATGTATATTACATACTCAAAATATTTGTCAGAAATTAATGTGTCAGGGCAAAGAAAAGCCATAATTATTTGACTTTTATTTTGAAAACCATCACATTGCAGATGGTTTGAATACCCACTGAAATTTCAACAAAGTCATTGCAAGTGTAGATTACTGAAAATTCAAGCATCTTTTCTTTCTTTCGTCTTTCATGTGTGGGTCAGCGTAACCTGATAGTTCAGAGATTTAATCAGCTGATTATCCTCTGCAGTCCAAATCTTGAATTTCAGTGTCTACATGTCACCCATCCATTATGTGTAAATTGATTTTTCACTTTTATTTTTTATCTTAAATTATAAAAACTGGTTTGGAATTTGAGAAACATGAATATGTATATATTTTTATAATTGGACACTTGTGAGAGTTTGTGATCTATTAAAAACATTGGGTGTCTAAAAATATTTCAGTTTTACAATTATTCATTCAGTTTCTTACAATATTTAAAATGTTACAGCCCTCACTGCCTCTAAACAATGCCTTCTTTTGCAAAATCTGGAAAATGCAGCAATAAAATGGGATTGATACAAACTGTTAGAATATTCTGAATCTCAGTTTGTATATCTGTCTCCGCCTCCCCCTCGTACACACTTTTTGCAGATTTACACACGCATAAACTAATCAAAAACTGGGTTCTATGTGTGTATATTTTTATACAAGTGTGAATCAAGCTTTTACCAAATCCTGGTTATTAGCAGGCGCACCACAGCTCTGGTGGGCGCTCGGGGTCTGAGGCTCTTTCAGTTCACTTCACTCAACATGCAAATTGAAACTGTAATTCATTTACTGGGAGATAAGCGTGCTACTCTGTCTCAATAATGTCTTCATAGATTGAATATTAAATAACATTTTGATAGAATTTTCTTATGGTTTGAATGTCCACTTCCTGGGTTAATTGGACTGAACGGGAAGTGACCCTCACTCTCAGCTCCATCAAATTCACTACAGATTTGGACAAGTTCAGACCTGTTTGGTCCCTATTTTCTATAATGTCCCCTGTACCCGAACCACTCAGGCTTCTGTTCATGCATCAGTATAAGAGTATCAGTAAATTACAATATGTGAAACAATACTATTTAACTGCAAATACATTCGAGGTTTGTCCTTGCATTTCTCCATTTCATTCACAGCTCGGTGGTGTATAATTAGTCATAATTTAGCCCTGTTTTGTGCTCCTGTCATAAAAACTGATAATTTACATCGGTATAATTTGTATGAGCATTGTCTTTTTACCAGAATTTTTAAAAATACGTTTCACATGTAATTTCTGAGCATTGTCTAAAAACTTGAGATGTTGAAGAGAAGAGATATTGCAGGTGTTCGGCAGTTAAACCACAATCAACATCACTTTTCAAAAATCTGATTTGTATGAGGCAGCCACTCTCTAAGGGCCCCAGAGAATATCGAAATATGATGATTGATGCAGTCTAACCGAATTCTGCAGAATGATGCTGACATTTTTTTTTCTTAAAGTTGTGGTGCAATTCAAAGTCAAAGTGAAATTTGAATTCTCCTTATTTTAATGTAAGGAAATATAAGAAATGATGATACTGAAACTTTTGTGTCATGGACTTGTGGAAACTGTAGCAGTCCCTTCGTGGGCGGTTTCCATGGCAGCAGTTGACTGAAATATGAGAGCTGGTGTTGGGAGACGTGCTGTCAACTTTTGTGGTGTGGATGCTCAACTGACTGGAGCACGTCATGGCCCGAAATAACATACTAACTATGGTACGAGACGTTGACCCCTTTTTCAACAAGTCCACATAGCCTTGACCTTTGGGGACTGAAGAAGATATCTGTCCTTTTATGACATTAAACAATAAGGAGGACTCATCGTGCTGTTAAGTTTATATTCCATTCAGAAGGTGGAAGCTGGCAACCAAGGCTAACTAAGTGGCTCTCTTTCACTATTAAAACAAGGGAGAGCCAGGCCAGTCAGTTAGGCTTGTTATC